>NC_092875.1:183445271-183767146 GCF_028372415.1 Notamacropus eugenii
TTGGACCAGATGATCTCTAAGGTCCTTTTCAAATCTGAAATAATCTGTTATTTCAGATTTCATAGATCATTGGTGTTATCATTTTTCAGTTGTTTCAGTTGTGTCTCACTAGAAGTAGTGATCATCGAGATCAATATTTTTGCCTTTTTTATTTCCTATTCTCCAACAGCAATAGCCCATTCAAATAAGTCAGATTGACTCCACTGTAACTACTTTTGGTGTCTCCTCATCTTTAGCTTTTTTCTTGTTTTGATGTTTCTTTTGACCTTTATTCTAAATAGTCAACGATCTAATTTCACACCAACCATTGATTCAGATATGACTCCACCATCAGCAACTAGTTTTTTCCTGTCTGGTAGGAGACAGCTAATTTCATTTTTTTACAATGTTTGTCCTCTGACTCTTCTCTGGAAGGAAGTGTTCACGACAGCTAAGCATGAGGTTTTGAATTCATGTATAAACCTTTTGGCCTCTTTTTTGTTTCTCCAACCTGAGTCATCTTTTCCAACATACTTTTTACCCTACTCTCCTGTGCTCACATGCACTTTGAAGTACTAGCTTATCAAAACATATATTGAGTAGAATTCAGACTCATTGAGGGCAGGAACTTTTCCCTTATTTTTTCCCTATATTTTTGCTTAGGTATCCCCAGTTCCTTGTGCACTGTACAGCACATAGTAAAGACATACTTAACAATTTCTGATTGAATTGAGAGGAAAAAATGCCTACCAATATCAAAATGTATAGATTGATAATTTTGTCAAAGTTGATAAATTTCTTGATAGAATTTCTCTATTTTTTAATCCCCTGCAAACAGATGTTGGCACTTAAGCTGTAATTAACTTCAAAGAAGCCTCTTTTTTTGCTTATACTCATCCTGATCCTAGAAAAAAATGAAATGACCAAAGGTTACAGGAACTGAGTGCACAGTGAAAGTATTTCCACAAGTTTCTGATTGTCTCTCCAAGGAAAACCTATGTCAGTCTTCCATTTAGGTGCAGTTTGCTTCTGTTTTCTGGCTTCATATGTCACAACAATATCAAAACAAAACTGATGTAGCTAAGTTCTCTGGTACAGATGCCTCCAATTCTACCTTTGCTTGGTAACATCATAGTTAATCATCAATACTTTACAATTTTGTCCTCAGCTTCTGCCATGTTTGGTACTATGGTGCAGATGATGATCAGCCAGCTCCTTGATGAATCTACAGTCAAATGTTGCAAGATGGCCTTTGCTCCCTACTTTTCTTTGTAGTGTCCTCACTGGTAGTTGGTACTTTCCAGTTCTTTGAATGGGAAGTGGCAAATGAAATAACCCACCCTCATCTATCAAGCAGCTGACAATATAAGGAGAGGGACCAGACCAGTGATTTCATTGGTGTGGAGAATTCCTGGATGGGAAAACTCCTTTTACTGGTGCAGGTTGGCAGTTTCCCTGCAATTTATAATCTTAACAAGTTTCCTAGAAAAGTAAGAGATTAAATGACTTGTCTAGGGTCAGATAGCCAGTATGTTAGATCCTCCTAGCTTCAAATCCAGCAGCATAGATGTTTGCATAGGAAGATACTGATTAGCTTTGTAGCCCCTATGCCACTTAGTTTCTGTCAATGCAAAAGTGTTTCCCAGTGAATTGAAAGACAGGGGTAGGAGGTGGCATTTTTTTCATAGACATAGGATTCAAACCTCTCAATATAATATTGAGGCCCCAAAGTATAAGATGAATTTCTGTCAAGTAATGAAGGTCATAATAATTTGCTTCTAAAATGTCATCTTAGCAGAGCTTCCACTAAATGTACAGTCTTGAATTCATAGTAGGTGGACTTTACAAGATTTCTCATCTAGCACATCTACAATCAAGTTAGTGATTTAGAGGTGATCTATTGTTGTGTATTTGTTTTTCAGTTGTGTCTGACTCTTTGTGACCCCATATAGAGTTTTCGTTTTTCCATCCCCCTCCCCAAATTTATTAATTTATTTGTTTTCAGTTTTCAACAATCACTTCTATAAGTTTTAAATTTCTCCCCTTTCCTCTCTCCTCCCTCCCCAAGATGACATGCAATCTGATATGAGCTCTACACATAGATCCTTATTAAACATATTTTCCCATTAGTCATGTTGCAGAGAAGAATTAAAATGAATGGGAGAAACCATGAGAAAAACAAAATATAACAAAAGAGAAAATATTCTGCTTCATTCTGCATTCCAGCTCCATAGTTCTTTCTTTGGATGTGGATGGCATTTTGGATCATGAGTCCTTTGGAAATATTTTAGGTCCTTGAATTGTTATGAAGGGCTAAGTCTATCAAAAACAGTCCCTGCACACTATGGCTATTATTGTGTATAATGTTCTCCTGGTTCTGCTCACTTCACTCAGCATCAGTTCAAATAAGTTTTTCCAGGTTTTTCTGAAGTCTGCCTGTTCATCATTTCTTATAGCACAATAGTATCCCATTACATTCATATACCACAACTTGTTCAGCCATTCCCCAATTGATGGACATTCCCTTGATTTCCACTTCTTGGCCACCTCAAAAAGAGCTGCTAGAAATATTTCTCTGTGTGTGAGTCTTTTCTCCATTTTTATCATCTCTTAGGAATATAGCCCTAGAAGCAGTATTGCTGGGTCAAAGGGAATGCATATTTTTCTAGCCCTTTGGATATAGTTCCAAATTGCTCTCCAGAATGGTTGGATCAACTCACAGTTCCACCAACAATTAATTAATGTTCCAACTCTCCCATATCTTCTCCAACTTTCATCATTTTCCTGTTCTGTCATAATAGTCAATCTGATAGGTGTGATGTGGAACCTCAGAGTTGTTTTGATTTGCATTTATCTAATCAATGGTGATTTAGAGCATTTTTTTCATATGACTATATAATAGCTTTAATTTCTTTCTCCAAAAACCATCTGTTCATATCCTTTGACCATTTATCAATTGGGAAATGACTTGTAGTCTTGTAAATTTGACACAGTTCTCTATATATTTTAGAAATGAGACCTTTATCACAGACACTAGCTCTAAAAATTCTTTCCTAGTCTTTTGCTTCCCTCCTAATCTTAGTTGCTTTGGCTTTATTTGTGCAAAAATTTTTCAGTTTAATGTAATCAAAACTATCCATTTTGCATTTCATATTGTTCTCTATCTCTTGTTTGGTCATAAATTCCTCCATTCTCTATAAATATGACAAATAAGCTATTTTTTGCTCCCCTGATTTGTTTATAGTATCATTCTTTATACCTAGATCATGTACCCATTTGGACTTAATTCTGGTATCTGATTTCAGGAGTTGGTCTATGCCCAGTTTCTGCCATATCATTTTCCAGCTTTCCCAGAAGTTTTTGTCAAACAATACATTCTTATCCCAGAAGCTGGGGTCCTTGGGTTCATCAAACAGTAGACTACTATAATCATTGACTACTGTGTCTTGTGTACCTAACCTATTCCACTGATCTACCCTTCTAGTTCTTAGCCAGTACCAAGTGGATTTGGTGATTGCGGCTTTATAAAACAAGTTAAGATATGGTATGACTAGGCCACCTTCCCAAGCACCATTTAGGGTTTTTTTGGCAGAGATACTGGAGTGGTTTGACATTTCCTTCTCCAGCTCATTTTTATAGATGAGGAAACTGAGGCAAACAGGGTGAAGCAACTTAAGCAGGATCACACAGTTAATAATCTGAGGACAGATTTGAACTCAGGATGATGAGTCTTTCTGACTCCAGGCTCAGTGATCTATCCACTGCTCCACCTCGCTGCCATTGAGGTGATCTAAAATTGTGTAATTTTTACTGCACTCTTTCCATTTCAACATCTCTCCAACCATTCCTGACTAAAGGAGACTACTCATAACTGAAGGTCATTTTTAAAATGTGACTTTGCTTCCTGGTTTGCCATAGCCAAAGAATTCCTCAGAAGGTAGGGCTTTGGGTTCATATTCCTATAAGGAGAGATCAGACTTATTCTACTTCCTCTGGTAAGGAAGAAGTAGGAGAAATAATCATTATAATGATATATAATTATAAATGAATAAAAATTAGATATGCATATAATTAAAAATTAATAATAATAACAATAATATATATTCATAAAGCACATTAAAATTTGCAAAGTGTTTTACATATATTAGTTCATTCCATTTAAAACTCACAACAATTCTGCAAGGCAGAAATTCCAACCATTATTTTAGCCTTGTTACAAATTTGTCTCTCTGTGGATCAGAGGAGTAAATGATTTTCCCATGATCACACAGCCAGTAACCATCAAAGGCCAGAGTTAAATCTATCTAAGTTTAATACTCTACTCAATTTGTCACAAAAGTCCAAAGAATCTGCAAAGAGGCAAATTTGGACTTGAGAAAAGGAAACATTTCCTAACAAATGGAGTAACATGAAAGGAATAATAATGCCTTAGGTACAGAGTGCCCTTCTGGGAGGTCATCAAACAGAGGCTGAATGACACTCACCCAGTATACTGTAAAAGGGATTCTTCTTCAGGGGACATTTCAATTCTGCAACTTCTGAGGTTTCTTCCAATTTTGATTCTGTGGTTCCCTAGGGATTAGCCTAAGTTCTAGGCTGGTTCTCAACCAGCAGTATGTGAGACTGCGACTGTTGACTTTCTAGCCTGGTAGAACCTGCCAGGGCATATGATCTTTTGGCTAAAAACTCAGTTCACCTCCATGTCACAATGAGAAATCAGAGCAGCACATTACATCCACCCTATCAAATTTCATCTTATTTCATTTGGCCCAGTCTTCTAGTCTGTTATAGTTTTGCCTTCTGGATTCTCCCCTCTCTTATCCATCCTCCACTCAACTGCCAAGAAAATCTTCCTAAAACACAAATCTAACCATGTAATTCCTCTAAACAAGGACTCCAATGCTGCCCTATTGCCTGCAAGATAAAATAGAAATATATCAGGTAGGCATTTTTTCCAATAAATCTATCCTTGGCTTATTTAAGCATATTATTCCCCTTCATGCACTCTTCATTTCTAAAATGGCATATTTGCTGTTCCTGAGACTTAGAATTCCATCTCCAGCCCCCATACCATTGCCCAGGGTGTTCCCCATGTCTGGGATGAAATCCCTCTTTCCCATTTGGAAGCCCTAACTTGCTTCAAGGCTCTGGGGAAGCCTTTCCTCATCCCCTTGGTAAAGAGCACTCTCTCCCTTTTCCTCAAATTGTCATGTAGATGAACTGAATATTTGAATGTTGCATCCCTTGTCCCTCCCTGTAGAACTTAAGCTCCTTGAACTCAGGAACTGATTTTTTGTTTTGGTTTGTTTTGGTTTTGTCCTATCTTTGTATCTTAGGCACCTAAAGTGGTGGTTTTCTCATAGCACAGGCACCTACTGAATACTTTTCAGATTGGACAGTCTGTCATCCAACATGTTAACAGTCTCTCTCAGATTTGTATCATCAGCAAATGGAATACATATGTCTTCTATGCTGCCTAATTGATTGCCAAAAATGTTGAATAAGGAATGACCAATTAAGAATTCCTGTGCACTGTACTTTTAGATTCTATTCAACTCCAAAATGGTATCAATTCATTAATGACTATTATTTTGAATGAATCATTCAAAAATTATTTTGAAATGAATCAGTCATTCAAACAATTTCAAAGTAACACTATCATCAATCCCTGCACTTACCATTTTGTCTGCAAGCATTTTAGAAGAAAATTTATCAAATGCCTTTCTGAGACTCATATATGGTACATGCAAACACACACACACACACACACACAAACAGAAAGAGAGAGAGAGAGAGAGAGAGAGAGAGGCATTCCTTTCATCTCTATGTCTAATAATTCTATCAGAAAAGGAAATAAAGCTAATCCAGTATGACCTGTTTTTGACAAACTCAAAATAGCACTTAGTGATCACTGTAGTCACTTCTAAATGCTCACAAACCATCCCTTTAATAATACATTGAAGAACTGGTCAGGAATCTAAGGCAAGTACATGGACTTGTAGTTTTTAATCTTTCCTATCTCACTTAAAAAAAAATTATTGTTCTGCTTCAGACAAGAGTCTATCAGTTAAATCTCATTACAAACATATGTGGCAGGTGTTCCATTAACACAAGGTACTTTTGTAATGCTTTCTCAGTCTCTAGCAACATCCTCAAATCTGTGAGTTCCATAATAGGACCATTCTCTCTTAGGAATAGTACTTTACTGAACCAATGATCAAAACTTTTAACCTTAAATAGGGCACACTAAATACATAAGGAGATGACCAATCCATACATTCAGAGATCAGGGATGTACAGTAAATCTTTAACAAATGACTCTCCAAAAAAATGTATATATGACACAATTTTAAGTCTTATCTGCATTGTTAATACTTTCTTAAGTGGGGTTTATTCAGTAGCACCTCTGGTATGTGAACTCGCCAAGGGCTGTTCATCTTTGGTATCCACCTGACTCTCTCAGTTCGCACCTATGGTTCCACAAAGCTGTAGCATGCACAGCAGCCACATCTTGACAAAAGCCTTCTTGACATATAGGCTAAACCAGGCTGAGGTAACTGATAGACCTCAAACCCTATTGGAGAATTAGGGGGAGGTCTAACCCAAACATGTGAAGACTTCTCTTGGCAGAATGGGTGGATAAAAAACAAATTGTTCCAATAATCATGAAGGCAGCTGAAGAAGGCACTATGGATTGCTTAGAGCTTGGCCAGACATTGAAGATGCCACAGTCATCCACTGAATCCTGGGCTATGAGCAGTCATTGACTTTTATCTTGCCAATGAACTTCAATGGCTCTGGAAGAGAGGGTAAGGTTGACAACTTAGTACAGTTGCCTCACTTTAATTCAATTCATATGCAAGTCAAGACATCAGTCTGTGATGGCATTGGTCCTTTTTGAAAATGAAGGATGAACAAATCTAGACAATCAACGAAACAATAAATCAAGCTCCAATTTATAGCACTCACCAATTTCTGAAGTACAGATGCTCACACTGAAAATTTAAAAATCCACATGATCTGACTCCAGCACATCCCTGGTTATATTTAGATCCAATAATTGCCTTAAATAATCATAATGCAAGAGAAGTCTAGACTCATTGCCTATACATTGGACAATCTCAGTATTATCTAAAATGATTGGATATGTGGCAACAATAACCAAGAACAGATACAATTGCTCTGATGTTTCTAATAGCATCAACCACTAGCTGAATGAGAGATACAGCATTGGTGTCATCTTCTGAGATATAGTGATAATATATCTGAGATGGTATGTTCATTCTTTGTTGCCGAAGAAGACCATGCCATCAGAGAAATGATGACATGAAGCTTAGCACTGCAAATGGTGTATACTGGGGCTACCACTCTTAAAAGACCTCAGCACCTCAATTGATTTACATGAATTCATTAAGTTGATCATATATCTGATGGTACTGCCTGTCCAGTGTGTCAGTACTTGAGACTCTAACAGAATACTGTATATATCCCAGGTCATTAGTAATAGAAGTCACTGAACAAATCGCCCTATTCTGTAGGACTTGGCCTGATTGATCAGGAGATTTGATTTAGAAATCTCAACTTGCTACACAGAAAAGAAATATATTTATATTTGAGGAATAGAGAAAACAAGTAAGAGTTGGGCAAGAGTTAGAACTCTTTTTCCTCAAAGATTTCAAGTGTTTTGAGCTTTTAGTGCAACCTAATTTGATAAAGAATACCTTAGAAAGGCTTGTCCAGTCATGCAAAAATTCTATTTTCTTTCTTTAATTCTCTGTAATTACAGAGCTATGTGGTTTTTTTTACATTAAATGTTTAATTGGATAACTAAAAAAAGTCTTAATTTCCTACCTCAGCAACAAAAAACCATCATATTTACCACTATTCTGTGGAAGCTAGCAACAAGAGAAATAAAAACCTAGCCAAAGTCCTTTTTGCCCACTGGCATCCAAGACAGGCAGGGCCACCTGGAAATGGTTAATGAGCATGGCAATTGCTGAAGCACTGGGAAATAACTACAGGGAATCTCAGTAGAGGAATAGAAATAAGACATGAATCTGTTTCCAAGCAAATATTATTACCTATGTTATGGTGCGCTTCTGACTTCCTATTCACATATTGTGTGGGTGCACTTGAGTTTCTTCTGCTCAAGTACTGAGCTGTGGTTTTGTTTGAAGGAGATTGTTTCATGCCTATCTCTCGGTAACCCAAAGTCCTGGAGTTGATACTTGAAGTCATATCTGGGTAAGTGGAACATGTTTGAATTCAATGCACTTGGTTATCTGTTTATTTACTCAGAAAGTAAACAATTGCTTTGTGTTCCCAATATGAGAGATCTCTTCTCTGGGTTACTGAGGAAATCACACTACAGTATTTAATAGCAATGGATCAAGATGAAAATGATTATAAGCTTAATTTAATGTGAGTGGAGGGAATATAGCCTTGCAATCAACTCTCTTCTGGAATAGTGATGACCTATACATGTGTATCTTTTATGAATATACAACCTTTTCATACATTGTCCCATGCTTTGGGAAATGGTTGGTAGGTTACTATGATAATAATTGGAAATGAAATGAGCAGGAGCCATCAAATAGGGAACACCTGAATAAACTCCTATGAAAATATAATAAGTTGTCATTGGACAGAAAGAAATGATGAATACGAGAAATTCAGAATGTGGAAAGACTTGTATAAAATGATGCAGGGTGAAATGAGCAGAAATAAAAGAATGGATGCAGAAATGTTACATTAATATAAATGAAAAGAACATTAAAAGGAAGTTAAACTGATGAATCCAGTTAGAGGCAGTAACCATCTGGGTTGTTGGTGCTTAACTATTTCTTTGTAATAAAGTAGGTTTCCATTCCAGAGGAGGGATGTTGTGTATGTTGGGGGGAGAGGGCAATATTCAGGAATGGCTTAAATATAAGTTCTAACTTTGTAGGCAGAGAGCCTTGATTCATATCTTCCTTCTAATATTTATCACTTATGTGACCTTAGGAAAATTGCTTAACCATACTGAAGCTCAGTTCCTCAGTGGCCTCTGTGGTCTCTTCCAGCTCCAGAATTGTGATTCTGGATTATTCTATGAATCTCTAACAGCAATAGATCAGAGGATCTTAACTTTAGAGATGGGAGGGAACTTAGAGGACACTGAATCAATTGTTGGGTGGTTTTTTGCAATTATGTAAAACATTCCCCTATTAGTCATTTTGTGCAAGAAAACTCAAAAGAAAAAAATGAAATAAAGAAAGCCAAAAATGGCATGCTTCAGCCTGTTAGTCAAATAATGTCAGTTCTTCTGGAGGCAGAAAAGCCTTCCTCATTATTGCTTTGGAATTGTCTTGGATAATTGTATTATTGAGAATAGCTAAGTTGTTTACAATTCTTCATTGAAAGATATTGCTGTTACTGTGTACAACATTCTCCTGGTTCTGTTCACTTCACTCAGCATCAGTTCATGTAAGTCTTTCCAGATTTTTCTGAAATCATTCTGGTTGTCATTTTTATAGCACAATAATATTCCATTATGGGGTACAGCCAAGATGGCTGAGTAGAAGGACACACATACTCAAGCTCTTCCTCCACAGCCCATAAAATACCTGAAAAAATATCTTTAAACAAATTCTAGAGCAGCAGAAACCACAAAACAACAGAGAGAAAGAGATTTCCAGCCCAAGGTAGTCTGGAAGGCTGACAGGAAAGGTCTATCACATGGGGTATGGAGTGGAACAGCCCACAGATCCCAGCCCAGCCCTGGACACTCAGCACCTGCAGGAACAGGACTGGAACAATCCTCAGGGGAAGAATCTCCAGCAGCAGCAGTGATTCTCAGATCCCTCAACTCACAAATGCCAAATAAAGCTTCAAAGGTCAGTGAGAAAGCCCTTTCTTCTGGGTAAGAAGGGAAGGCAGTCTGGTCCACCAGGCAGCAGCCACTGCAGCAGCAGCATCCATTTGTGTAGCTCTCCACCTAAAGTTTCTGGGGGAATTGAGCTCCTGATCTCGATATCAGGCCTGAGGGCAACCCTAGGGTGAGGAGGAGCGCTGGCCTGGTAGAGCTAGAGGCAGTTGTGGAGAGGGAATTCTAATCCCAGATCCTAGGCAGAAAAGTCTTTGGTTGCTCCCAAACCTGAGCACAGGCCAGGAGAGGAGTAACTCCTCTCTCGATTGTGCCACCTTGGAGGAACTGAGAACTTACAGGTCCCCAGAGTATAATCTCCTTTTGACAAAGGACTCAAAAGTCAAGTAACTGGCTGGGAAAATGCCCAAAAAAGGGGAAAAAATAAGACTATAGAAAGTTACTTTCTTGGTGAACATGTATTTCCTTCCATTCTTTTGGATGAGGAAGAAATACGCTTACCATCAGAGGAGAGGTCAAGAATTCTGCATCCAAAACCTCCAAAATAAATATGCAATTATCTCAGGCCATGGACAAGCTCAAAGAGGATTTTGAAAATCAAGCAGGAGAGGTGGACAAAAAATTGGGAAGAAAAATGAGAGAGATGCAAGAAAATCATGAAAAGTGAGTCAACAGCTTGCTAAAGGAGACCCAAAAAAATGATAAAGAAAACACCTTTAAAAATACGCTAACTAAACTGACAAAAGAGGTCCAAAAAGCCAATGAGGAGAAGAATGCTTTCCAAAGCAGAATTAGCCAATGGAAAAAGAGGTTCAAAAGCTCACTGAAGAAAACAGTTCTTTAAAAATTAGAATGGAACAGATGGAAGCGAATAACTTTATGAGAAACCAAGAAATTACAAAACAAAACCAAAAGAATGAAAAAATAGAACATAATGTGAAATATCTCATTGGAAAAACAACTGACCTGGAAAATAGATCCAGGAGAGACAATTTAAAAATTATGGGACTACCATGATCAAAAAAAGAGCCTAGACATCATCTTTCATGAAATTATCAAGGAAAACTGCCCTGAGATTCTAGAACCAGAGGGCAAAACAAGTATTGAAAGAATCCACCAATCACTGCCTGAAAGAGATCCAAAAAGAGAAACTCCTAGCAACATTGTAGTCAAATTACAGAGTTCCCAGGTCAAGGAGAAAATATTGCAAGCAGCTTGAAAGAAACAATTTGAGTATTGTGGAAATACAATCAGAATAATACAGGATCTGGCAGTCCTAAGGGATCATAGAATGTGGAATATGATATTCCAGAAGTCAAAGGAACTGTGATTAAAACCAAGAATCACCTGAGTATAGTACTTCAAGGGGAAAAATGGTCATTCAGTGATATAGAGGACTTTCAAGCATTCATGATAAAAAGACCAGAACTGAACAGAAAATTTGACTTTCAAACACAAGAATCAAGAGAAGCAGGAGAAGGTAAACATGAAAGAGAAATTGTAAGGGACTTTCTAAAGTTGAACTCTTTACAATACTACATAGAAAGATAACATTTGTAACTCTTGAGACTTTTCTCAATATCTGAGTAGTTGGAGGGATTACACACACACACACACACACACACACACACACGTGCACATACACAGACATATAGACAGAGAGCACAGGGTGAGTTGAATCAGAAAGGATGATATCTAAAAAAAATAAAATTAAGGGGTAAGAGGAATATATTGGGAGGAGAAAGGGAAAAATGGAATGGGGCAAATTATCTCTCAAAAAAGAGGTAAGAAAAAGCTTTTTTCAGTGGAAGAGAAAAGGGAGGAGATGAGAGGGAAAAAATTAAGCTTACTCTCTTTACACTTGACTTACAGAGGGAATAACATGCTCACTCAGTCTATCTTACACTATAGGAAAGTAGGGGAGAAGGGACAAGTGGGGTGGGGATGATAGAAGGGATGGCAAATGGAAGGAGGGAAAAATTAGAAGTAAACACTTATGGGGAGGTACAAGGTCAAAAGAGAGAATAGAATAAATGGGGGACAGGATGAGATGGAGGGAAACAGTTAGTCTTATACAACATGACTATTATGGAAGCCATTTGCAAAACCACACATATATAGCCAATATTGAATTGCTTGCCTTCTCAGTGGGGATGGGTGTGGAGGGAAAAAGGGAGTGAAGTTGGAACTCAAAGTTTTAGGAATGAACGTTGAGAATTGTTTTAGCATACAACTAGAAAATAAGAAATACATGTAATGGGGTATAGAAATGTATCTTGCCCTACAAGAAAAGAGAGAAGATGAGTATGAGGGAAGGGAAATGTATGATAGAAGGGAAAGCATATTGAGGGAAGGGGTAATCAGAATGCAAGGCGTTATGCGGTGGGGGAGGGGAGAGATGAGGAGAAAATTTAGAACTCAAAATTTTGTGGAAATGAATGTTGAAAACTAAAAATAAATAAACATTAAAAAAACTTAAAAAATAATATTCCATTATAAGTACACATCACAGTTTTTTTAGCCATTACCCAATTGATGGGCATCCCTTTGATTTCCAATTCTTAGCCACTACAAAAGAGTTGCTATAAATATTTTTGTACAAATAGGTTCTTTTCCCTTTGTTTTTTAAGGAGTTGTGATATAGACCTAGCAGTGGTATTGCTGGATCAAAATGCATGCTTCCTATACCTCACCTCTCTTCCTTCCCATTCTCTTAGATCTAAGAAAAAGAGAGGAATTAGTAAAGACCTAGAAATTTTCCCCCCAAAATATGAATTTTATTTACCTGGTAATTTTTAATAAAAAAGAAATTAATCTGTAGTAATTTAGCCCACCAGTCATTTCTATTCTAAAAATTATTTTATTGATACCCTTAGAGAAGCAGCTATGCAGTATAGTGGACAGAGCAATAGATATTAGGGTCATGAAGACCTGAAGATATTAGGGTCAAATTTTGTCACTGGTACTGGCCATTTAATCACAGGGGAGTCACTACTTTCTCTGAACCTCAGTTTCTTCATACCTCACCTCAGACACTTGACACTCACTAGCTGTGTGACCTTGGGCAAGTCACTTAACCTCAATTGCCTCATCCTGGGTCATCTCCAGTCATCCTGATGAATATCTGGTCACTGGATTTAGATGGCTCTGGAGGAGAAGTGAGGCTGGTAACGCACACAGTCCTCCCTCACTCAAAACAAAGTCAAGTGCAAGTCATGTCATCATTTCTCTGATGGCATGGTCTTCTTTGGCAACGAAGGATGAACACTCACACACACACACACATACACACACACGCACAGCAGTTAGGTGGTAGAGTAGATAAAGTGCCAGGCCTGGAGTCAGGGAGATTCATCTTCTTGAGTTCAAATCTGGCGTTATCAGATATTTACTAGTTGTGTGACCCTAGGCAAGTCACTTAAAGCTGTTTGCTCCAGTTTCCTCATCTGTAAAATGAGCTGGAGAAGGAAATGGCAAACCACTTCAGTATCTTTACCAAGAAAATCTCAAATGGGTCACAAAGAATCAGATACTACTGAACAACCACAAAAAAAAAATACATACACATGTATATATGACCATGTGTGTGTATTAAAATAGAAAGGGCAATGTAATTGGAAACAGGAGACCTAGGCTCCCAATTTATATACTTCCTAATTGTGTGATTATTAAGCAGGACAACGATCTTCTCTGAGCTTCAGGTTTTCTTATCTCTATAGTGGGAATGATAATACATTTACTACTTACCTAATAGGATTGCTATGGAGGAGGCATTTGGAATACCGTAAAGTGCTACACAAATTTCAGCTATTGTTATCATCATGCTATCTTGCCTTACTTTTACGCTCAACTGCAAGTGAATTAAATTTTCCTGGTCCATATCCCCTGCAGTTGCAAAAGACCTGCATGATGCACTCTATAAATAAATCCACATTCTCTAACTGTGTAGAAAAGGGTCTTCTGCAGTGTCTTTCCAATAGGGTCCAGAAATTAACGAGCTTAACTATATGGGAATGGTGCAAAGTTAAAGGACTGACAGGAGACCCCATTGAAGGATACTCTACTCTGATCAGTAACATAAAACTAGCGATGTGAACAAGAAAATGAGATTTATTGGCCTTAACTTCTTTGTTTCAGAATGGAAAATGAGACATTGAAGTATATAATTTCTGTTAGCTCTGCCTCTTTCCATTATGTATTAGTGTGTTCCCAATAAATGGGTCATTCCAGGTGATATCTTGTTTCCTGTAGTTTGTAGGCTGGCTTTATTAGAGAAGCGACTTCCTTGGTCCTGGTCTGGCAAAAGACCAGTAGAATTGTAATATTCACCCACCCCACCCCCACCTTTCCTGCCTGCACAGACTTACAACATTGCAAGTCTATCAGTAATCATAGGAGCCAAAGAGAACTATAAGGCAAAGCGAGTGATGGAAGACAGCCGAAGAGAAAGATAATTGCAAGTTGGAACATAATTAAATCTTAATGCAGTGTACAAAATATTTCAGAGCCAACTTAATGGTGTATGCCTCAGCCAGATTACTCAGAACACAGATTCATTTCAAAAGCTCTCTGTTACAACCTATAATCCTAAAAGACAGCACCACGTCATTTGCCTGAACGTGGATCTTACCTACCAAGTGTCCTGCTTTGGACTCTTTAAAAATATGTATGATCAAGTACTGATCATTTTAGTTAGAATCCTCTTCTTGTTTCCTCTTTTGCCCAAGCATAATGCAAGGGGCATTCATTTTTAAGTTACAAACTTTTTTCTAATACAGTTGATTCCTCCCAGGCTAAACAGTTTTCTCTGAAAATTCTCACCCCATAATTAAGTCTCTGAAAGGAGGAGAGTTTACTTAGTAGGGTAACTCAGTGAACAATTCCCATCCCCCATAGAAAGGATTAGCTCCTGAGAGAAGGTGGGAGGTAGTGAAGAAAGCTGTTTGGCAAACAAACCTGTAGAGATGAAAACAAGAGAATGTTGGTGAAGAGAAGTATGCTTGGGTTCTACTTTGGGGGTCTTCCTGCTCAAACATTCCCATTTAGTGCTTCTTGGTTGTTAGAACAATGACAATGTAGGGAGAAGTGAGAAAACTATCTAATACTTACCTAAAACTACCTAATACTAGTACTTACTTACAAACGATTAGGTGGTTCAGTGAATAGAGCTCTGAGTCTGGAGTCAGGAAGACCTGCGTTCAAATCCAGCCTCAGACGCTTACTAGCTATATGACCCTGGGCAAATGACTTAATCTCTGTTTGCCTTAGTCCGCTAGAGAAAGAAATGATGAACCATTCTTGTATCTTTGCCAAGAAAACCCCATGGACAGTAATGGTAGACATAACTGAAGAATAGCATATACCAAGCTAGGCCCAAAGACCCTAAACTGTTATTAAAATACTAATTTATTTTCTGCTCCAGGAAGTAAAACGAATTATTTAGTAGGGATGTTGACAACATCCTTTTTGGTTGTATTTGACCTTTGGGGTTAGAGAAGGTTAAAAAAAAAAAAGTTACCAGGGAAACTTACAAATTTTTCGAATAAGATAATCTAAGAAATGGGCCTGCACAACTGATTCCTAGTGCTTCAGGATGTAGTTTGCCCCACCTGAGCTTCTGATTTCCTTAATATCAGTCCATGGTGGTAGGTTCATGCAAGGAGAATTTTAATGAGACAAAAATGTTGTATCTCCTCTTGACCTACTGGGTACTAAGTGTTAAGAGGGAAGTAATAGGGCTTAGCAGGCTCTCATATTTGCATGAATAGGGGCTTAGGTTCCAGGGCTATGAAATGTTTGAGAAATGTCAAAAAAGTCTTGCCCCAAAATATCTTTTCTGCTGGCTTGCCATGGTGCCCAGAATGTCTGTTGTTATTATTTCAGCACTCTCAGGGACTGACACTGTATTGAAATGCATCCAAGAGGGGGAGACTAGGCTGCATGATAGATAAGAGTACTGACCCTGGAATCAGGAGGACCTGAGTTCAAATATGGCTTCAGACATTTGGCATGTATTAGCATTGCGACCCTGGGCAAATCACTTAACCCCAATGGAGAAGATAAATTTTTTTCTACTCTCCATGTTCATATATCCCCTGTTTGAGAGACATCCATCCATATGGGCATCACTCCATTAATTACTACTTGTTGGACCTGATCACTTAAACAGTTCTAAGTGCTATCTCCCAGCCTGTATCTTTCCATCTTATCCACAAGGCTAATCTGAGACACTATGCCAAATGCATTGCTGAAATCCAAATTGACAAATTTGACATTCCCCCTGGTCTATTAGTCTGATAACCGCCTCAAAAAAAAAAAGAGAATGCATTTATTGCAACATGATTTGCTATTTTTGTGTCCCATATTGATTTGTAATGATCATTGTTTAGCCTTTTAAATGTTCATCATTTCTGAGCACTATCCTTTTAAATAAAACATTTTAGAATTTTCTGAGAATTCAAACACATTTGGCTACAATTTACATAATCAACTTTCTTCCCCTTTTTTGAAAATCTAGACGATGTTGGCCCATCTATAGTCCTGAAACACCACTATATGTTGTGATTTTTAAAAGATCATCAATGGTGCCTCAACACATGTGAAATCACATTCAACATATTGGATTACAGTTTACATTGGATTGGTGACTAAAGGCAAATGTGGAATGATGAATGGGAAAATCCTTGGATTTGGCCTTAAAAGGACTGGACTTGAATTCTGACCACTATAACAAACCACTTTATTTAACTGAGTCTCTGTTTATCTGTAAAATGGAGTGGGGGCAGAGGGGGCAATGATATTGACAGTGCCTCCCTAATAGGATTATTGTGAGTTTCAAATCAGATGATATATGTAAAGTATTTTTTATGTAAATGGCAGCTGTTATTTAACTCACTGAAGGCACTTAGGTAATCTCACTGTTTTATAATTTATTTTTCTTTTCTATCCCAGTCACCATGTTGGTTCTAATATAGCTCTTCATGATTTTTCCAAAATCCCTGATAACAGATCAACAATTTTATCCACCTGTTCTTTTCTGTATCTTGGGATATAGCTTGCCTGGAACTAACTGCTTAAACATGATGAGAATATCAAAGTGTTCTTTTCCTATTACTTCACTTATCTTGGGTTTTCATTCTCTGTTAATCATTTTAGTTCTGTTTTCCAAGGTCTGAGAATCATTCTCCTTGACAAAGGAAATAATAAAAACAAATATTGATTCATCCTACCTTTTCAACTTTTATCTTTCCATCCATATCATGCGACAGTCTTATCCCTTTTTTGATCATCCCCTTTAGCCCAGACACAAAAGTCAGGCACAAGCCTTTCGTTGGCCCTAACATTCATAGCCAATCTCACTTAATTTTGAACTTTAACACTCCTGGCACTATCTGCTTACAGGGATATAACACTTCGCGCATATCTTCAGTCACCTTGGCTTGTTTCTGCACATTAAAAAAAACCCGACTAAAAACAACTAATAGATTAAACTTGATAGGTGATAAACTAAAATATGATAGGCAAATTCCATGTGTATCAACTTTGGTATTTTAATACAGTCTGTCTTTTTATCCTATATAATAAATGTTTATGGTTACATTTTTAGAATTCTTCTCCCAATGTCTTCTCTTCCTTAGCCAACTTTTCCTGTAGAATCCTGGGCCATGGCAAATTAATACACTGCCGGTGGCACTGTGAATTAACCCAATTGTTCTACTTTGAGGTCTAAGAAGCAATTTTGGAATTGTGCAAAAAGAATCATTAAACTCTTAAGTACATTTTTGACCCAAGATTCCTAACATTGGGCTTATAACACAAAGAAGTAATCTCACACAGAGATCCTATTTATAACAAAATATTCAGGGGGGAGGAGCCAAGATAGTGGAGTAGAAAGATATACATATGCTAGCTCTGAACCCACAGTCCATAAAATACCAGTAAAGAAGAACTCCCAACAAATTCTGGAGCAGCAGAAGCCATGGAACAACGGAGTAGAGGAGATTTCTGTTCCAGACAGACCTGAAAAACTGACCCAAAAGGTCCCTCGCTCACCAGACCCAGAGCAGAGCCCAGCCCTGCCTTGGCCATGAGGCACCAAGAGGAGCAGATCCCAGCAGGCTTCAGGGGCAGAATCTCCAGCGGCCACACAGGTCCCTCCACCCACAGGCACCAAAGGTCAGTGAGAGGGTCTTTTAGCATGCTGAGAGGGGAGTGGGGTGTCCCCATAACTCAGGCCCCCTCGGGAGGCAGCAGCAGACAGGGGCTCCCAAAGCAGGCAGGAGCTTGGATCCATTGTTGAAGGTCTCCACATAAACCCCCTAAGGGAACTGGAGCCCCAGTGATGGCCCTGCCCCCACCTGAGCACCTGAATTTAATCTCACACTGAATAGCAGCCCCATTCCTGCCCAAAGCCCTGAGGCTGGGAAGCAGCATTTGAACCTCAGACCCCAAGCGCTGGCTGGGCAGATCTGGAGGCCAGGTGGGTGTGGAGAGGACACTCAGAAGTCAAGTAACCGACTGGGAAAATGCTCAGAAAAGGGGGGAAAAAAAATAAGACCATAGAAGGCTACTTTCTTGGTGAACAGATATCTCCTCCCTTCCTTTCCGATGATGAAGAACAATACTTACCATGAGGGAAAGACGTAGAAATCAAGGCTTCTGTATCCCAAACACCCAAAATAAATATTCAATGGGCTCAGGCCATGGAAGAGCTCAAAAAGGATTTTGAAAATCAAGTGAGAGAGGTGGAGGAAAAACTCAGAAGAGAAATGAGAGAGATGCAAGAAAAGCATGAAAAGCAGGTCAACACTTTGCTAAAGGAGACCCCCAAAAAATGTTGAAGAAAATAACACCTTGAAAAATAGGCTAATTCAATTGACAAAAGAGGTTCAAAAAGCCAGTGAGGAGAAGAATGCTTTCCAAAGCAGAATTAGCCAAATGGAAAAGGAGGTCCAAAAGCTCACTGAAGAAAATAGTTCTTTCAAAATTAGAATGGAACAGATGGAGGCCAATGACTTTATGAGAAACCAAGAAATCACAAAACAAAACCAAAAGAATGACAAAATGGAAGATAATGTGAAATATCTCATTGGAAAAACAACTGACCTGGAAAATAGATCCAGGAGAGACAATTTAAAAATTATGGGACTACCTGAAAGCCATGATCAAAAAAAGAGCCTAGACATCATCTTTCATGAAATATCAAAGAAAAACTGCCCTGATATTCTAGAACCAGAGGACAAAATAAGTATTCAAGAAATCCGCCAATCACTGCCTGAAAGAGATCCAAAAAGAGAAACTCCTAGGAACATTGTGGCCAAATTCCAGAGTTCCCAGGTCAAGGAGATAATATTGCAAGCAGCTAGAAAGAAATAATTCAAGTACTGTGGAAATACAATCAGGATAACACAAGATCTAGCAGCTTCTACATTAAGGGATCGAAGGGCGTGGAATATCATATTCCAGAAGTCAAAGGCACTAGGACTAAAACCAAGAATTACCTATCCAGCAAAACTGAGTATAATACTTCAGGGGAAAAAATGGTCTTTCAATGAAATCAAGGACTTTCAAGCATTCTTGATGAAAAGACCAGAGCTGAAAAGAAAATTTGACTTTCAAACACAAGAATGAAGAGAAGCATGAAAAGGTAAACAGCAAAGAGAAGTCATAAGGGACTTACTAAAGTTGAACTGTTTACATTCCTACATGGAAAGACAATATTTGTAACTCTTGAAACTTTTCAGTATCTGGGTACTGGGTGGGATTACACACACACACACACACACACACACACACACACACAGAGACAGAGCACAGAGTGAATTGAATTGGATGGGATCATATCTTAAAAAAAAGAAATTAAGCAGTGAGAGAGAAATATATTGGGAGGAGAAAGGGAGAAATGGAATGGGGCAAATTATCTCTCATAAAAGAAGCAAGCAAAAGATTTTTAGTGGAGGGAAAAAGAGGGGAGGTGAGAGAAAAACATGAAGTTTACTCTCATCACATTCCACTAAAGGAAGGAATAAAATGCACACTCATTTTAATATGAAAACCTATCTTACAATACAGGAAAGTGGGGGATAAGGGGATAAGCAGGGTGGGGGGGATGATGAAAGGGAGGCCAATGGGAGGAGGAAGCAGTTAGAAGTCAACACTCTTGGGGAGGGACAGCATCAAAAGAGGGAATAGAAGCAATGGGGGCAGGATAGGATGGAGGGAAATATAGTTAGTCTTACACAACATGACTATTATGAAAGTCATTTGCAAAACTACACAGATTTGGCCTATATTGAATTACCTGCCTTCCCAAAGGGAATGGGTGGGGAGGGAGGGATGAAGAGAAGTTGGAACTCAAAGTTTTAGGAACAACTGTCGAGTACTGTTCTTGCTACTAGGAAATAAGAAATACAGGTAATGGAGTATAGAAAGTTATCTGGCCCTACAGGACAAAAGAAAAGATGGGGAGAAGGGAAGGGAGGGATGATAGAAGAGAGGGCAGATTGGTGATAGGGGCAATTAGAATGCTCGGTGTTTTGGGGTGGGGGGAGGAGACAAATGGGGAGAAAATTTGGAACCTAAAATTTTGTGAAAATGAATGTTAAAAGTTAAATAAATAAATTTAAAAAATATTCATAGAATCACTCTTAGTGATAACTAAAAGCTAAAATGTAAGGAGTGTTCGTCCACTGCACAATGGTTGAACACATTTGAAATGAAAGTAATGTTGTTTTACTACCAGGAATGACAAATACAAGGAATTTAGATGCATATGAAATATGCATGTTAATTTATATGGAGTAAACATGAGAAAAATATATAAATGTGTGTATTTATATAGATAAATGTATAAATAGTTATATCCTTTCTACATTATGATTTTTCCCAATTGTGGTTTTGATATATCATGGGTTGGCATAAGAAATTAAATGTGAATTTTGGGGGAGTTTTGTAGAAGCTGCAAATGACACAGAAAAAGTTTAGAAATTCAAAAATGCATAATATATATATATATATAGAGTATTATCTAATATAGCCTATGACCAAAAAATTTATAATAAAGTACTGTAAACACCCCATAAAAGAAAAAGAAAAAAATCAGACCTTCTCTGCTACAAAAGGAAGGCTAAAACATTTTAAGTGGATTTTTCAAATTATAGAGGCGCCACATCTGTAATCCACCTAATGTGGAAGGAATAACCGTATGTACATACATACACATATACATAAAGTTTCTAGATTTAGTCACAGATATATGGAGACATAGATAAAAATATGTACATATATCTTTATCTAAATATACATATATCTATTTGCACACCTACATACACATACATATTTAATATATATCCACACATATTTAATAACTACAATGATATAAACAAAAACAACAGTAAAATTAAGCTGAAATCAAATTAATTTCAATGGTCAAACAGTCCCAGAGAACAGATCATAAAATACACTTCCTATCAGCAGAAAGAATTGCATCCATTGTTATATATCGTTACTGTAGTGTTGGGTTTTGCTTAACGATCTTTCTTTGTTTTAAGTGATTATTTGAAGGTGGTATTTTAAGAAATAGCTATAGTATAAAAACATATGGAATCATTAAACCTTATTTTTTAAATGTATGACTTTAGGCCATTTATCCTTTTACAGAATCCTTTGAAATCTGTTTTTCCAATATCTAATCTTCACATTTGAATACATTTGACTTATTTTTTCTCTCATAGAGTCTAAAGTAGACTGGTTCCTTTCCTCCACATTCATTACTTTGGTAGTTTTAAAGTCAACTGAAAATCTATTTTATCTGAAATCCTTATTCCAACCCAATCCAACAGGCATTTATTAAAGCATTTCCTGTGTGCAAGGCATGGTGCTAAATACAGGGGATCCAAAAGCAAAACAAACAAAATAAAACAGTTCTAGCCTTCAAGAAGTTTATAGATTGAAGTATATAATATGCAACAGAATCAGTCCAAATACATGATACATTGAGGAGGAAGGAGAGAGCACTAATAGTAAAGGGAATGAGGAAAAACTTCCTTTAGGAGATGGCATGCGGGATTAACCCTGAAGGAAGCAAGTATTCTAAGAGGTAGAATTGAAGAGGGAATGCATGAGGGTGTCCAAATTTGGGGAACAGAAAGTAAACTTGTGTGGTTGGACCACAGAGGACATGAAAGGGAGTAATTTGTAATCATCCTGAAGAAAGTCTGAAGCCAGATTGTGAAATAGTTTAAAGCCAAGCTGAGGAATATATTTTAGCCTAGAAGCAATAGGAAGCTACCAAAGGTAGCTTCAGGGAGCGATGTGGTAAAATTTGAGATCTGAGATTCAGAAAGATGCAACCATGTGAAGGAAGCCTTATAGAAGGGACAGCTTAGAATCCAGAAGTCTAGTTAGGATGTTTCTGCATACAAGAAATGATGACAAATGCCTGAACTAAGGAAGATGGTCATGTGAGTAAAGAAAAGGCAGAAGAGAGACAAGGAGGAAGGAAAATTCATGACTTGGCAATAGACTAGATACTAGGGATGAGGGAGAGGGAAGAGGTTGACTTCCAAATCTTTAACCTAGGTGATTAGAAGGATGGTGGTACCTTCAATAGAAATGAGGAAATCTGGGAGGAGAATGAATTATGAGGAAAGGTGAGTACAGTTTGGGCAGATTGAATTTGATATGCCTTCATGACATACAGTTGGAAACATCCAACATGTCGTTGATGGTGTGGGCTCATCATACTTGGAGCTTAGGAGATCTGAGAGCTAGGTATGTAGACCAAGGAATTATTTGAATGCAATTGATAATTGATTCAGAAGAAGAGGAGAGGGGAGAGAGGGGGGAGAGAGACAGACAGACAGACAGATAGACAGACAGACAGAGAGACAGAGTCCAAGACAGAGCTTTGGGAGATACATATAGTTGGGTGGCAAGATATGAATGTCAATCTAACATTTTTCCAGTCTCCTAGAGAGACAGAATCATAGAATTTGAGAGTGGGAAGTAATGTCCATAGCTAGCTAACTGATCAGCTGCTAGATGAAAATAATTCCCCTTGAAATTTTCCTTAACTCCTTACTTTCCCACATCCCACACAACCAAACAATTGCCAAAACATTCTAGTTTTACCTTTCCAGCATCTCTCACATCTGATCTCTTTTCTAGATTCATCAACTAACACCTTAATTTAGGAATTCATCCCTTTTGCAAATTCCATTGCAGTGGCCTCCTTATTGGTCTCCCCAACTCATGTCTCTCCAATTCATCCACCATGCAACTGCCAAAGTGGATTTTTCTTCATGCAGCTCTGATCATGTAATGCCTCTAGTTAAACTCCTGTGATCCTCCATTGTCTTTAGGATAAAAAAATAAATTCTGGCTTTTAAAGCCCTTCAGAGTCTGAATTCAATCCATCTTTCCAAACTCATGTTATATTATCCCTCTTCCTTGCATTCTACAATTCAGTCAAACTGCCCTTTGTTCTACACTTCATAAATGGATTTCCATTTCCCATCTCTGTGCCTTCGTACTTGTCCATCTTCAAAGACTAGAATGTGGTCCCTTCACCTCTGCTTCACAAAATCCCCCACTTTCTTCAAGGTGCAATGTAACTGCCCCCTTCTACATGATGTTTTTCTGGATACCTCTCCCAGCTGCTAGTGCTATTTCTCTCTGCTTTGTATTGAACTACACTATGTTTATTTTATATTGATTCTACACATATTTAATACTTGTACATGTTGTTGCTCCCAATAGAATATAAACACCTTGAGAGCAGAGATTGCTTTATTTCTTGTCTTTGCGTCTCCAGCATGTAGCACAGTATCTGCAAGAGTAAATGTTTAATAAGTGCTTGTTGATTGACTGACAGATTTATCCATTAAATGGCACTGAGGAGTCAACAGACAAATAGGAAAAGAATGAGAATAGAGCAGTATTAGGAAGTCCATGAAGGAAAGACTTTCCAGTGAGAGTCAGTTATTAACAGAGTCTAATTCTACAGAAGGTTCAAAAAGTATGAAGACAAAAAATAGGCCAGACCACTTAGCAGTTAAAAGACCAGTGGGGGCTTTGGAGCATTTGAATTGAGTGGTGAAATCTAGATCCAAAGTTTAGGAGTTTAGAAATGGGTGGGATTAAAGATATTAAACAATAATTTAAAAGGGATGACAGAATCAAGCAAAGGTATGTTTGGTTTTGTTTGGTTTTAAGTATATGGACATTTTTATGATCATCTTTCCTTCTCAAAGAAGACCAAATTGACATCACTCTGTTAGGATTAAGGTACAAGGATCTGTGGCTGATCAGACCAATATGAGTTCAGAAGGCTTTACCACAAATCAGACACATGTAATAGTCCACATTTTTTATAGACTGCTGGTAAAGAAACTCCTAGACAGGGAGAGATTGAATATCTGAGAGAGGGAAATATTGAAGAGGCAATCTGATGAAAATGGTTAGGAAGAATGGGTCAAGGTACAAGTAGAAAGATTTCCCATGTAAATAGATGGACTCTTTTGTCAGAGGATTTGTTAAAGAGAATGGGAAATAATGTCAAGGACTTTTAAGGTTTAGAATACGAGGGAAAATTGTAAACATTTTACTTCTAGACTGTGGTACTTATTCTGGGGCTGTCCATTGTTTCTGCTGTCCCTTCAAGGCTTTTAATCAATGAAAACTTATTCATCTTTAAAAAAATTAACTCGCAAAAATGCAGGCTCAGAGGCTCGACCACACATCAGTCCATGCCTGACATTGCTATGCATCCATCAACAATCAAATCTTCTGAGGGGTATTTTATTTCGATTTTGACAGCTTGTTTCTTCTTATTAGTCAGACTTGGGTCCAGTGCAGTATTACTATTCTTTATTTCTTTCACCTAATGAAGAATCAAATTAGCAGCAGTTTAAGTCATGGTGTTCTATCTCTGCCTTTAGCAGAAACTAGATTCAATCATATCTATAGGTATTTGAAATTTTCCATCACCACTGTATTTAGCTTTTATATCATCTTGGTAACTTGCTTCTGAGATTCATCTCCTATGTCCTCCTCCAGACTAAGAGGTTTATAGCATACTACCATTGTACTAGCACTTCTCTTTTTCCCTATATAGATATCACCCAAATGGTTTCTAGTAGGTTTGCTCCCTTTATGGATCTGTAGATACACAGACAGATAGATGCTAGATAGATATATAGATAGATAGATAGATAGATAGATAGAGAGAGAGAGAGAGAGAGAGAGAGAGAGAGAGAGAGAGACAGGTAGATAGACAGATAGAGAGAGAGAGAGAGAGATACATAGAAAGATAGATGCTAGATAGGTAGATAGAGAGAGACAGGCAGATAAATAGATAGATAGATAGATAGATAGATAGATAGATAGATAGATAGATAGATAGATAGATAGATAGATAGATAGACACAGACAAGTGAGAGATAGATAGATGCTAGATAGATAGACAGAGGGATAGATAGAGAGATAGATGCTACATAGATAGAGGCTAGATATATAGGTAGATAGATAGATAGATGATAGACACAAAAATGATAGATAGATGACAGATACATAGATGATAGATAGATGATAGATAGATAGATGATAGATGGATAGACAGATGATAGAGAGATGATAGATAGATAGATGATATATAGATAGATGCTAGATATATAGACAGACATTATTACTCTACCTCTGCTTTTATCTAATATTTTACTTTTGAAAAAAAGAAAAAAAGATAAACCTTCTACTGCCATATTCCAAGCATTAAGTGGAATAGCAGAGTGTTAACTTGGAGTCCTTCAGAGTGAGGCTCATATCCTGTCTCTGACACTAACTGCATCACCAGGGGCACCAACCAAGGGACAATATCTCTGAGCTTCAGTTTCCTCACTTATGAAATTGGGCTAGTAGTACCTTTCATCATTGTGAAACTTACAGGGATGTGTGAAGTCAAAAGGAAATAATAAATGTAAATCACTCTGAAATTTTAAAAATGCTCAATAAATGTCAGTGATTGTCATCATGAAACTCATTTTTGCCAGTTTAAATGAGTCAGACATTTTTTAGTTGTATCTGACTCTTCATGACCCCATTTGGAGTTTTTTTTAGAAGAGATACTAAAGTGCTTTGCCATTTCCTTCTCCAGCTCATTTTACAGATGAGGAAATGGAGACAAACAGGGTGAAGTGACTTGCCCAGGGTCATGTAGTTAATAGTGTCTGAGGCTGGATTTGAACTCAGGATAAGGAGTCTTCCTGACTCCAAGCCCAGCACTCTATCCATTGTGCCATCTAGCTGTCTCTTCAGTGATAGACAAGAGATCAAATATCTTTCCTTGAATAAGATATTTAGCTTTCTCTCTCTGTTACCCATACTCTCAATCCCTCAGTGCTTCTCTTACTGAAGATTGTCTCCTGTAAAATACTGGGTATCTCCAACACTATTCTTCCTCCTATGTCTTACCTGTTACCATTCTGTAAAATCTTATTTCTTAAAAATCTTGAAAGTTCTTGTCTTTCCACTCCATTTTCGTTTAAAAACCCTTTTGTTCAGTTCTAAAAGTCATTAGACAAATATACTCTTCCTAAGTGCTCCATCCCTGCCTGGCTCCATCTATTATTCCTTTCTTAAGCCCCAGTCTAAAAATTCCAGTCCCATTTTCTGATACCATCTTCTTCATCATCACATCCCTCTCCATATCCTTTATCTTCTAAAGTCCCTATTTTTAACCAAGAGCAGTGATGAAAATACCCCCCATGGCCTATATTATCTTTAGTTTCCCATCCTGGATTTCATAATACCTAGAAATAGTCTCTAGATCCTTTCTGTTATTATCTGTTCCTACATGAATCACCAGAACCAGTGGTCATCAAGTTTGACAAGTCAAGAGAAGCTTTTCTATGTTTCTTAATTGGTCATTTCTAATTGACACATAGCCAGCTGAGCAGGAAGTCACCCACTATAGGACTTGTATCTTTTTCATATGGCTACTAATAAATGCCTTCTCTCCTGGTACCACATGTGGATCTTCATCTGCATTCTATAGAAGATAGGAAGATGCCTCCTTTGCAGAAAATCCGGTTCTATATACTACAGTTGTCCCTTCCACACCACAGGGGTTAAGGGTGCACAACCCCCTCAATCTGGAAAATCTGTGTAAAACTTTTTGGCCCTCCCTTCATATCAGCGAAGAAGTCTGAATGTTTTTCTTTTTCTTTTATGGGCTATTTACAGTATCTTATTGTGAAATTTGTGTTAAGTGTTTGGTCATAGACTCTGGGTTATCTGCTGGCCTTGGCATGTTGTCTGTAGCTTCTGCAAAACTCCAAAATAATCCCCATTTAATTTGTTATATCAACCCATGATATATCAAAACTACAACGTGGAAAGTTGAAACGTAGAAGGGGTACCTGCATAGGAATTCTGGAACCTATTATATAGCTCAAAAGATTCCATGGTCCTTCCCTTCTTTCTCTGTGACAGACCCTGATGATACAAATTAGGATTCCTCTCCTTTCTCACTTTCTTCTTCTTTGTTTTCACTCAAAGAACTTCATCCTTCCTAATAAGTTGGAAATTAGACATCTCATCATTCCCTTAACCTTTTCCTGTGACAGGGAGAAAAAACTGAATTTTGTAAATGTGTAGTTGTTAATTAATCACTCGGTTTCTGAGGACCGCTGGAACATTCCCTTCCCCCTCCATGCCTGCTGCGCAATCTTTGGTTCACTGCAGCTCTTGTGAACTACCATGGAAAGCTGTTCATTTGCTGCACCTGTTCATTTTTCTATGGGCATATTTTTTTGGCCAAGACTCCTAAGTAAGTTTTTAGAGCAGGATTTCCTGCCTTTGCTATCTAGGGGTTGCTTGCCCAGGTGTTTATAATCAGCAGTTAGCAGATTCCTGCCAACACCATAATGCAAACAGTAACTCTGATCAGCTGGTATATCCTCAAAAGTGTTCTAAAGAAATATTAACTTTCAGTTATTTCTTGTCTCTTCTTTTGCCCTTTCTCCTGTCACCTACGAGTCAGGCACTGTCTCTTTGCCTCTTCATTATACTACCATCTTCTACATACCATGAAGAACTTTTGACTCTAATTTAAGAGAATCAGATTAAGTTATAAATGATTTGTTTTTCTTTTAGTCAGAAATATAATTTCATTGGTTCAGGGGACTCCTGGCTAGGAAACTTTATAAATACAGATCAACAACTATCCAGCAGCTTATCCTGTTAGTAAATTATACAGGGTCACACAGCCAGTGTGTGTTTGGGGTAGACCTTGAACTCAGGTGTTCCTGACTCTGAGGCCAGCCTTCTATCCACTACCCAATGCTAATTTTTTAAAAAGGGAATATGATTTTTAATAAGTAAACAGCAGTCAACAAGCACTTATTAAGGGCTATGTGCCAAGCATTGTGCTAAACACTACTATTAATGCCAAGGATTTAAAGATGACTCAGCACCAAGGGGGAAGTAATTTTATGTGTGTTTTTGTATATGTATATACACACATATGTGTATATATATATATATGTATACATACATAAATGCATACATATATACACTTACACACACGCATAAAAAAACACTAGCCAATGTTCCTGGCTGGGTCATGCCAGTATAATAAAAATGGCAATACTACTTAAATGAGTTTACAGATTAAATGCTATACCAATAAAACTACCAAAGTGATAGCTTAGAGAGCTAGATAACAAAATAACAAAATGCATTTGGATGAACAAAAGCTCTAGAACTTGAAGGGGAATAATGAAAAAAAAATTCAGGAATTAAAAGAAAATAGTACTTCCAGATATTGAACTGTATTATAAAGTACTAATCATCATAATTATTTGGTACTAATTAAAGTACAGAAAAGTAGATCAATATAATAGATGGTACAATAGAGCACTAGGGCTGCAATCAGGAAGACCTAAGTTTGAATCCTGTGGCTAATACTAGCCATGGGGGAGTTGGAGAAGGAAGAGGGAAAAAAAGAAAGTTACATGATATCTTTATTATGTACTTGAAAGGAATAGCAAGTTGCAGTTTCATGTGAAAATATCTTTTTTATTCTACTATGTTATAGAAATGTTTGTTTTATTTCATAAATTAAAAATAGAATAACAATTTTTTTTTAAGAAAAGGAAAATGAAGAGGTTGGATTTGACCGCTAAGGTCTCTTCCAGTTCTAAATCTATGATTCTGTGAATAGATTAGACAAGGAAGAATAATAAATAATTGAATTCAGCAACACAATGTTGGATAAATTCCAAAACATAAATGACCTACAAAAGAACTTCCTATTTAATAAAATTTTCTGGGAAAAATAGAAAGAAATCTGGCACAAATTAGGTTTAGATAATCATCTTCCACTATATACCACAATAAACTAAAAACAGATATGTAATCTGAATAGTTTAGATTATACCATAAAAAAGTAGAAGAGAAACATATCATGTACTTTTTATAACTATAACTAGGGGGCAAATTCTTAACCTAAAAAGGGACAAAGGTAATGATAAAAGATAGAGATAATTTTGATTATGTAAAATTGAAAAGCTTCTACATTAATGAAATTAATGCAACTAAAATGGAAGTGTTTGATCATGAAAATGTTTATCAAATATCTTTAAACAGGTTTTAATACATGAATGCAATGGAATATGACTTTGCTAATAATAAGAAAGAATAAATATGATGAATAAAGAGAAGCATGGAGAATCATGAACTGATGCAAAGTGAAGTAAGTAGAACTAAGGAAATAACATATGCAATGGATATGACAATATAAATGGAAACAACAACAATAAATCAATCAGAGCTGAATTGTTCAAAAACTACAGTGATGAAGCTTAGACCTGAAGAAGAGATATGAGATGCTAACTCCCCCTACTTCCTTGCAAACATGAGAAATTCAGTTGTCTATAACATGAATCTTTTTTGATAGTTATATGTTGGCTAGTTTTGCTGAATTTTATTCCTCTTTTTATTCTTAAAATTATAAGGATAGTTGGAGGAGGGAAACATTAGAAAATAATAACAATAAAAATTTGTTTTACAAGACACCTTTGCTTGCCTCAACTGCCTCCTAAAGCTCTCAGTCTATATTTTTCCTCTTTCATAGTCAAACTCTTAGAAAAATGCTGCTTATACTCATTGCTTCACTTTTCCAGTTCCCACTTGATTCTTAAAACCTTACAATTTAGCTTCTGACTCAATCACTTAGCTGAAACCACTCTTTCCAAGGTCATCAGTGAAGTCTTTATTGCTAAACTAAATGGACCTCCTATCAAGATGGCTGCCAAAGTGGAAGGCAGACCACCAAGCTCCCACATAATTAATGAAGCGAAAGGCTGACATTTTCACCAGATCTATTAAAGATCAAGATTTGCAATGAGAAACTATGGCAAGTGCTTTTTCCAACAATACTGCAAAAAAATAAAAGTTATCTAGAAGCCCACTGATAACAGGAATGGGGCCTCTTCATCAAAGTAAGCAACAGCATGGGGTAACCTTCCACTACAACAGAGATTGCCAGGGCTGCATGAAATTTGCAAGGTTCTATGTCCAGATCCTGCCACAGTGGAAGGAACCATGGGAAAAATCAACCTTAGGTTTGGTTCATATCTAGAGCATCCCTAGGAGGAAATAGAAGGATATTTTCTAGAACAAGTACTCAACACACAAAATGAGTGTTGACAGCAACTGACAGCAGTTGATTTCTTCTACCACAGAAAATGATAAAACAACTCTAAGATGTACATTAACAAATACAGAAAAGCATAAACAATAACTCATAATGTTCATTGCACTCTCCTGACAGGTAAAGGCAATTTTGTGAGGCTGCTGCTCAGACCTGCCCTGTCAGAGCAATTTACAAGGTCAAAATTCCATGACCAGCCTGTGTGTGACTTGGGTTTGTTTTAGTCCTTTCACTACAGAATCCTCCTGGAAATGGTGCTCTTTTCCTTCAAGAAGTGGTCCCATTTTAGAAATTCCTTCCTGCTAGACATCTGGCACCCAACCCCGTAGCTCCTAAACTCTTAAATTCACAAAGTTAACACCAGGGCTAGCAACATCCTTTTCTCAAGATTGCTGATTGCTAGCCTGTTCATATTGAAGGAAATGGAAAGCAGAATGTGACCAGAGATTCAGGATCCCCAAGCAAGCACATGGTTCTGTTGGCACGTGCTTATAGATGACATGGAAAAACCTCCTACTTACCCCATTGGATGTCCAAGGTGGAGAAAACACTGGTTGCATCCCAAAAGAGGATGGTCCAAAAAAAGAGTAAGGAGCTATTTCCATCTCTTATAGAACACCAAGGAGGTAGGTTCCTACTGACTCAGTTGTCAACCATCTTTGACATAATCCTCTATTCTTAAGGAAATATGAGGACCAGTCAGTTGTTCCATCATCCCAAAGAAGTCTTCCAGTTCTGAACCAGAGACACGTTCACCTCCATAGACAATTTCTCTTTCTGACAATGGTTTATGCTCTGTAATTTCACCAAATTCATTCAGGAACTCACTTATCAATTTCCCAATCAACTCCCCTCCCACTGCACTAGAATAAGACTCTTAAGAAAAAGAAGTGTGATTCATTCCAAATGTAGCAGAACATGCACTGTTTTGAATTGTCTGATGGCAAAATGAGAATTCATAGAGGGAGGAAGGAGGAGGATCTGTTTTCCATAAACCTTCTTTTTCCTTTGCTATAATAAACACTTCAAATCAGTATATGAACAATTTGTTTTTCAAAATATATATAGAGAGAAATGACTATTTATATTTTCTTGGATTCAAGATACAGGAAATCTTGAGTTATTTTTAAAGTCCAATCCTTTGTTATAAAGTAGATAAACCAAAATTCAGGGAGAAATTAAGCAACTTGCCCAGTTAACACTCAGAGAAGGGAAGAGCCAAGACTGGGACCCAGGTTTCTTGGCTCCTGATACGGGTCCATTCTATTATACTACTGTTAGCTGTATTATTGGGCTTGGAAAATCCCAAAGACTTTCAGCTTTACTTTGCATCTGGTCACTGTTGAATTCACATTCCTTCCATCATAAAAATGTTATTATTGTGTTATTCTTATCATTGGTTATCCATCTGCATTGAAAGCATGTTGGTCAAAACACGTGTTATATCTCACTTCTCAGAAACAAATAAACAAAAAGGTAATTGGGGGTACAGTTCTGACTTGGAGTCAGGAAGATCAGAGTTGCAATCTTGCCCTTTGGATGCTTAGAGGTTTGGAGTTTCGATCCTTGTATAACCCTGGACAAGTCACTTTATCCCTCTAAGCCTCAGATTACTCATCTGTACAAAAGAGATAATAATGGAATCCTTTGCACAGGGTTGCTATGAGATTCAAATGAGATTATGTATATAAGCACTTTGCAAAACTTGAAGTGTTTTATAAATACCAGCTATTAATGTTGTTGTCATCATCATTAATAAACAAGGATTTCACTTGAAGAAGTGTTTACATCTCTGATCAAGAGAGTTTACTTAAAAAATAAATACGAAGGAGAAAACAATCAGGTGGTACAGTGGATAGAGCTCTGGAGCAAGAGTCAGGAACATGAGAGTTTAAATCTGGCCTCAGATATTTACTATATGATCATGAGTAAGTCAGCTAACTGCTGTCTACCTCAGTTTCCTCATCTATAAAATGAGGATGATGATAGCACCTACTTCCAAAGGTTGTTTGTGAAGGTAAGATGAGACAATATTTGTAAATAATTTTGCAAACCTTAAAACATTATTTTGATCTAGGTGTTATTTTTACTACTATCAAACTCTAGAGAATATCAGATGCAATACTAAAATGAAAGTCATAGAGAAGGAGACAATCTATAGAAGAAAATTTTTAGGAAGGGGGATGGGAAGATATCTATGACATCAGATCTCTAGTAATGGATAATGTCCAATAGATAATGATAATTATAACAATTCATAATTATTTAATTTATAATAGAAAGTAAATTTTAAACATTAATGAAAGGAGACAAAGACTACTTAATAGTTTATATGCATACATATGTGTTTATATGTAACATGCATTTGTTTGTATGTATATAGCTTATTTGTACATAATTTCATGTTGTCTCCCTCATTAGATTGTGAGCTCCTTGAGGACAGGTACTGTCTTTTGTCTTTCTTTATATCCCCAATGCTTAGCACAGTGTTTCATACATGAAAAAACAAACACTTAAATGCTTACTGACTGAGAGAGAATTTTCCTTCTTTTACAAATAGATCATCTGAGAATTTTTTCTCTCTTTTCTTCACAATTTTATCTTTCCATAGGTTGAGGAAGTAACAAGGAACACTACTGTGACTTAATACTGATGAATACAGAGGATCTGGTAGAGTGGAAATGTCAGGTACCTGGAGTGCCTGACAGTGTGAAATCATAGAACACTTGGCCTCGCACAGCACTCTGCATACTAGGGTAGCTTAATAAAAGTTTGTGGAATTGAATGACCATATATGTGCCCTCAACTTTAGAATAACTTTTTTAAAAAAAATCAGCTCTCTGTGTCTGCCACCTGCTGCTGCTCCCGCTGCGTCCGTCGGGAAAGGAAGAAAATGGCTGTGCCACCTACTTATGCTGACCTTGGAAAATCTGCCAGAGATGTGTTTACTAAGGGTTATGGATTTGGCTTAATAAAACTGGATCTGAAAACAAAGTCTGAGAATGGCCTGGAATTTACAAGTTCAGGTTCAGCAAACACTGAAACAAGCAAAGTTTCAGGCAGTTTGGAAACAAAATACAAATGGTCTGAATAAAATGGAACACAGACAATACATTGGGCACTAAAATTACTGTAGAGGATCAGCTTGCACGTGGACTGAAGCTGACCTTCGATTCGTCCTTCTCACCTACCGCAGGGAAAAAAAGTGCTAAGATTAAGTCAGGATATAAGCGGGAACATATCATTCTTGGCTGTGACATGGATTTTGATATTTCTGGACCTTCAATATGAGGAGCTGTGGTACTTGGCTATGAGGGCTGGTTGGCAGGCTACCAGATGAATTTTGAAACTTCAAAATCTCAGGTGACCCAGAGCAACTTTGCTGTTGGCTACAAGACTGATGAATTCCAGCTGTGCACCAATGTGAATGATGGCACGGAGTTTGGGAGATCTATTTATCAGAAGGTGAACAAGAAGTTGGAAACTGCTGTCAACCTAGCCTGGACAGCTGGAAATAGCAAACTCGTTTTGGAATAGCAACCAAATATCAGATTGACCCTGAGGCCTCTTTCTCAGCTAAAGTGAACAATTCTAGCCTGATAGGCTTAGGTTACACCCAGACTCTAAAACCAGATATCAAACTGACATTATCAGCTTTGCTGGACTGCAAGAATGTCAATGCTGGTGGCCACAAGCTTGGTCTAGGACTGGAATTTCAAGCATAAAAGAAATTGTACAATCACTTAATTTTAAAATATTTTGCAGGATAGCTACCTTCAGAAATTAGCGTACCTGTTCATATTTTATGTCTGGGATGCAAGTATTGCTATGTATCAATCATGTTAGATCTCCAGGTTAAAGATGATGCAGCTTTAAAGTGTCATCCTTTCAAAGATACAGAAGAAATCCAACTCAGAAAAAAAAGGTCGTTTCACCTCCAGGCTTTTGAGGGGATATGTGATGATTCCCACAACAGCTTTTAGAATTCTCTAAGGATTGAAAGGGTGCATTGAGCCACCTTTTTTCATCTAGAGATAGCTGCTAGTGGAAGGCAGTTGGTAAATGTGGACTGATAAAATGAATGAAATTTTGACTTCCTGAGAATTCATGGTCCATTGCAGTCAACTTGGCTACATATCTATCCTAAGTGGGTAGAAAGAGGCTCATTCCTTGATGGAGTGAAAATTTGTCTGAAAAGGGGACTCTTTTTTTTTTAAAGTCAAATCCTCATGAATTGTTCCGGCTTTGATTAGTTATTTCTGCCAAAAGTTGTCTGCAGAGTCCTTTAGGTGTCCACTTTGTGACAGTTTGATGTGATTAAGCCAATAATGTAGTACTTAATTCCCAGTCTCATTGTGGTTCCATTCACTTTGGCTGAGTACATATAAAGAGGCTGCTAGGACACAGAACCATAAGCAGGGAAGAGTCTGTATAATTGTGCCCACATAGTGACATCACTTGGAATCAAAATTGGACTTCTGTTGTATTCTCACACTAATTGTTTTTAGCAATTAATGGATACATTTTAGAATCTTCCATATGGTGTGGAATTAGAAGCCTTCCCCTCCAAATGCTGTACTTACCACCACTTAAAAATACAACTTGAATAAAATATTGAAACCTCAAAAAAAAAAAATCAGCAAAAATACAGATAATGGATTTCTTAACCAGAACCATTAAGAAGGAAGAAAACTTAAGAGGAAGAGGAAAAAATGAAACTCTGACAATATATAATTGCATATAATCTTGATGAGGAAAAAATGACATCGAAATGGACAGGTGTGGCCAAATAAGTTCTTTGATGAACTCAAACTTTTAAAGGACATTTTCAAAAGGTAGGAAAGGGGACTTTCAAAATAGAGATATTTGGAGTAAATAAAAGGACAAGAAAAAGGTAGCTCTACCATTTCAGGCATATGCTATAATATAAACACATGACAAAGAAAATGCTAAACTTCTCAATTCCTTTTTCTTGCTGTTTTCTCCATCAACTATGATAATGTTGAATTTGAAATGATGGAACAAGCAATGGTTTAAAAGAAAAATTCTCCCTTATTAATTCATTAATGTTAACCAAGCAGAGGTCTCCAGTGTTAGGCAGTAAGGCTTTGTCCTCAGGCCTGCTCTGTGCAAAATATTTATTAATGACTTGGATGAAGACACAGGTTACAAATTTCTCAATTTCAATGACCCAAAGCTGGGGGAAATGGTTAATCTATTGAGTAATATTGATCTGGAGCCAAAAGATCTCAGCAGGCTGCAATGAGGAACTGAAACTAACGAGATTAAACTGTGCTTAGGTCATAAAAATCCAATACACAAGTGGGAAAGGCATGGAGAGATAGCAGAACATGTAAAAAATTACGTGTTTCGCTGGACTACAAGCTCAATGTGACTCAATCCGTTCTGTGTCTGACAACAAAAGTTAATTATATCTCGGGTTACACTGAAAAGAGGAAAGTGCTCAGACCTTAGGATATAATAAACCTAGTGTACTCCATAATGGGGAGGCCATATTTAGAATTCTGTGTTCATTTTGGAGAGGCAAAGAAGTTCTCAGGGCTCTTCTTCTAATTAGCTGAGACTTTGGGTCTGATGAATAATCTGTTCCTCAGTGTTCTTATGCATAGAGTGAGGAGGTACTCTCCTCAGCCTCTTCCAGCTCTAATGCACTATATATAATCTTAGGGATACTTAAAGCCAGAGTTCATCCAGGAGAGGGCATCCAGAATGATGGGGGACTCAAAATCATATCATACAAGGAGAAAAAGGAGGACGTGAGAATGAATATCCCAGAGTATAAGAAGACATTGGAAGAATGGGGAGCACAACAGCTCTTTGCAAATTTGTGAAGGGTTACCATGTAGGTGAAACATTGTATAGAGCACCAGTCTTGGAGTCAGAAAGACCAGAGTTCAAATCCAGCCTCAGGCTCTTACTAGCTGGGTGATTCTGACCAAGTCACTCAACGCTGCTTGCCTCAGTTTCCTCATCTGTAAAATGAGTTAGAGAAGGAAATGGCAAACCACTCTAGTACCTTTGCTAAGAAAAATCAGAGTCAGACACAGCTGAGAAACAAGAATAAAATCATGTAGAACAAAGAAAGGATATATTCTCCATAGCTCTCCAAAGGAAAACTAAGGCTAAATCAGTAGAAGTTACAAGAATTTTCCTTCAATATAAGTTAAAGTATTATAAAAGAGTTATTTGAAAATCAAAAGGACCAAACATGCAGCAGTTTCCCGTAACTGAAAGTATTTAGTTTGAGGCTAGCTATATGACCACCTGTCAGAGATGTTATAAGGTAGATTTATGTATGAGACAGGAGATGAGACAAGTTGACTTTTAAGGTCCCTTCCAACTTAAAGATTTTATTATTCTCCTTTTTCCATGCCCCTATCCCTTCTTCCTAGGTCCTTGAATTTTGTAATAAACATTTATTCGTCTCTGACTTGTTCAAGATGATGATAGATATTTCATTATTTTTAAGACTATAATCTTCAACTGGAAGAAACCTTAAAGACCACTTAATTCAACTCAGATTTTATTTTACAAATGAGGAAACTGAGGTGATCCAAGAGAGGATAAAGGACTTACCCAAGGTCATATAGGATAGTAAATGTGAGAAGTGGGATTTGAACCCAGGCCTTTTGACTCTAGAGCCAACACTTTTCATTATACTATCAATTAATGAGAAGTTGACAATGAGAAAATATATCAGATTTAGGAAGTATGCAAAGAGAAACAGAGCACCAGAGAATCTAAGAACCTAAAAAGATCTTGCCCTATGTCTACGAAAAATTGCTCTGCTTCTCCATGCTTTTTTCTTACTCTGCTCTTTGAGGCACATTTTTGCCTGCTCAGGGAAATTCTGTAACTTGCCTATAAAGCTTTTCTAATTTTCCAAAATCACAACCACAGAAGAAGCTGACTTGTGATTTTTCACGTGGTACTCTGTGCTTGTCCAATTACAAGCATGTCATGAGGGGAAAAACCAGAAAATTCAGTATCTCCACAGTGCTCAGGCAGTGAGGCAGAGATCTCACACTAAAGCACAGGAGAATACTATCTGGAAAACCTGAGCTCTTTCTGGTAAGTGGGCCATGTTTCGATTCCCATGAACCCCCTCTGTGTCCTAAATAAGGTCAATGGTTTTAAACCAAACTAAACAAAAATGTATTACAGGAAGTGAAAGTGGTTGCTTTTTCCTGGTGTCAGAGAATCACCCAATTGCAGCTGAGTTATGCTTTGATTAATTGATTCAGGATGTCTCCCGTTGAGTAATTTTCTTCATGGAGGGTCTGCCAATGTAATTTGCTCACAACTGTCACTGTTTTTCAAATATGAATGATGCTGCATAATGGGTTCAGGTGCTCAGAGAAACTGACTGTCATAAACAGCTTACATGTCACAATCCAGGGAAATAATAGAATTCAGAAAAAAGAAAACAAAACAACTTAAAAGTAGCAACAGAGTGAGGGTGATAGCCATTCTCACTCTTGAGTTAATGCATGATACCTGAAAATTGGTGATGATTTCCTGCTCACTGGGGGCCCTGAAAGGAGCCTTCCCAACCTAGCTAACCTGAGGCTTAATGAACACATGAAGAAGAAAAGATCCTGATCAGATAGACCTCAGATACAGCATAAGGGAGGTTGAGGTATCTTGAAAGTGTACCTATAATTACCACTACATTCCCATATTGTATTGTGATGGTGGGCGAGTTGCATAATTATCACTGATTATAACAAAAACATTAATTTACAATTTGTTGAGGCGTGTGTGTGAGGCACTATAGAGACAACAGTGGGAGAGAAAGCACCAGGGATAGTGGGCTTATAGCAGAAATTAATCATGCTGCAGGTAAGACCCTGCACCTGCAGGTGCACACATGAGCAGACATTGTGGAAGGCATGGGCTATGGGCCTGGAGGAAATGCAGGTGGTAAGTGACAATTGTGAGTTTGGAGTTCATAGGATTTGAAATTGACAGAGACCTAAGTAACTTTGAAGTCCAAACCTCCCATTCTAGAGAAGAGAAAACTTAAAGCCAAAAAAAGTTAAGTGGTTTGCCCTTGGTCTACATAGGTGAGTCTATACCTTACCTTCACAGATGCAAGAAACTTTGTAGTTCAAACCTCCTATTTTATAGAAGAGAAGACTTGAAGCCAGAAAAGCAAAGTGGTTTGGTCTACACAGGTGGGTCTCTACCTTACTTTGATTGATGTAAGTCCATTCTTTTGCAGCTGTAGGTGAGGTGAAGCGGAGTGAGACAGTGTAAAGAGTCAAGCTTTTGAATTCTAACTATACCACTAACTACTTTGTGCAGACCAGTTATTTTTACCATTCTGGGCCTCAGTCCTGTCATCTATAAAATGAGAGCATTGGCCTAGATGCATTCCAAGGTCCCTTCCAGCTCCACATCTTGGATCCTCTGGCCTGCGGTTATGACAGAATTACTGAATTCAAGAAGCAGTTTCATTTTAATCTGGTTAGTCTCACTGCCAATTTTTATAAAGTGTAAGTAAATCTTGTTAGAAGTCAATGTCAGACAGATCTTAGACTTTAGAATTAAAATGAAACAGAAGGCTGGGGTAAAAATCTACCAATGTCATAACTCAATATTTCTACAAACCCACATATCCTCAGAAGGTGGTGGTTCACAATACAGAGGGCTTTTATTTAAGTAAGGACAGAAAGAAATGAAAAAGAATGAAGCATGCATCCGAACTTTTCTAAGTGAATTTTCCTAAAGCACAGGTCTGATCATGTCATTCTCCTACCTCCCTTTTGATTCTAGGGTAAAATGTAATCTCTATTGGCACTTAAATTCCTTCCCATCCCAGGCCCAACTTACCTTTCCACTCTTATTACTCAAAAACCTCCTTCCATGCACTCTATGGTGCAGTCAGACTAGTCTTATTATTCCTTACATTACATTTCCCTTCTCCATGCCTTTGCACCAGCTGATTTCCTATGTCTAAACTAAAACATAGTTCCCTTTTGCCCACTACCTCTTAGGCTCTCTAATTTCCTTCAGGACATAAGTCAAGCACGATTTTGCACATGAAGTCTCTTCTGAGTCCCACAGCTGTTAATGCCTTTCCCCTCAAAATGATCTTGTATTTATTTTGTGCGTGTTTTGTCCATCCCTACATGTGTACCAGTTGTCTTCCCTGAGAGAAGGCAGTCACTTTTTCCCTCATGTGTTTGTATCACCTGGACCCAGCATAGGGCTTGGTATATTGTTTTGTTGTTCGGTTGTTTAAGTCATGTCTGATTTTTTAAGATCTCACTTGGAAAAGATACTGGACTGGTTTACCCTCTCTAGTTCATTTTACAGATAAGGAAACTGAGGCAAACAAGGTTAAATGACCTGTCCAGGGTCATACAGATAGTAAGTGTCTGAGGTCAAATTTGAACTCAGGTCTTCATGATTCCTGGCCCAGCACTCTATCCATTGCACCACGTAGCTGGTACATTGTGGGTACTTAGTAAGCACTTTGATTTATTTAATTTTTAATTGATTGTAAATTATTTTGATCTTGAAACTCTACAGCTGTGTACTGTAAAATCTAGAAGTTCTACACTAAAGAGAATCACAAGTATTTCCTTATTTGGGAGACTGCCTAGCCTTCTTATTGTAATATCTTTCCTGTATTTGAACAGCTTATCTCTGTCTGGGACATACTATTGCCTGCTTTCTCCTGAGTTAGCACAACATGAGCCAACCCTAGCAGTATTTAGGGGAGATTGTCTTTGTCCAAAAAGAACTTTCTGGAGGAAGGATATTTGAAAGAAAGAACAGAAAAAAGTGTGGAGTGGATCCTTTTTTTTTTTTTTTTTTTTTTTTTTTGGTGGGGTGAAGGTAGGAGAAACTCCTACCTTCACGGGGACTGAAGCGAGAGAGAGAGAGAGAGAGAGAGAGAGAGAGAGGAATATCTTTGCCTTAGAAATTTATAGTTGTAGAAGTTACATAAAGACAGATTTATATTCAGGTTAAGGAAGATCTTTCTCACAATTAACATTGTCCCTAAAAGGAATAGGCTGCTTCAGAAGACAAGCAAATCATGGGGTCTGAAAGCAAATGCTCGAAAGCTATTTTTTGAGACTGTTATAGAGGAGATTCAAGTTCATGTATGGATTGTTCTAGATAGATTTTGTCCTCCCTTTCAGCTCTGAGACTGGGAGAATTCTGGGACTTTGTGCCATTACACCTCTTGGACTAGACTTAATGGATTAGTGTCTTTTTAGGAAAATAGTGTGTTAGGTACTTGCCAGTGACAAATATACCAAAAAGTACAGTCCATACACACACTGCAAAATACGCTAACATACTTTTGCCTTAGAAAAACAAGTAACCAAGATTGACAGTAAGGAGGTAGGTAGGTAGATAGATTAGATAGACAGACAGACAGACAGATAGACAGATAGATAACACCTACAAAGATCATAGATGACAGAGCCAAAAAGGACTTGAGGGGTTATCTAGTTACATAATAATGGAGTCATAGAACCCTGTATTTGGAAGGAACCTCACAAACCATCTTTTCTAATGCATAAAGTTAGTCATTTGACTGCATGATCTCACCAAGAACTCAAATAGTATAATTTGATGCATAATCAAGGTGCTGAAAGAATCCATCTCATCATGCTTTTTGGATGGCTAGTTGTTGGCTGTGATTTGGCAGACAAAAAGGTTATCCCTAAACCAAAACTGTTCTTATTACAGGGCCTTCCCCAGAACCTGAAATCCTACCTTTAGAGATTCATTTACCGTGCTAGCTACCTGTCACCTTTTAAAACAGAGAGAAGGCATCACAGAAACAGGATAAAAGACAGGAAAATTTTAATTGTTAGAAGAGAAGGTGGTGGCTAAAGGAAGAATCCAGAGAGTGGGAAAGCAGAGAGAAGAGGCCAGATCTTTGTGTGGAGCCAGAAGCAAGAAGATGGACATCGAAAAGGTCTTGAAAGTCAAAGGAGGTGTGTGAGGGGAGAGAAGATCAAGGGGGATGTCACCATGTCAGTTGTGTCTCAAATCATTTAGTATTCTCATGTGTAACTGCTAGTACTAATATTATTTATCATAACTTAAACCTTTAAAGATCTTTACTACCTATCTTCTTCAAAATGCCTTAAAATCTGCTCCAACCACTCTATCAAACTACCATCTCAGAGGTCACCAATAACCAACCACTTCATTGCCTGATCCAATGACCTTACTTCAGGGTTGAGTGGTTGTTGTTATTTTTTTAATTTAACTTTTAACATTCATTTTCACAAAATTTTGGGTTTCACATTTTCGCCCCTTTTGTCCCCTCCCCCCACCCCAAAACACCGAGCATTCTAATTGCCCCTATGACCAATCTGCTCTCTCTTCTATCATCCCTCTCTGCCTTTGTCTCCATCTTCTCTTTTGTCCTGTAGGGCCAGATAACTTTCTATACCCCCTTACCTGTATTTCTTATTTCCTATTAGCAAGAACAGTACTCAACAGTTGTCCCTAAAACTTTGAGTTCCAACTTCTCTTCATCCCTCCCTCCCCACCCCTTCCCTTTGGAAGGCAAGCAATTCAATATAGGCCATATCTGTGTAGTTTTGCAAATGACTTCCATGATAGTAGTGTTGTATAAGACTAACTATATTTCCTTCCATCCTATCCTATCCCCCATTACTTCTATTCTCTCTTTTGATCCTGTCCCTCCCCATGAGTGTTGACCTCCAATTGCTCCCTCCTCCCCATGCCCTCCCTTCCATCATCCCCCTCACCCTGCTTATCCCCTTATCCCCCACTTTCCTGTATTGTAAGATAGGTTTTCAAAACAAAATGAGTGTGCATTTTATTCCTTCCTTTAGTGGAATGTGATGAGAGTAAACTTCATGTTTTTCTCTCACCTCCCCTCTTTTTCCCTCCACTAATAAGTCTTTTGCTTGCCTCTTTTATGAGAGATAATTTGCCCCATTCCATTTCTCCCTTTTTCCTCCCAATATATTTCTCTCTCACTGCTTGATTTCATTTTTTTTAAGATATCATCCCAACTTCTTCAATTCACTCTGTGCACTCTGTCTCTATGTGTGTGTGCATGTGCATATGCATGTGTGTGTGTGTAATCCCACCCACTACCCAGATACTGAAAAGTTTCAAGAGTTACAAATATTGTCTTTCCATGTAGGAATGTAAACAGTTCAACTTTAGTGAGTCCCTTATGACTTCTCTTTGCTGTTTACTTTTTCATGCTTCTCTTCATTCTTGTGTTTGAAAGTCAAATTTTCTTTTCAGCTCTGGTCTTTTCATCAAGAATGCTTGAAAGTCCTCTATTCATTGAAAGACCATTTTTTCCCCTGAAGTATTATACTCAGTTTTGCTGGGTAGGTGATTCTTGGTTTTAGTCCTAGTTCCTTTGACTTCTGGAATATGATATTCCACGCCCTTCGATCCCTTAATGTAGAAGCTGCTAGGTCTTGTGTTATCCTGATTGTATTTCCACAATACTTGAATTGTTTCTTTCTAGCTGCTTGCAATATTTTCTCCTTGACCAGAGAACTCTGGAATTTGGCCACAATGTTCCTAGGAGTTTCTCTTTTTGGATCTCTTTCAGGTGGTGATTGGCGGATTTCTTGAAGACTTATTTTGCCCTCTGGTTCTAGAATCTCAGGGCAGTTTTCCTTGATAATTTCATGAAAGATGATGTCTAGGCTCTTTTGTTGATCATGGCTTTCAGGTAGTCCCATAATTTTTAAATTGTCTCTCCTGGATCTATTTTCCAGGTCAGTTGTTTTTCCAATGAGATATTTCACATTATCTTCCATTTTCTCATTCTTTTGGTTTTGTTTTGTGATTTCTTAGTTTTTCATAAAGTCATTAGCCTCCATCTGTTCCATTCTAATTTTGAAAGAACTATTTTCTTCAGTGAACTTTTGGACTTCCTTTTCCATTTGGCTAATTCTGCTTTTGAAAGCATTCTTCTCCTCATTGGCTTTTTGAACCTCTTTTGCCAATTGAGTTAGCCTATTTTTCAAGGTGTTATTTTCTTCAGCATTTTTTTGGGTCTTCTTTAGCAGGGTGTTTACTTGTTTTTCATGCTTTGCTTGCATGTCTCTCATTTCTCTTCCCAGTTTTTCCTCCACCTCTCTAACTTGATTTTCAAAATCCTTTTTGAGCTCTTCCATGGCCTGAGCCCATTGGGTGGGCTGGAATACAGAAGCCTTGACTTCTGTGTCTTTCCCTGATGGTAAGCATTGTTCTTCCTCTTCAGAAAGGAAGGGAGGAAATACCTGTTCACCAAGAAAGTAACCTTCTATAGTCTTATTTTTTTTCCCTTTTCTGGGCATTTTCCCAGCCAGTGACTTGACTTCTGAATATTCTCTTCACACCCACTTTGCCTCCAGATCTGCCCAGCTAGCACTTGGGGTCTGAGATTCAAATGCTGCTTCCCAGCCTCAGGGCTTTGGCGGGGGCAGGGCTGCTATTCAGTTTGAGATAAAAAGTTCAAGTGCTCAGGTGGGGGCAGGGCTGCCACACAGGCTCAGTTCCCTCAGGAGATTTATGCAGAGACCTTCAACAATGGATCCAGGCTCCTGCCTGCTTAGGGAGCCTCTGTCTGCTCCTGCCTCCGCTGCTGCATCCCGAGGCGGCCTGAGTTATGGGGGCACCCCACTCCCCTCTCGGCAAGCCGAGAAGACCCTCTCACCAACCTTTGGGACCCGTGGGTGGAGGGACCCGCGCGGCCGCTGGAGATTCCGTCCCTGAAGCCTGCTCAGATCTGCTCCTCTCGGTGCCGCACTGGCCCAGGCAGGGCTGGGCTTGGCTCCAGGTCCGCAGCATGATGGACCTTTGGTGTCTGTTTTCAGGGCTCTCTGGAACAGAAATCTCCTTCGCTCCATTGTTCTGTGGCTTCTGCTGCTCCAGAATTTGTTGGGAGTTCTTTTTTACAGATATTTTATGGGCTGTGGGTTCAGAGCTAGCATACGTGTGTCTTTCTACTCCACCATCTTGGCTCCGCCCCCCACTTTTTGTTATTTTTAAGAATTAATATGAAAAAGTTGATAGAGTGATGGATTTGATTCAACAAGGTCTGGGTTAGAACTCTGCCTCTGATGCTTAACTATATAATCACTGAGTGTCAATTGTCTGAGGTGAGATTTGAACTCAGGTCCTCCTGACTCCTGCACTGGTGCTCTATCCACTGTACCTCACTAGCTATGTGACCTTGGACAAATCACTTAACCCCAGTTGCCTCATCCTGGGTCATCTCCAGTCATCCTGATGAATGTCTTGTCACTGGATTCAGATGACTCTGGAGGAGAAGTGAGGTTGGTGACCTGCATAGCCCTCCCTCACTCAAAACAAAGTGAAGTGCAAGACATGTCATTATTTCTCTGATGGCATGGTCTTCTTCAGCAACAAAGGATGAACACACACCCATCCCCCACCACCCCCCACACCCACACCCACACACACACACATAATCACTGATGAATTAGTTAATCCCATTAAGCCACAGTTTCCTCATCTGTAAAACTGGGTTTCTTAAGGGAAAAAAATCTTTGGTATTATTCCCTCTCTATTACCTCTCATAGCCAGTTGATTACCAAGTCTTGTCAATTCTTGCTTGGGTACTTAGAGCTAGATTCATGAAATCATTTGGTGCCAGAATAACCTCCACTGGCCCACAATGCCTTAGCTCTACATCTTTTCATCCTGTGCAATCTAAGGGCATGTCTCCCTAGATGATCCACCCAATTCCCTAGAGATTTTCCTCTGCTTCTTTTAACATTCTGTGAGAAACAGTGCAGCACTATGGCTATCTGACTGCCATCTCTCGCTACTGCATTATGACTGATCTTCCTTATTTTCCAGTCATACCTGTCCATGGCCAGTTCTTTTATGTCACTTCTCACATGTGAGTCATCATCCCACATTCTATGAGCACACTGTTCCATTACCCTTTGTGTCACCTACAATGTTGTTTTCTTTTTAATTGTGGTGTTAACAATGTACAACTACAAATCATTACTCAGACATATTGTGTATATATATATATATATATATATATATATATATATATATATATATATATATATATATATATATATATATATATATACACAATATATATAAATACATTGTTTTGTGTTGTTTGTTTTGTGCCAATGAACAGCTTAGGTTCAATGAGAGTACTGTGTTAATATTCCAAATGTGATTCCCCAATATCTTCCTGTTATTCAATTCTAGGACTTACACATTGTCCATTGGTATTGTATAAACTAAGTCAATGTATAGGCTATCCAATTACATGCTATGATTTAGGCAATATCTTCCCCTGCCCCAGGCGGATAGTTTTTAGATAAATCTCATTTGAATGACTCTGAATTTCACTGAGGAGACTTTGTAGATTCTGAAACTTGGCCCAATTAGAGTAATATTATCTGTGAATAGGAGCACTGGAAGAACCTTGCCATCATTAGGAAAATCTTCCCCTCAGATTCTGTGTAGGACGTCTGTTCTAGTTCATTCCAATATCCTCAGAATTTATAGGGGGCTTCAAAGGAGAATTAGACCAGTCATTCTATGCTCAAAGCAATCAGCCTTTATTTGGCTCATTTTAACTCACATGTGGAAAGGCTGTGTTCCTTAATTTGAGGTATCAATGGCTGAAAGCACAGAGAGGAAGCTGGGGGCAACCAGAGAAGGATCCTAGGGTAGCAACAAACCTCTAAACTAGCTAATGATGAGGGGATTCTAGAATAAGACAGGAAATTACCTGACTTTTCCAAATTCTCCTATAAATAATTAAAAATAATGCCTCAAAGTGAACTTGAGAGTGGCAGAAAACATTTTAAGCCAGGGTAAACCAATTGTCTAGCCTACGATAAATTAGTCCTAAGTCCTAAAAGAACATTAGGCTATGCAACATGACTAAAGTGAAAATGTATTTAGTAAAAATGTATGTGTAGAACACATATAAGATTGCACACTGTCTCTGGAAGGAGGAGAAAATATAAGATTTATGGAAGTGATTGTAAAAAACTGAAAACAGATAAATTAATTAAAAAAGAAAAACAAAAGAACATTAGGAAAGACCTGACCTCCCAGGGCAGTGGTCTGGCTTGACTGAAGGGGAGTTGCCACTGAATCAACAAGCAAAAAACCCTGAATGCATCTGTGATAGAAGTAACTTCAGCATCATAAACTTTCTCCCCACTGATGGTGGTGGTGGTGGTGGTGGTGGTGGTGGTGGTAGGGCATCAAATGACTGATCAAGGGAAAATCACAGGATCCAGATGCTCTGAGTCACAGTCTGAGGCTATAGCTGTAGGCAAGAAGCAGCAAGTACACACTGGTGAATGTGGTAGCAGAGTGTAAGGACTCTGCTGGATGTGAGCACTCACAAGAAAGTGGAGTGCCTGGTTTTGGTGCCAGGGCAGAGGGGTAAGCTGAGGGCTATAGCCATGGGGAGGACCACAGGGAGAAAAAGTATTTGCAATGACAACATTGCTAGGGACCCTAGATATGGTTCAGGCTCAAAGAGGAGTCTCGCTCCCAGATAGAGCTAGGAAAGTAATAGTATGAAAGATCTGAAACCTGAGACATTACTCTCCACATCACATATCTAGAGTCTAATTCTAACATAAAATTAATAACCAAGAAATAAGCTTGAATGAATCAGCAAAAGAGAAATAATCTGACCATAGATAACTGCTATAGTGATAAGACAAGGTCAGGGTTTGAACTCAAAAGAAGACAGTGAAATCAAAAACAATTACTTCTAAAGTTTCAAAGAAAAATGTATCATTGTCACAAACCCAAAAACAGTTCTTGTAAGAACTTTCCAAAAGAACCTTTAAAACTCAAATAAGAGAAGTTGAAGAAAAATCAAGAAAAAAATTGAAAGTAATTCAAGAAAAAAGTTATGAAAAGAAAGTCAATCAAATAGGAAAAAGAAATCCAAAATCTTACAGAAAAAAGCAACTCCTTAAAAGTTAGAATTGGGCAAGGGGGAGCTTATGACTTCATAAGACATCCAGAAATAATAAAGCAAAATCAAAAGAATGAAAAAATAGAAAGATTGTGAAATATCTCATCACAAAAACAACTGACCTGGAAAACAGGTGGAGAAGAAACAATGTAAGAATGGTTAGTCTACCTGAAAATTATGACTCTTAAAAAAGAGCCTAGATACTTTAATTTAAGAGTTATCAAGAAAAAAATACCTTCAAGTTTTAGAAATAGAAAAATTAAAAAATCACCACCTGAAAAGATCCCAAGAAGAAAACCCACAGGAACATTACAGCTAAGTTTCAAAGCTCCCAGGCCAAGGAGAAAATAGTACAAGCAATCAGAGACAAATAATTTAAATATGGTGGCATTACAGTCAAGATAACACAAGATTTAGCAGCTTCTACATTAAGAGACCAAAGAACATTAAATATGATATTCTGAAGAGGGAATGAATTTGCAACCAAGAATAATTTACACATAAAAGCTGAGTATAATCCTGTAAATAAAATAAAAGTATGCTTAGTGAATTAAAGGACTTTCAGGTATTTTGAGGAAAAGACTAGAAATGAACAGAATATATGATTTACAATCAGGAGAAACTTAACACAGTAAGAATTATAAGGGATTTAATAAGATCAAACTGTTTACTTCTTATATGGGAAAACACTACCTGTGACTCTTAAAAATGTTATCTTTACTAGAGTAGTTTGAAAGGACAGACATAGATAGAAGGCTTGGGGTTGAGCTGAGTATGATGGGATGATCCTAAAAAATAAAATTTTCTAGGAAGACGTAGGAGCAATTATCTCATACAAATGATGCAGGAATGGAAGAACTGTTATAGTGGAGGATAGGAGGAGGTGGAGGGTTGGTACTGCTAGAACCTTATTCTAATCAGAACTGAGTTAAAGAGGCATTAATATATACATCTAAAAGGGTATAGGTTTTCTTAACTTACAGAAAAATAGAAAGGCATGGGGTTATGATAAGAGAGAGCTTCTTAGAAGGAGTGAAGACTAGGAAGGTCATGGTCAGAAGTAAATTACACATCTGGGGAGGAATAGGGTAAAAAGAGAGGGAGAGAAAAATAAATAATGGGGAAAAATAGCAATGATAACTTTAAATGTGAATGGGATGAATTCACCCATAAAATGGAAATGAATATCAGAATAGATTAAAAATTAGAATCCAACAATGTGTCATTTACAAGAAGCATTTAAAAATGAGAGATACACATAGAGTCAAAATAAAGGGCTGGAATAGAATTTATTATGCTCCAGTTGACACACACAAATAAAAAGCAGGGTAGCAATCATGATCTCAGACAAAGTTAAAACTAAAATAGATTTAATTAACAGAGATAAACAGGGAAACTACATTATATTTAAAGGTACCATAGGTAATGAAGCAATATCAATACCAAACCCATATTTACTAAATGCTGAAGCATCCAAATTATTAAAGGAAATGCTGAATGAATTACAGGTGAAAACAGACAGCAAAACTATAATAGTGGAGGACTTCAACCTTCCTTTCTCAGAACTAGATAAATCTAACCATAAAATAAATAAGAAAAACAACAAGGGGATGACATGATAGATGTCTGCAGAGAACTGAATGGGAATAGTAAGGAATATACCTTTTTTCTCAGTGATACATGATGTGTTTACAAAACTCGGCTATATATTAGGGAAGAAAACTTTATAGTTAAATTCAGAAAAGCAGAAATAATAAATGCATCTTTTTCAGATCATAACCCAATAAAAATTATATTTAATAACGGACTATGAAAACACAAATTAAAAATTAATTGGAGACTAACCTAATCCTAAAGAATGAGTGGGTTAAAGAACAAAGCATTAAAGAAATAAATAATTTTGTTAAAGAGAATTAAAACAATGAGATAACATGCCAAAATCTATGAGATGTAGAAAAAGCAGTAATCAGAGAAAAATTTATATCTCTAAATGCTTCCATCAACAAAATGGAGAAAGAATAGATCAATGAATTGAGTTTGTAATTTAAAAAATAGAAAATAAACACAAATTAAAAATACACAGTTAAACACCAAGTTGGAGATCCTAAAAATTAATGATGAAATTAATAAAATTGAATATAAAAACACTGAATTAATGAAACTAGGAATTAACTTTTATGAAAAAACTATTAAAATAAACTATCAGTTGATATGATTGAAAAATGGAGAAAAACCAAATCTTTTCAGAAATAAAAAGGATAAACATACCATTAATGATGATGAAATAAAAAAAGACAAGGAGTTGTTTGTCCAATTACATGGCAATAAATTCACCAATTTAAGTAAAATGGAAGAATACTTACAAAAATATAAATTGCCTAGAGTAACAGAAGAGGAAACAATATCTAAATAAATCTATTTTAGAAAAAGAAATTGAACAGGCTATAAATGAGCTCCCTAAGAAAAAATCATTAGGACCAGATAGATTTATAAGCGAGTTCTATCAAGTATTTGAAGATCAAGTGGATGCAATATTAAACAAGTTATTTGGAATAATAGGCAAAGGAGTCCTACCAAACTTCTTTTATGAAATAAATATGGTGCTTGTACCTAAACCAGGAAGAGCAAAAACAGAGGAAGAAATTTATAGACCAATTTCCCTAATGAATATGGAAGCAAAAATCTTAACTAAAATACTAGCTAGGTGACTATAACAATATATCACAAAGATTATACATTGTGATCAAGTGGGATTTACATCAGGAATGCAATGATGATTTAACATAAGGAAAACTTAACATAATCGATATCAATAATAAAAGTAACAAAAATAATGATTATATCAAAAGATGCAGAAAAAGCTCTTGACAAAATACAAAACTCATTCCTATTAAAAACATTTGAAATCATAGGCACAAATGCATTTTTCCTTAAAATAATAAGAAGCATCTACCTAAAAACATCAGCAAACATTATTTGTAACAAGGATATGTTAGTTTTCCAACAAGAGGAGTGAAACAAGAATGCCCATTATCACCAACGTTATTCAATATTGTATTAGAAATGCATTAGAAGTGATTATTTACATTAGTACATAAATTAATACATAAATACATTAGAAATTAGCAATAGCCATAAGAGAAGAAAAAGAAATTGAAGAAATCAGAATGGGCAATAAGGTAATAAAACTATCTCTTTCCATGGATAATATGATGTTACATCCTAGAGATTCAACTAAAAAAGCTAGTTGAAATAATTAATAATTTTAACAAAGTAGCAGGATATAAAGTAAATCCACAATAATAATCAGCATTTCTGCATATAACCAACAAAACCCTGCAAGAAGAAATGGTAAGAGTTACCCCATTTAAAATAACTGTAGATAGCAAAAAAAGAAAGAAAGAAAGAAAGAAAGAAAGAAAGAAAGAAAGAAAGAAAGAAAGAAAAGAAAGAAAGAAAGAAAGAAGGAAGGAAGAAGGAAGGAAGGAAGGAAGGAAGGGAAGGAAGGAAGGAAGGAAGGAAGGAAGGAAGGAAGGAAGAAGGAAGGAAGGAAGGAAGGAAAGAAGGAAGGAAGGAAGGAAGGAAGGAAGGAAGAAAAAAAAGAAGAGAAAAGAAAAAGAAAAAAATACCTGGGAGTATATCTGCCAAGTCAAACCCAGGTACATGAACATAATTATAAAACACTTTTTTATACAAGTAAAGCCAGATTTAAATAATTAGAGAAATGTTAATTGTTCATGGTTGGGCAGAACCAAAACAATAAAAAAATGGACAATTCTACCTAGCCTAATCTACTTTTTCAATCCCATCCCAATGAAAATACTCCCCCCGCCAAAGTTATTTTATTGAGCTAGAAAAAATAATAAAATTAATTTGGAAGAATAAAAGGTCACAAATATCAAAAGAATTAATTTAAAAAATGTAAAGAAAGGATATTTGGCAGTACCAATGTATCATAAAGTAGAAATTATCAAAACTATCTGGTACTGGCTAAGAAATAGAAATTTAGATCAATTAAACAGAATAGACATACTATGTATATAAGTGATTATAGCAACTTTGTGTTCAACAAACATAAAGATTAAAATCTTTAAAATAAATACTATCTGGTAAAAAAAAATTTGAGGAAAACTGGAAAGCATTTTTGGCAGAATCTAGGGTACAGACAAATATCTAACATCATTTACCAAGATAAGATAAAAAATGGAAACATGACTTAGATATAAAGGGAGATATCATAAGTAAATTAGAAGAACAAGAAATATATTACCTATTAGACATATGGACAGCAGAAGAATTTATGAATAAATAAGGACACAGAGAATTATGAAATGTAAAATGGATGATTTTATTACATTTTATTATCACATTATTTACATTATTGCAATTTTACTACAATTTATCACAATATTACTTTTATTATATTTTATTAAATTAAAAAGGTTTTGTGCAAATAAAAGCAATGTAGCCAAGAAAATAAAGTAGACATGGCGGGGGGGGGGGGGGAGGTTATAGATAATTCCTCAGATAAAGGTCTCATATATAAAATACGTAGAGAACTTTGTCAAATTTATAAGAATATAAATTATTCCCCCATTGATAAATTGTCAAAAGATATGAGCAGGCAATTTTTGGATGAAGAAATAAAAGCTATATAAAGTTAAATGAAAAACATGTTCCAAATCATTATTTGAGAAATGCAAATTAACACAACTTTGAGATATCTTATACCTATCAGACTGACTAAAATGATAGGGAAAATAACAAATGTTGTGAGGGATATGGAAAAATTAGGACACTAATACTGTTCATGGAACTGTGAACTAATCTAACCATTTTGGAGAGTAATCTGGAATTATATCCAAAGAGTTTTAAAACTATGTATACTCTTTGACCCAGCAATAACATTATTAGGTCTGTTTCCCAAGATGATCAGAAAAAAAGGAAAAGAACTTATATGTTCTAACATATTTATACCAACTCTCTTTGTGGGTGCCAAAGTACTGGGAATTGAAGGGTTGCCCATCAGTTGGGGAAGTTGTGGTATGTGATTATGATGGAATATGACTGTGCTGTAAGAAATGATGAGTAGGTTGACTTTAGAAAGACATGGAAAGATTTGCATGAAATAAGGAAGAGTGAGATGTGTAGAACCCAAAAATGTTGTATACAATAATAGCAACTGTTTCAAGGATAACTGTGAATGACTAAGCTATTCTGAGTATTATAAATATTCAAATCAACTACAAAGGACCTATGAAGGAAGATGCTATCCATCTTCAGAGAAACAACTGATACACAGAAGTAAGCAAGCATAGTTTTACATATATACATATCTGTGTCAAACTGTGGCCTTCTCTAGTGAGGGAAACAATTCAGAACTTAAAATATAATTCACAAAATTTTAGTTTAATTTTAAAAAAACTTCCAATATAGGGCATCAAGCTATTACCTCCAGCTCCAGACCCCCAACTAGCAACTCTGCCAACACCTACAAAATAGAACTAATCAAGAAAGCTTAGGAAAGGTATGCAATTAAAGATACTCCACTAGTGTCTATTATAGAAAGCAAAAAAAGAAAAATTCTAAGAACTTGACAAATACCTTGACTTAATGGCTTAAATAAGGCAGTAGATTCAAAGTAGAAAAGGTAAAAAAAAATGTTGGAAGATACAGCCAATATAAACAAAAATAAAAAGGCAAGAACTTGCAGATTATTCCGAAGGTTCTTGTCTGTACATCATGAATAGTTTCTTCAAGAAGGACATCGATGGGCAGTGGATAGAGTAAGCATTAAACCTGTTAAAAACAATGAAATTGACTTTCATCAGAAAAAAAGTCAACATTTACTAATGGAGCATTCACTTCAGAAAATAGATGTCTATATACAGTTATAACACTGGTTAGAGCAAGAATCAAGATCAATACTAAATTAGAAGGATTTTTAAAAGAAGGCATTTCTTGTAATTAAAACAGTTTCAACCAGGCCCCTTTTAAATCAAGTGTTTGTATTTACCTGTTCTGATTCGTTTAGTGTGAACTTATGAAAGAGATTACCTCTCTGAGACCCAGTTTCCTCATCTATAAAATGGAGATAATTATGCTTGTATTCTCTTTAGCTTCAGGTTGGTGTGAAGAAAGCCCTTTGTAAATCTTTAAGAGGATTGTAAGGGAGCCAGCTCCTTTGCTAAATTTCTAATGTTCTTATTTGACATGCAAGCTATTGATAGCACGCTTTCTGTATTTTGGTGGAATGGAGACAGTGTGCATGAAGACCACACAAAGGGTACAGGCAGGACTCAATAAGTAAGGACAGTTATTCTGTGAATTTTTCATTTCTAGCTTTGACATCTTGAAAATAGCTTAAAGAGTACTAGAGAACTGTCATCTCTTATCATAAATCCCGCATACCATTTATAACCAAAGGAGGATACCTCCACCACCACTACCATTCCCAAGTAAGAATTCTGCATGGCAATCTTGTCTGAAATTTCATTCATTTTATTATTTGGAGATTTGATTTTTGTTTGGGAGAGAGGTAGTTTTTTGATGGAGATGTTCTCCATGTGTGTGGGAGAACGCTGGCTGAACAAATCATTTTGTGACCAAAATGTAAAGGTGGCCCTTTGGCTTGAGCTTCCAGATGTTAACTATAACCCTTTCAGTTTCATAGTACTGATTCTTCCTAGAATTGATTTCCCAATTTGTTGTTCAGTCCTTTCAGTCATGTCTGACTCTTCATGATCCTATTTGGGATTTTCTTGCAAAGATACTAGGGTGATTTCCCGTTTCCTTCTCCCATTCATTTTACAGATGAGGAACTGAAACAGGGTTAAGTGACTTGCCCAGAGTCACACAGCTAGTAAATGTCTAAGACCAGATTTGAATTCAGGAAGATGAGTATTCCTGACTCCAGGCCCACCTAGGTGCCACCTAGCTGCCCTTTAGATTTGATTACATGTTTAAAAATAATAATAATGAGGTACTATGTAACCAGGAATTCTTTATTATAAATTCCTAATATAATGATGAATAAAATCATATAAATCAATTGACAACTCTATCACTTATGCTTAAGGTAATGATGAGGCACCCTGATTTATCTGGGATGGCCTGATTTTTTTATTCTTCTTATAGGACAACACATTCTTTGCTATATGTTCTCACTGATATTTTATGAAGTACCAGCATCTTTTTATGAATTATTATATTCATTCATCTGTTCATTCATGCATTCAAAATGTAATTATATCATATATGATTAATAATGTTTTACATATTCATCATAAATAGTGAATTATATATTTGGAACCTAAGATTTTTTTTTCATTGATACGTATGGTATTTTGCACTTTGTCAACAGCATCCAATTCTACAATTCTTTCTCAGAATGGTGGCCTGAGGAAAGCTCTCCAGCCTTTGGGGCTCCAATCTATTTTTAATCAGGGGAAAGTAAGAGTCTTGTAATAAAGGATAAGAGAAGCCTGGGACTATTATGTCCTCTCACCCCCTGCCACTAATGAGCCTGAGCCTTATGAATAAAGATGGATATTAAAAAATGGGGGAAAAAGAGTACTCATCCCTCTTCTGTTACCCATCCCCATTATCTCCTGTTGTCAGTCAAATGTCTCCAGTTTACTGGCAGGAAGCCTGGTGGCCTAAATGTCCTTGAATCTCTGGGACAATTCTTTTCCCTGTCTCCATACAGATCTCTACTGGTAAGCAGGTTGTCTCCATTCTTTCTCAAGCTAGAGACCTAAATATTGAGGTTTATTTTAGCCCCTGTTTCTGTCAGTTAAGAGGCAGTTAGGTGGCACAGTGGATAGAGCACTGGGCTTGGAATCAGGAAGATTCATTTTCATGAGTTCAAAGCTGGCACCAGACACTTACTAGCTTTTAGACCTTGAGCAAGTCACTTAATTCTGTTTGCCTCAGCTCCTGGTCCATAAAATGAACTGGAGAAGGAAATGGCAAACCACTACAGTGTCTTTGCCAAGAAAACCCCAAAATGGGGTCACAAAGAATTTAATGAGACTGAGCGAAAAATCTGTTGGTTAAACCATAATCCTTCCTTCCATTGGCTATCTATGATCTCAGTCCACAACACACAGGCCTCTGGCTCCATGGACTTTGCCTTGCTTTTCCTCCAAGAGATAAGATCTGCCTTCCTGCTTCACCTGATCCCCTTAAGCTTCTTACAATAGCCCTTTCTTCTTGTTTTACTTACTGTTTCTATTCCAATAGATTTATCCAGGGGTCTTCCTAGTCTGTCCTAGAGCACTATGTCTGATGATATGCTAGGAGGGTGAGAAGGAGGAGGACTGCCAGGATATTGGAAGAGGAACACGAAGAACAGGAACTGCAAAGAAGCAGTGGGTAAAAAACTACTGCATGTAACATAGTCATCCAAATGCAAGTTAAGTAACGTGATGTCTAAATATGTAGAAACTATCCTTCACCAATTATAATAATTATCAATTCATATACTGCTTTGTGATTCACAATGCTCTGGCCTTTCCTCAAAATAACCCTTTGAGAGGAGGAAAACAATTATCATTTCAATCTTACAGCAGGGACACACAGCACTTAAGTGACATGTTGCTTGCTAATTAAATAGCCATGTTTTTAAAAAAAACAACACTCTCCTGGCTTCGATTTGGGTATTCTTTCTAATAAACAAAACTATATCTTCACGTCTTTGGGGCTGTTCCTCATAATAGTGAGATTACTTTGAGCCCTACTCAACATTTCAGTCAGTCCCTTTATTGATCAAAGGCAAGCATTTGCAAAGCAACTGACAGAGGATTATAAGTAAAGTCCCAGACCATGGAATGGTTATTCTCCATGTTGGGTTAACTGGCCCAGATGCAAATTAATATACTACAAAGTGAGGACATGAGATGATGCTAAATAGAAGAGTATTCAGAGTCAACAGAACTTTGTCAGAGAATGAATGACTGCTTCTGCAGCAGGGAAATCTTTTATTATTGTTTTATTATTTGTTTGCAGTGCTCTACAGTCACTTCCATATATCTTAGATTTTTTCTCCTCCCTTCCCCCTCTTCCCCCCTACCTCCCCATTCCCTCCCTAGGATGGCATACAGTTTTATATAGGTTCTACACATACATTCTTATTAAATACATTTTCACCTTAGTCATGCTGCATAGAAGAATTAAAATGAATGGAAGAAATCATAAAACAAATCAAAACATAAAATAAAAGAAAATGATCTTCTTCATTCTGTGATTGAATTCCATAGTTCTTTTTTGGGATGTGGATGGTGTTTTACTTTAAGAGACCATTGGGAATTATTTAAGTCCTTGCATTGCAATGAAGTACTAAGTCTACCAGAAAAATTCCTCGTACACTGTGGTTGTTGCTGTGTACCAAGTTCTTCTGGTTCTTGGAGCAGGAAAATCTTGAGTCTGATCTGGCAGATTAAGAATACTTTTCTTTGTGGGTCATACCTGAGATTCTATTAGTAGTGCTTAGCACCAAAGGTGCCACGTAGTAGGCACTTAATAAATTACCCATTGACTGACTGACTAGTAGGAAACTCCCTCTACTAAAGTAGACCAGACAGTTAGGTGGCACAGCTGACAGAGTACTGGGCCTGAGATCAGGAAGACGAGTTCAAATTTGACTTCAGATATTTATTAGCTCTGTGACTTTGAACAAGTCACTTAACCACTATTTGCCTCAGTTTCCTCATCTATAAAGTAGAGATAATAATAGCATTTACAGTGCAGGGTTGTTGTGAAGATGACATTAAATAACATTTCTACACTGCTTTGCACAGGCCTGGCACTATATTTTAGGCTATATAAATGCTAGTTACTATTATTATTCGTTCAAGTCAAGTCAACACTTATTAAGGCCTGCTATGTGCCAGACAGTGTGCTAAACCCTGGAGATACTGAGACAGGCAGAGATAGACAGCCTCTGCCTTCCAAGGAGTTTCCATTTTAATGAGAGAAGACAACATGTAAAAGAACTTTTTTAAAGGGGAGGTTTAAAGAATTTGTGTCATTGAACTGAAAAGATTATCAATTACTCTACAATTTAGAATCTAAAAGAATTGCCCAGGGCACTGAGAAGTTATGTGATTTTCAGTGCATCACTGAGTAATTCTGAGTCAAAAGTCTCTCTGAGTCTAACTACCACCCCCTATCAACTAATCCATGCTGTATCTCTCTTCAAGAATACATATTTTGGGTATAAATGCTTGCATTCCAAGTGAAGGAGACAGTATTCGATATGAGCAAATCATTATAATTTGCTAAGACTGTGGAGTCTTGAGAAATGAGGCAGATTGGTGAGGTAGTAAGGACAGTTGTTGGAACCAGCTTGAGTTCCCTTGTAAACAATATTGCTATGGGAAAGCACAATTTACTGACTTTCCCAGTCAGAAATTCTTGTCACCTTCAAGCAAATGATTTTCAGGCCACCACCTTAACTGAACCCAGTCAAGAAAGAAAGACATCACTGATCAAGATAAAGGGATTTAACAAGTGTTGCAAAAACACAAACACTATTTCTAGCTCAGCACACACATTCAAATACATCAAAAATTATTTCTATAATTTGGAAATATGAGTTGTAACCCTAAAAATAAAGACACATAGGTAGGCCGGCCAAGATGGTAGGATAAGAGGAAGCAGTACAATCCTACTTCCCCATCTCCCACAAGTACTCCAGCAGAGATGTAAGAAAAATGTCAAACCAAGCAGTGATCTGGAAATTTAAGGTGAAACCACAGTGGGTCATATTTCCAGTATAAGACAACAAATTTTACTTAAAGGTAAGTGACTGGAGCTGGAAATGTGACAGAGGAGATCATGGAGCCAGACCCTAGGAGCCTAACTGAAGTGCAGCACTCTAGTTCTGATCCCAGAGAGGGATTAGCCTGCTCAACCCTGGTCTCAGAACAAGACCTCAGAGCTATCTCCTCTGATCCAGAGAGGGAATTGTGGTCTCAGACCTAGGTACAGAACAGGGCTGGGGTGCTCTCTCTTTGTCCAACAGAAGAAATTACATACTTGTACCAAGCCACAGTGTTATTGATCTGATGCCAAAGAAATGATCATAGGCTCAGTCTGAGAATCAGAACAGAGGTCCAGTACTGTTCATCCAACCAAGAGAGGGAATGGCAAACTTTGCTCCTAGTGCATGGCTTGTAGCAGTGTCCCTCTGACTCAATAAAGGGAGATTCAGCCCTCTGGCAAAGAACAGGGATTATTAATAGTTCATGCTATTTCTGTGAATCTTCAGAACCTTCTAGGTAGCTGGCCCAGGCTAGGGCAAGGAACTACCTACTGGAACTGTACTTAGGAGTAAGTCTACAGCTGTATTGCCTAGATCCAAACTAGTTTCTGGAGACTGGAAAGCCCTGGAGGGCATTAATCAGACCGTGCCCTTGATTAGACCACATAGGGTCTGCTGAAAAATTGGGCTGCTCCCCAGCCCAAGCTTTCTCTGTGATCATAGAAGAACACAGTATATATATCCAGAGAATATAGTAGTAGGGCAACAAGTAAGACAGATGCGTCTATATAAAACCGTAACAATCCTGCCAGAAGTTTGCAAAATTGACCCTAACACAAAGTCTCAATTCATGAAATAGGAAATGAATAGATAAATTTTAAAAATAGAGAACTATCATGATACCAGGAATACCCAAGGCACAAACCCAGAAGAGAATAATTTAAACCACCTATAAGGATATCTTAAAAGAAAAATACAACTTGACCACAAGATCATTTAGACTTCCTAGAAAAAATAAGACAGGAGCTAAAAAAAAAGTGTTAAATACTACTACAGATGAAACGAGAGTGCTAACACAAAGAATTAGAAATAAAGAACTACAGAGGAAACACTTGGAAAGAAAATTGACTGTTTCTCAAAAGAGGAATAAAACCTTTCCCAAGTAATAGGCTCCTTGATAAGTAGAATGTACTAAAGAAAAGTTAATGATTCCATGAAGCCAGAAACATTCAAACAAAATCAAAAGATTGAAATAGAAGAAAAGATAGGGTAATATATGTCATAAACAACTGACCTGGCAAACAGAACAAGGAGAGAAAATTCCAGAAACATTAGGCTACCTGATAGCCATAATAAAAAAGAATCCTAAATGTCATATATCAAGAAAACGTGAAAGAAAACTGCCCAACATACTCAAACACAAAGGCAAAATGAAAATATAAAGAATCCACCAGTCACCTCCTTAACAAAAAAAAAATGCCAAAATGAAAACTCCTAAGTGTTTCATAGCCAAAAATCATTGCATTGTGTTTGTCCTTCATTTTCAAAAAGAACTGTGACATCAGGGAGATGATAGCATGACCTGCAGTTGATTTTGATTGGAGTGAAGGTGGGCTGTACAAGGTCATCAGCCTCATTTTCTCCCCCAGAGTCATCTGGGTCCAGTAGCCAGATATTCATCTGGATGGCTAGAGATGGCCCAGGATGCAATGTGAGATCCTGGCCCTTTCAGGATAAGGCCTTTTTAGGTTCTCACTTTGAGTGAGGTAACACCTATTCAGTGAATAGACATCTTTAAGAAGTTAGTCAGGGGATGGCCCCTTTAATTAAAAAAAAAAATCAAACTGGGAGGGGAAGACCCTCAGGGTTGGCTGGCCAAAGGAGGAACTGTGCCAAAATCATAAAAGATGAAAAGTAGAGGGAAAAGGATACACTGGGGAAGAAATGGGCAGTAAGGATAACAGAAATGATCATTTCACATAATTGGGATATTCAAGTAGAAAACTGTATAGAAGAAGAAGAGACAGGGAAAGTGTCTTCCTTTCATCTGAACTAGTCAAATGCATTTAACTCAAAAGGGAAACATGGCAGGGGGAGAGGTTGGGTGGAGAACAAGGAGAGAGGAAAGGGAGGAGTAGAAAGTACCATAGATTCAGGAAGGGATTAATCATAAGTAAAACAAACCCTAAGCTCAGAATGAACCTCATGAAGAGGAGTTTAAATATAAAAGAAAGGGGAAAAACGTATATACCTTGCCCTACTCAGACTAAATCTGAGTCTTGTGTTCACTTTAGCTTGTCACATGTTAGGAAGGACCTTGATAAGCTGGAGACAGTCTGAGACAGGCACCCAGAATGGCAAATGTCTTGAGATCATTCCATAAGTGCCAGGCCTAGAGGCCTGTGGGCTACCCGAGTCTTACCTTACCTCTATCGGAGGTCTTCGGCTGGCCAAACCGGATACTCGTATGAGAGAAGAGACCTATCAGAGTTGAACAAGGGTTGAGCTTTATTCAGGGTTCTGGTTACAAGTGCAGGGGAATTCTTCCTTAGGAGGGAGCGAAGAATCTCCCAAGGAGGCAAAGATCTTACAATAAGAGATTGGAAGTAGAAGTGTAAGTGGGGAGAGAGGGGGAGGGAAGAGCGGAGAGAGGAAAAGCGGAGCCTTCTGTCCACACACGTGGCCCCTCCGCCCAAGAGAACTTTCAGGCTTTCCTGACCCTAGTTAAGCTCTCCCGTCGCGTAGTTTACACGTCAATACCGAGCCTGTTAGGTAACTAGGTGTGCCCAGATCTGGGACAGCCTCGAGAGCGGGGATGCTCCTCCCATCGTGTATCTCACGGGAAGAGGCGGAAACACACGAGATAGCTCGGTCTCCTCCTCGATTCCCTGTTGTTATTATGGGGGGCCTCGTGAGAACTCTAAGATTTAGAAGTTCCCACCTTTACCCGCCCGAGACCGCCCACACGGAATTGAGCTTCCAATCCCAGCACATAAGAGCAGAAGGTATCAAACCCACAGCTGGAGAACCTTGCAAAACTCCTGAGTGCAGCCAGAATGAGATTCGAATGGAAAATATTTAAAAAATAAATTAAAATACATGTGACCTGCAGGGATCTATTTCTATTTGAGTTTGACACCACTTCACAGGAGGACCGATTAGAGAACCTAGGAATGTGCAACATGGAGAAAAGAAGACAGGTGGGACAAGAAAGCTGATTTTAAGTATGTGAAGGGCTAGTGTGTGAAAGAGGCACTAAATTTGTTCTGATTCCCCTCCAAGGACAGGGCTAGTATCAACAGATGACAGTTGAAGTGAGGTATATTTAGCCTTAAAATAAGGAAAATCTTCCCAACCATTTTAGTCATCTAAGAGAGGAAGGGGCCACCTCTTCCTTTCACTAGAAGCATTCAAGGAAAAGCTAGCTGGCTATTTAATGAGTATGTTGTAGAGAGGAGTCTTTTTTTAGACATAGGTGAGTTGGTCTCTGAGCTCTGTGATTCTACAGTTTCATGTTTTCCCTATAAAAGTGTAACTACAATATTCCTTGAAAGAACAGCACATCAAGCACTTGCCATTTAGCATGAATGAGTTTATCAGACCGTTTCCAAAGATACTGGCTGAGTATGAATTCCTGGAGAGTCTATCTCAACACCTAAAAGGTAGTGATTGATGGTGGACAGAATGTGTAGAGTTAGGGTTCTGACTTAGGAGGGTAGGATTAGGAGGTGGTAGGGAGATTTGGCTGGCCAAGGAGCAGCATGCAAGTATCAAGCCACCTTGTGTGAAAAATAACTGTTTGGCAAAGTTGACAAAAAGTTGTTCAAAGGGGAAGACAGTGGGTCAAAAATCATTTATTAGCATTTACTATGTATCAGATGCTATGTTAAACCCTGGATATACAGAGACAAGGGAAAACATAGTGTTGATCCTCACAGAGCTCACAGTCTAATGGGAGAGGCAACATGCCAACAGCTATAAGGTGGAAAAATGCCTCCACTATCCTCTTTCAACAGAGAGTCCATACTGAGTTACCACTAATAGAATAAATGGAGAAGAAGATCCAGTGTAGCTAGGCCCTAAGTTATGATTCAGGGTCAAGCCTTTGGCCACACTTACCCTTTCAGAGTCTAAGTTTGTAGGTAATTCACCTAACAGCACTACGTAGTGTTTGTGTGTTATAGAGATATTTTGTGATGGAGTGACAATCCTTTCTGAGTACATAGGGGCACAGAAGAACTATTGAGGTACCTTCCATGTTCTCAGATAGTCCAGTTCTCCAGTAGATAGATAAAAATAGCTTGTTACTTTCTGATTTGCTGCAACATTATGGTAGCTGAGGACTAATTAGATCATCATCATTGTTATGTTTACATGATTCCTTTTATAAAGTTTTCTTTTTATATGCCACATTACATTCTGGTTGCAATTTTCATAGAGGTTTCTCTATTATCCAATCATGTCGGCTGAAAGGCACTGCCTTTCATCCTTTGATACTCTTTTCTCTGTCTTGGGTATGTGTATTGTGGGTATTTTAGCCTTTCAGATCCATGTAAAAGCTAATGCACTATCTGATCTTAGATTATGTTGGTGAAGCAATTTGGGGTCTTCAGATTAGAGGCATTTTAAAAACATCAAAGGCGATTACGTTATGTTATACCAATTATAAAAATGACTTTTTGCTTAGTGTGTGTTTATTTTTGTGTTTTCCATTTTCCGAGAAATATTTTCTCAGACTCATAAAAAATACTGTGCTTTCCTTTAATTAAAACAATATTGTTGTTATTTAATTTGATTATCACTGTAGCGTATACATGTGTTTGTATATATTTTTACAGATCATAGGATCTGAGAATTGGAGCAGGAAGGACCCTCTGAGGCCTTTTAATACACTCTCACATTTTGACAGGTGTATTTCAGAAGAAATAAGTCACTTGTCCAAAATTGCACTGGGAGAAAGCATTAGAGGCTTTGAATCTAGGTCCTCTTACTCCAGAGCCTCTGTGTGTGTGTGTGTGTGTGTGTGTGTGTGTGTGTGTATGTATGAATAGATATGTATCTATAGATATAAAATATATTCTGAAGTCTTAATCCTGATTATAGCTTTCAAACAGTCACATGAAGGGAATTTGGCCTATGTTTATATTATTTTCATATTCATTTTCAAATTCAATACACATTAATTAATCACCTCCTGTGTTCAAGAGGCCATGTACCTAATCCCAGTCCTCATTAAGTTTTCCTTTGTAGGGAACATAAATATACAAAAATAAGTCTAATATACAATTGAATATCACAGGGAGTGAAGAGATTAAAGAGTTTGTACTCTGGAAATATCTAAGGAAGCTCTGTGTGTGTGTGTGTGTATACACACATACATATATAACATATACGTATATAGATATATTACCTATACCTACATACATACATACACACACATATGTATATACTCATATATGCATATATAATAATAATAGCTGGAATTTATATAGAACTTCATGGTTCAGAAATCACTTTAAACATGTTATTCCATTTGATCTTCACAAAAACTTTGTAAGACAAATACTATTTATCTTTGAAGCTGAATCTGAGAAGGATTAAGTAATTTGCCCAGAATCACATAGCTAGCAAGCACCTGAGGCAGGATTTGAATGCATACTTTCCCAATTACAAGTCCAAGGCTCTATCCACTGTCTCTGTGTACATGTATATCTATGTCCATTTCCATGTTCATGCCATGTCCATATTTATGTCTCTGTCCAAGGCCATGAACATGTCCATGCCCATCTCCATGTCTACACCCATGTCTATGTCTACATGCGTATCTATATGTGTGAAGGGAGACTCTTGAGTAAGAACTGGTGAACTGATACTTTCTTCATTTTACAAAGAAGGAAACAGAGGGAAGGAAGACTTTTAGCCAAGAGACAAGGAAAGACTACATGATGGTGCAATTGAGCTTAGCCTTTATAGATTCTGAAAAACAGATGACAAAAGAACCCAGAGGCAGTGGGAGAGGGAAGAGGTGTGGAAATGAGCAGTAGATGTCAAAATTTAGAAACTGTATAAATGCATGGAAGGGTGGCAAGGTGGTACAGTAGATAAAGTATTGGGCTAGGAATCAGGAAGGAACCATGAGTTCAAATCCAGCCTCAGACACTTACTTGCTGTGTGACCCTGGGCAAGTCACTTAAACCCCTGTTTGCTTCAGTTCCTCTTCTATAAAATGAGCTGGAGAAGGAAATGGCAAACAATTCTAGCATCTTTGCTGAGAAAAACCTGAAATGGGGTCATGAAGAGTCAGGCAGGACTGAAACAAATGAACAATGACAAAAAATGCATGAAGGCAGAGGATGGCATCATAAATTTTTTTTTCCATTAACAATCTCTTTTTAAAAAATATATATTTTATTTTCCCCCATTACATATTAAAACAATTTTTAACATTATTAAAGTTTTGAGTTTCAGATTCTAACCCTCCCTGAGACAGCATGCAATTGGATGTAGGTCATACTTGTGCAAGGTATGATGAATTCTAAGAACAGTTTGCACTTCAATTTAACTGGCCCTTAGAGTGTGTGAGAGTAGAGTGAAATAAGCTTGGTTGGAACTAAACTATGGAGCACCTTAAATGTCTGCATTAAGGAGTTTGTATTTTATCCTAGAGGTTTTTTTGAGCAGGCAAAGGGCCCAGTCTGCATTGTGGCTTAGGAAAGTTGTTCTGGCAAGTCTAAATAACAGGTTGGAGAAGGGAAAGATTGGAAGGAAGACCAGCTAAGAGTATGTAGAACCAATAATGAAGAGACGTGATAAAGACTCAAAATTGCCTAGAGTATAGTTTTTAAAATAGATTTCTATTGATATTTCATGTTTTAACATTGCCTAGATTTCCCCCTTCATTCCTCTATGTAGAATTAATAGGACTTAGCAACTGAACATATGAGGAAGGAAAAAGAGTCAAAGGTACTGAGTTTACAACAATCGGGAAAATAAAGGCTCTCTCCACAAAGAAAGAGAAGTTTGGGGGAGGGATGCCTTTTTGATGGAAATGTTCTCCTTGTATATGGTAGAACAGTAGTTGAACATGCTGCTTTGTGACCAGTATGTAATGTAAAAGTAATCCTTCGGTTTGAGCCTGTAATCAGTCTTATGGTGCTTCTTCCTTCTTGAATTAGTTTTCCAATTTGTTGTTCAGTCATATCAGTTGTGTCCAACTCTTCACAACCCCATTTGGGTTAGGTATTTCCTTTCCCAGCTCATTTTACAGATGAGGAAACTGAGGAAAATAGAGTTAAGTGACTTGCCCAAGGTCACACAGCTAGTGTCTGATGCTAGATTTGAAATAAGGTCTTCCTGACTCCAGGCCAGTGTTCTATCCACCGTACCATCTAGCTGTCCCAGCTAGTTTTCCAAAACCTTTCCTCAAAACGAGTTAACTTGACTCTAATTACTAAATCCCACCTTGGTCTGATTACTTTTCCTCAGATGAGCCTTGTTACATTCAGTTGTGCTTCCAAGTCCATAGAATTTAAATTTTACCCTCCAGGATATTTATCTCCACCCTTCAGCATTTGATATGGTAACAACGTGAATAATATTCCATTACTCTTTCTTTACATGTGTGGAACCCAGTCAATGCTGAAGAAAGCATGTTTCATAGGCATGTTCAAGGATACATGTCCAAACTCAAAGATAAATAAATACAGTTTTCCCTCCCTTTACATATGAAAATGGCAACTGAAGGGTAATGATCCACACCTACAGTGATTTGGGATGCAATTGCTGTTCACACAAAAAGAGCACTTTTTCTGACCCTCATACTACACGCCTTGTATTGAACTGAATGTCAATGTGTATTGGTTTTCTGGGAGCATAAACCTCATCTTTTGTTTCAGAAGCTAATAAAAATCTGTCAGAATGGAAGATGCTTCAGTGAACCAGAAAGACTAATTGGAGGATCTGACAGCTAGGATTATTTTACACATACAAAAACAAAAGGACGATTTGAGTAGAAAAGTGAAGGCAATGTTACATTTAAGTAGCCATGAAATTTTGTGATAGTTCTGGCCTATTTTCTACTACAGATTTCCCTCATGCCTACATATTCAGCATTAGTCAAAATAAGTAAGTAGCCAATGCATGTAACTGTGGTTCACAGACAGGCATCTATGCACATCAAAAGGTTTTTAGAAGTGAATGCAGTACTTTCAATTTCTATAAAAAGAAGCAAAATTTAAAATTGAGAGAAAAAAGGTCAATGGAACAAAATAAAAATCCCCAAATTGAAATAAAATGTCTATAAAAGGTTAGGGTAAGGAAAGTATATGATATAAAACATTTGCGAAAGAATTTTACCATTTGATAAACATTACTGGGGGAACTATGTAGCAATATGGCAAAAAAAAACTAGTTTAGACCCATATCTCCCACTATACAGCACAATTAAATTCCATTTATTGGAAATCAATAACTTGAAAGTTAAACAAAAAAAAATATAGACAAGATGAAAATAGAATCCTTTTTGTCTCAATTATGGTGATTATTCAATAAATTCAAACAGCTATCATGATAAGGAAAAACAATTTGATTATGTGAATTTTTAACTTTTATGAAGCAAAACTATTTTACAGTCCAAATCTGTAAGTTCATCAGAATTAGAAAATTCCCAGTGTGAGGAAAATTCCTTCCATCCATGAAGCTCTGTAAGTCATCTGTGATTTATATTTTTAGAGAGTTTCTTAAATCTAAAACAACATGACCAAAATAAGAATGAAAACGAGAGATTTAGTAAAGCTTCTGAGTTAAAAATTATCTTATTAAACCAAAATCACAAGGAGCTGATAAAAAATGTGTAAAAGCAAAATACAATCCCCAATGAATAAATGATCCAAGATTATCATAAATCCTTGGGGCTTACTCATTCAGCCTGTACTCACTGGTGTTGGTAGGTTGTGTCTCCAGAGGGATGGCTGCTACTTACTTTCAGATTTCCGGGGGTACCTCTGAGGGGTAGCGATGTTCCTTTAATACTACTGACTTGTGGCCCCATGCAGTGTGTTATCCCCATTTCAATTGTCCAGTAGCATTGACTATCTTGATGTGATTGAAACTAATGATTAATGCCCCATTATCAAGTCAATTAATTTATTTTTCTTTTGCATTAATTAAATATTTAATACCAATTAGATTTTACAAAGAGATACTTGCTAAAAAAAAAAAAATCTAGAAAGAACCAAAACACAAAAATGTCTCCATAAACCAAGGCATACTCTTTCTCTATATGTTAGTCCCTGGGGAAAGCAGATTCAAACCTAGAGTGGGAGCTACAACCATTTTTCTACCACCAACTTTATGGGTGCTTAAAGTCACCTCTTTGCTTTCAGGACCTAGAATATCAGTTTTGGGGTCTATCCACTTCTGAGCTGGGTCAAACGAACTGCTTTGTAGAGTTCTCTCCTTCCTGGACTCATTTGCTGGACCTCTGGTGGTTGTCAAGATCATAGCCTGGTCCACTTCACTGCAATACTCATTTAAGAAAGGGCAGAAACAAAAACAGGCAAAGAAACAGAAATGCCAGAGACAGAGACACAGAGACAGACAGACAGGCAATCAGATGGAGAGAGATCCCATTTCTCTGTTGGTGCCACTCACATTCTCTTCCAGTTTAGTAGCCACTTAAAAGGCTTGTCTTCTTTACTCAGTAAGTATATGGGAAATAGTCACAGATTACCTGCTGATGCTAAGAATTGAGGGCAAGACTTCTCCATTGCACATTATTACATACTTCCAGGAGCAGCTTATTAAGCCCCTTGGATAGGCTGGCAGCAGAGAGCCTACATTTTTCCTTTATTTAAAGGAATATGCCCTGAGGACTGGGACCCCACTGGTCCCAGTCCCCATAACTAGATAATTCACAAAAACAAATAACTTACTTTAAAAAGGAAACATTTTAAATAAGCAATCATATCATGAAATTTAACCTTCTCCATCTTCTTGCCAGATTCCTTGGCACTCTGTGGAGGCCTCCACCCTCAGGTGCCACCCTCCCAACTGATGATTCCTTTACCCAGACTACCATTTGAGGAAGGGTCCTAATCATACTAATTTCTCTCCTGGATTTACTCACCCTCTGACCTTTGACCCCTAGCTGTGTGACCCTGGGCAAGTGACTTAACTTCAGCTTGCCTCAGTTTATAGGAAAATAGGAATAATAATAGCACCAACTTCATAGGGTTATTGTGAGGATCAAATGAGATATTATTTGGGGAAAAAAGTGCTTAGTTCAGTGCTTGACACATAGTAGGCATTATAGAAATGTTCATTCCTTTCCTTCCCCCTCTTGCTTTTTAGTTTTCATTTTCTTCCATCAGTGGAATATAAACTTCTTAAAGGTAGGGACTGTTTTATTTGCTTATATTTGTATTCTTAGCACAATGCCTGGCACAATTTAAAGGCTTGATAAATGCTCTATCTATTTAATTTTTATTAATACTCAAATAAATACACATTTATAAATAATTTTGGGCGGCCACCTCACAACCTTCAAATTGGAAAAATTAATGCTAAAAACTCTGTGCTGGCTGAGCTATACAGAAATTAGTACCAGAAATTCATAAATGGTGGGATTTCAAATTATTACTGAACAACAAACTGTGATTTCCTTCAAATGTCAGGTAAAATCCCACCTTCGGCAAGAAGTCTTCCCAGGTCCCTATCAGTATTAGTGACTGCACCCTGTGATCATCTCCAACTTATTGAGTATTTATCTTCTCTGTATGTCGTAACTTGCATATTCTCCCCCTATTAGATTGTGAGCTCCTTAAGATCAGGACCGTTTTTGTTGAGGTGGTTTTTGCCTTTTTTTGTATCCTAAATGCTTAGTACAGTGTCTAGGACATAGAAGGCTTTTGATAAATGTTTATTGACTTGACTACATAAATGTAATTTGAAGAATACAAATAAATATAGAACATGTAAAATAATGCAATATGAGGAAAGCAGAAATAGAAAAGTTTAATTATTAACTATTACTATATTCATAAATATACAGGTATTAATCAGCATATAATAAAGCTGTATTAAGGAAGGAATGAATAACTTATTATTAATTTGTTAAATTTAAATTTTATTAGTATTTATTAGAATGTTTGGGGCATATTAAGTGAATAATGCGGTAATTTTTGTAAAGTACTTTGCAGACCTTAAAGCACTATACAAATCTTGGATATTAATGGAAGGGTTTTTCAATAAATTAAAAGCTTATAAAATTGAAACAAGGTTAAAAATGTCTAATCTCTAATTTATTTTATTAGTCAAATATCATCCCACACATTCTGTGCACAGAAAACTTGTCTCCGTTTCACCTCCTACCTACTGTGGGAGCATGCCCCTGAACTTTCTCTAACAGATCTTACTTTTCTGTGTCATTGCTGGATTTCTGAAATGGACTTGTGGGAAGGTCAAGAAATATGCATGTAGTTCCCAAATACTTCTTTCTCCCCACTTTCATATAAGGCCATCCCTATTTAAACAGATAAGGTAAATACTTTTCAGGAGGCCCTGTATGTTAACAGGCACCTGGCTCCCAGAGGACCAAGCCTCATGATAATTTGTAGCTTAGATATTTGCTATTAATTCTTTTTTACAGAATGTTTGAGAGTTAAATTGCTGAGAAATACATTCTTTCATTCAGACCAGGGGTTTCCTGATCTTTGAGTAAATTGGGAATCCTGGGAAACAATCAGACAGGGCCTTTTGTAGTTGTTAGGGGTCTCCAAACTCTATCACAGATGTTCCCAAAGATAAAGGAAATGGCCCAAAAGATGCAGGGTTGCAGGTTTCACTAGTTTGGCTGTCTGGACACCTCTCAGCCAGAAACCCTTAGGTGGTCCTACATGGCTTAAGCCCTTAACTTGCTTTACCAGTAGGGTACAGACACACAACTTGACCAAAGCGAATATATTTGACACACCTCCATTGGCTTTCCCAGAAAAGAGATGTCCCAACAGGTCACAATATAGACATACAAGGAAAAATTCCAGGGGAATCCCCCTAACTGTCCCATCTAGATCTCTCCAGACCTTTATCTCATTTGCAAATAATTACTCACTTTGCAATACTGGTGGATTTACCCTACAAGCTTCCACATCAAAGAGGTTAAACACCACTGACGTTAACTGCCTCTATAACTTAAGCAGGTGAGCAGAGTGCAAGCACAGACCTAGCAGATACACCAGGGGAGCTTCCGTCCCTGCCCTTTCCATCTCCAATGCCTTTCTCGTGCTGCTAAGCTAACGGAAATACTTTCAATGGCAGATGGGGTTACTATTGGTTGGAGAGATTTGACAGGGGAGATCTGTGGCAGTGAGGGTAGGAGGAGATAAGAGAAGAGGGAAATCCCCAGCAGCAAAGTCAGAGGGAGAAAAGAAAGGGAAGTTTGTTCAAACATGCCAGACCAGGAGGTGAATCCTCAAGTAGGATATCTACTTATACATAAGAGATATATCTCTTATTGTTAAGGAAAGTATTCATAAGTCGGGACTATCCCTGAATCCATAAAAAATAATCTTAGCTGAAAAAGTGGTTATTTAATGGGTAACATTTAATGGGAACGCAACCACGTTGGGCTGGCCACATTGTTTGAAAGCTAAATGTCTGCCTGCCAAAGAGACTATTTTGTAGAGAACTCACACAGGGCAAGTGCTCACATGTTGGTAAGAAGAAGCAATACGAGGACACTCTCTAGGTCTTTGTTAAGAACTTTGGAATTGATTGCATGACGTGGGAGACACTGGCACAGGACTGCTCAGCCATGTTCCATGAGTAAAACAGAATTGCAAAAGCTCAAAAGAAATAAGAGATGCATAAATTTAGAGAATCCACCCCAAATGTTCACATGGACTATTTGTGCCTTATCTGTGGTATAGAATCATGTGCTCCTATTGGTCTAATCAGTCACAGTCAGACACATGGTAACTAATATTGAGTATAGTGGTGTCATTTTGGTCCTCTTTAAGAATGAAGGATAACAATCAACCAACATATGTGTATATATACATAAACATAATACATGATTATGTATTAATATATTTACATATATTGTATACACACAAAGTCTTAGTACTTTAGGGCAGCCTTTATGTATATATAAATGCACACATGTGTATATGTGTGCATTTATACATGCATACATGGGTATATGTGTGCATGTATACATACAATATAAATACAAATATATTACATATTTACACACATACACCATACATGTATGTATATACTAATTAATTTAGAGTGGAGATTCCACTTGACTAGCAACTGGGAGAATCAGGAAGGGCCTTGTAGGGGAGGTGCTCCTTGAGCAAAGCTGTGAAGGAAGTCAAGGATTTTAAAAGGAGAAATGAGGTGGGAGCACACCCTGGGTATGGATAACAATTTGTACAAAGGCACAGAGACAGGAGATGGTGCATTGTGTGTGAACAGCAGAAAGGTCAGTTGGGAAGAAAGCAAATGGTATGAAAGTCAACAATATGATGCACACAGGTCTCCTTAACTCCAAAGCTGGTCTTCTATCCAACTTTCTACAAAGCCTCTCATAAGACACTAAATGTTATAAAAAATAACTCTTTTGATACAGTATATAGACACAAGTCAGAAGGAGAAGCTAACTCCTATATCCCAATTAGGTAAGTAAAACTACTTATTAACTGAAATAGGCTGTGTCCCCAGAGAACTGAGTGCCCTAAATCCTGTCTTCATTTATCCCAAAATCTGAATTTTCTTTGACAGAAAGTAGAGTTGTTTATTGTTTTATCTGACGTTTTAAAAAAATTATTGTTAGATTGTGTTTTGACACAACAGCTATTTCCCAACAAACCTCTTTACAAAGTGGGAGCCACTACAGTCATCCTGATGTATCTTTCCACTAGTCCCAGATGGCCCCAGAGGAGAGGGTGAAGTTGATGACTTTGCACAGCCCTCATTTAAATGCCTCATTTAAATTCAATCACTTGCACGTCATGGCATCACCTTCGTGATGTCATGGTTCTCTTCAAGAACCAAAGGACAAACAACTTCATAAAGTACATTCTCTGAAAAAAAAAAAACTAACAAAACAAAACAAAAAAGATTAACACTGACTTATCTTTCTAGAAGACACAGAGATACTATTTAACATACAGAAAGTAAGAATAAATTCAAGCTATATGAGTTAATGCAAACATACACACAAGTGCTTGGAAAATAAGAAGAGTTCCAGGTTTATTTTTGTTTGGTTTAATCTTCTTTAATATTTGCCTAAATCTTATAAATATCAAGAAAGTTTTCCTTACAACCATAAAAAATCCTAATATGAAAGATGTTATAACCTATATAACCGTCAATATCATTGGATAGAATTAACCATACATACATACGTGTATATTTATCTATATTATATGTACATATACATATATGTACACACATGTATAAATGCAGACACATATGCACACTTTAGTTTCTTAATTCAGGCATTGTTTCTTTCCCTAGGGGGAAAGAAATGATTCAAAACATCTGCTTCCCAATGACATGTTCCACAGCACTGAGGGGAGTTTCCCATAAAAGTCTCCTGACTGCTCTCTGTTGTCCACACCTGTTCAAGTTCCCATCAGGCCTTACTTTATCATCCATTCTATCTCCCTGTAGGCAAACAACAAAGTGGAGGGAATTGGAGTAGTAAACACTATGTTATTCTTGGAAAATGCCCTCTGAGGCCTGGACCAATTCCATACATAGGAAGACTAGGCGAATACTACCCCTCACCCCATGCCCACACCATCTCTCTTATATTCTCCTTTTACCCCCAACCTGGCCTGAACCACATGATATCAGTGTAATTCCTTGGCACTAGGCACTATAGATAAGGTCAATAAATGACTCCAAAAAATCGTTGTCAAAAATGCAAGTTACCAGAATAGGGGAAACAGTGCCCTGGTGGAGAAAGTCTTCTCTAACCCTCTGGAATTAGCCCATGCTTACAGATTTGTTAGTTATCACTACGAAAGGCACAGGGAGCTTTGACCTGAGGAACTGAGGCATAACAGAAGTACCAAATTTCAGAACTGGAAGAGGCCTCATAGAGACTTTCTCTGTAACACCTCTGACCAGGGATCATCCAGCCTCCACCACCTAAAGACCTCCAGTGATAAGTAATCAATTCCCTACTTCCTGAGATAGCTAGTTCATCTTAGTTCTCATGGTTTAAAAGTTTGTTGTTTTGTTTTTTTTTCCTACGTAAAGCCCCAACATTGTACTCTGGACATCTGAACCCTTGTTCCTAGTTCTGTTGTCTCGGACCAAAAAGAACAAATCAATTTCCTTTCCACAGGAAATATCTTCAAATACCTGAAAATAACTATCATGGCATTCCTAACTCTATTCTTTTACAATCTAAACATTGGCAATTCCCTTCACTGATACCCATGTGAAATGATTTCCAGTCTTCTCATCATCCATCATATGAGCTTCTTCCAGTTTATTCAATGTCCTTCCTAAAAGGTGATGCCCTGACCTGAACATAGCACTCTGATATGGTCTAAGCAAGGAAAAGGTTAGCATTCTGGATCCCTCATTCCAGAATGCACTAGGGAGCCTTGATGCAACAATGCCCTGAAGGTATGGTATTTGACACCTCCGGTGCTGTGTGCTGGACTTGAACTCAGGAAAACCTGAATTCAAAGGCTATCTAAGATACTTACCTCGTCAGAATAATAATTAGCATTTATAAAGCATTTACTATGTGCCAGATACTGTACTAACCACTTTGCACAAAAATTATCTAGTTTGATTCTTACAACAGCCCTAGGATCCATTATTATTCGCATTTTACAACTGAGAAAGCTGAGGCAGACAGAGCTCAAGTGACTTGCCTAGGGTCATCTTTATGCTTCAGTCCTAGCTCTCTATCCACTGCACCACCTGGCTGTGTAACCCTGGACAAGTCATTTAACCTATCAGATCCTGGGTTTGTTCATCTGCAAAATGAGGATGATAATAGCACCTACCTTCCCGGGTTGTTGTGAGGATCAAATAAGATAATATTTGTACAGTATTTTGCAAGCCTAAAAGTGTGATATAAATGACTATTATTGCTAGCATACCCCTCAGTAGTTACACATAAAAAAGAGCTTAGCAGCTAAGACTTAGTAACCATAGTAAAAGTGAAACAACTTGGCAAAAAGCTTTAATTACAGGCATAGTTCTGCCTAATGTCATTATTGCTTCAGTGAAAATATGTTTTTAGAGGAAGTAATTAATTCCATATGATCAATGTTATAGATGTCAATACAGTTGGAACACTTGGGTTTCCCAGTTTTATAGTGGGGTTTTGTTATCTTTGCACATTGTTGAAGTCATTACAAAAAAATGTTGTTCAGGGCAACCTTACATGGAGTATACCTGTACAGAATTACAATTGTACAACATGACTCTTTTGCTCTAAGTCCAGGTACCTTTCAAGCTTGTATTCCAATTATATTATTGAAGCAAATACTACATCTACTTAACTTGAAGTCTAGGGAATAGATCTGACATAGATTAAATGTAGGGGACGTTTTTTACCAGTTATTTTTATATGTTAAAATCAAAAATGCAGTTAGACTAAATGAAGATAATGACCTTGTCCTGTAGTCTTAACCTTTATGCTTGATAGATTCTTCTGAATGACAAACCCAAAAGCCCCCAAACCCCCATAAGGAGTAAGACCCCTGCAGCTCTGTGGGGCTGTATATATTATTCCCAAGAAGGAACATGCAGAGACATAACAGGAAGTCCTGACCCTAATTCAGATGAAAGCATCTGACAAAGACCCCACCCTGGGTGAAAAAGAATCTAAGGTAAAAACAGGCGTAAGCCTATTACCTGGAGAGTAGTTAGCTAGAACTGTTCAGAGTTCCAAGAATGCTTGAATCATGGGATTAATCCTTTTAGAGGAAAACACGTCTTTCAGCTAATGTACCTGAAAATAGAGTGTCTTTGTGGAAGGAAAAGTCACTAACGATTTTTGTTTTGCTTTGCTTTTGTTGTCCAAATCTAGTGATGAGGTGTGTGAAAGATCATCCTTTCTAAAAGAGGCAGAGCAAAAAGCTTCTGGGCTTTAGGCGAAAAGAAAGATAAAAAAAAAATCCTCTCTTTCATTATGGGAAAGAAGTAGGATCTCAGCTGAGAAGACTAGCTGAATCTAGAATCTGAAAGTAGAAAGTCCACAACCTTGTGTCCAGTGAAGACGTACCTGGCAGCAAATAGCACTGATGAGGGCACTGGTACATCTCTGTCGAGCAATGGCCACCTGAGACCAGCAGGAAAAAACAGCCTGCAGAAAGGGCATGCCTCACAAGGGCAGACCCAGGAGGAACAACTCTATAACATCACCAGAAGGCACTGGCATTCCTGCAGCACCACGGGTTGGGTCACTCCTGTGTGCCATACAGTTTCCTACCTGGGTGCTCCTCCCTATATATTCCCACTGTAACCCAGACTACTATAGCCCTCACAGCCTGGAAGGCTGGGAAGGTTAAATTTCACTCTTCCTTCAGATCTCCAGTACCCTTAAGGGAATTTGAGAGGGTGGTCTAGGTTCTTTTCAAATGTCTCCAGTCCCCAGCAATGATGTTTCCTCAATTTATACGGGGTGGTCCTCTGTACCGCAGTTCGTTAGTCATTAAGACAGTCAGATTAGCTTTTATACAGAAGCATTTAGTTCAAAAGGTATAATCACATACATGCAAATGTACTCCCTTAACCTACGAAAGGCATAATCATCCTCCTCAGACCCCACCATCTCCACCACCTTAGTGTCTGAGGAGGGAAAGGGCATTAAATTAATAATTTAGTTTGATTCCCAGAATGAATAATCTCAGTTACAAGTTCAAAACCCTCCTTGGACTTGAGTCCTAGACACCCTGGCTTCTCAAGGTTTCCATGCCAGTCTGTCTCACTGTACTATCCCAGCAGTTATTCACTATTCTGGCTCCAAAGTTGCCAAAGCTGAGCTCCTGGTCCCATGAAAATCAGCACTAACACCTGAAACTGCAAAGGACAAACAAAGCAGAACAGAAACAAACACTCCCAGGCTCTCTTATTTCTTGGAACAAGGGTAAAAGAAAGATCAACAGAAGGAAAATCCAAACCCTCACCAGTTCAGTTCATGGTATCCGCACTGTGGGTGAACTGGGATCTTCATCTTCTGGATGAAGCAGATAAAAGTTGCAGAAAAGAGACCAGCAGAATGAATGTGCTGGAAAAAGAGAGTGAATGGCTCAGTCTCACCCCTTTTAAAGATGCAGGTAGCCCATTAAAGAAAGCTAACTACCTTTCTATCTCCACAACCTGTGTAGGAAGGGATGCCATGTTAGACAAACTATGAATGTTCAAAAGGCCTCTCAAACGTGTCTCCATGTTAAGAGAACTGGACATGCCTAGGGAAACTCAGGTCACACCTCCACATTTCCACTTTTTCCACTGATGCTGTCAGTAGTCATTAATAAACAAATCATTTAATATAAATTAATTAAATTATCTAAATCAATCAAGTAATTAATTAAACACATGTTAAATAAATTATTTCATAAATCTATGAATTAATTAATTAATTAATATTTATCAAGTACCTACTATATGTCAGGCACTATGCTAAGCACCGTAGATACAAATAAGTAAAGAAAAATAAGACAAAATCCCTGCCCTCAAGGAGTTTACAATTTCATGGGGGAAGGCAATACAGAAAAAGGAAACTAAAAGATAGGAGGGAGGGAGAGTTGTCAGAAGGTACCCAGAACAGGAGCATGATGTTCTGTTCATGAAGATGAAACTAAGAAGAGCAACTGATGGTAAATGAAGTTGTATGTATGTGCCCTGGGTTTATGGAGAGGATTTATTGGCATTTTTCTTAACTATGCTATTTCGTTAAATTCTATCACTTTGAAATAATTGTTTCTGTTGGCTGACTAGGAAACAATAAACATGAGTGGAAGATCCTAAGCTATGACCCTAAGTACATGAAGACAAAGTACTACAAAGTAAACGGGCTGGGCCAACTGGTCCAGGGAAACATGTATGCAAGGTAGATGGTCTTCCCAGAGGTTACATAACAATTAGGTTAAAAGCTGAGAATCATGTTTGATGAAGGATGACTCAATGGAATGACAACAGCGACAATGAAATTCTTTCAAATTAAATAGAAGTGTTGAGTCAAATATCAGTTTTCAAAGTTTTGTAATCTTTTTTTATAAAAGATACTATATGAAATAAAATATAATAGTATCACGAAATAAGTTAATTATAAAGGAATAGATACAATTATATTTTTGTTTACTTCCCCAATTAGATCAATTTAATGTCTTATCTAATTAAACAGAAGGAATGATATCTTGGCTAGATAAACTAGCTAATATATCTTGAAATTTGGCTTTAAAACTTTATTTTGTCAAACATACCCATCATGCTTATTTGCCTACAATAGATAATAAGCCAAATGAAAATGTTTAGAGGAAATTGATTGATGAAACATATGGAACATTTGGGGAAAGATAAAAGAAAGCTGTCTTATTCTGGTAGCCACTGAGGAAATTACTGTATAACTCCATTTAAAAGCTGTTCTGTTCCAATTCTGCTTTAAGATGTTGGGGCAGGGAACAGAAACTCCTTTAAAAAAAAAAAGCTGCTTGTGAAGGTTGTCAAAATACTTTTATGCACATGGTCAAAATAGTAGTTAACTGAAGAGGTAACAAATCAGGCAAGGTAACAAATCAGGCAACTGAAACATATCAGCATGAACCAATTTTCCCAAAGTTGCTAGAGGGATATTTTCAAAATGAAAAAACAAAATGCAAGATTGTACCACATTTGCATTACATTGCCAAAGGTGACAAAAGATGAGAGGGACAATTGTTGGAGAACCAATGGGAAAGTACACTAACATATCACTTATGTAACTGTGAATTGGCCTCATGGTTCTGTCAAATTATTTGGTACTAAAATACTAGGAAAGACACTAAACCATTCATACCTTTCGACCAGCAATACCACTACTGGTGCAGTGGATAGAGCACCAGTGCAGGAGTCAGGAGGACCTGAGTTCAAATCTCACCTCAGACACTTGACATTCACTAGCTGTGTGACCTTGGGCAAGTCGCTTAACCCCAATTGCCTCATTCTGGGTCATCTCCAGTCATCCTGATGAATATCTGGTCACTGGATTCAGATGACTCTGGAGGAGAAGTGAGGTTGGTGACCTGCACAGCCCTCCCTCACTCAAAACAAAGTCAAGTGAAAGTCATGTCATCATTTCTCTGATGGCATGGTCTTCTTTGGCACAGTTAGCTGAAGAAAGGCAATATAAAGTAATATAGCCAAATAAACTCCTAACTGCAAAAGACAGTCACAGAGTTCTTCCTCCACAGAGCCTGGGTCAGCCAGATGAGCTCTGACTTTTCTCTGTTTTGATGTTGTGACCATCACAAAAATTTGAAGCACTGAGAATCACAAAAAAAGATGGAGTAAGAATGGTAAAATAATAATCATGGGTAAAGAGAAACTACTTAAAACTTTCATCCCAACAGTAGGAAGTAAAAACCTCATAATCAAAGATTTTAGGCACTAAAACTGTTTGTTTAACAAGTAGGAAGAGAGTAACAAACCAAATATTATCAAAGCAAGTAGAGCACAGGTCTCTGGCAACCAGGAGTTAAGGTTGTTTTTCTACCTAATTCTAGTTAGTTAGCCAACCAGAGGTAGCTAGGGGAGCTCAGTGGATAGAGAACTTGGACTTAAAGTCAAGAACACTTGAGTTCAAATCCTGCCTCAGACACTTGATGTGCAATGCTGAGAAAGCTACTTAACCTCTTTCTACCTCAATTTCCTCAGCTGTAAAATGGAGGGATAATAATATCCCCTTCCTTCCAGGGTTGTTATGAGGGTTAAATGAGACAATATCGGTCAAGCTCTTTGTAAACCTTAAAGTTCTACATAAATGTTATCTGCTAGTATAATTGAATAATTCTTGAGTCAAGTCTAATGAGGAATAAAGAAGATATTTATCATGTACCTAAGTGACAGCCTATCTCTAAATCTTGCTGTATCTCTTTATTTATATCTAGCAACCGTTGGGGTGTAATTTGATGTTTATATTATTATTTAAGGAAAGAGCTTTATTGTTAACGAAAGAATCCCAGGTGGCTCAATCAGGTGTCATTGTTTATCTATGCTAACTTATCCATTAATAGTCAAGACCATGAAGCAGGTGCCTGAAAGAAAATCATTTGCCTCTGTTGGGCTGGACTTGGAAAATAAAGTCTATTGAGTAATGACAAATGACATGTTTTCTTTTTTTAGTGAAAGAGGAATAAATAATGAATGAGGACTGAGGATTGTTCTATCTTTTCCATAGCTGCCCTCAGTCTGCCCACCTGGTGGCAGGTTATAGAAGGGTTGAGTAGAAGGGAATGACTGAGATGGATAATGGCCACTCTCATGGCATGGAGAGTATAATGAGACCAAGGTTTCTCTGACGCGACTTCTTTCCTCCCACCTACAATATACAATATACCTGAAAGAAGAAAAAACTACATCCTCTTGGGGGAGGGAAGGCTGATTGGAGCCCAACTGAACATTCCTAACACAACTTCCTCATCATCTAGGAGCATAAAATGTCCCAATTTTATATAATCCGGACCTCTCAAAATTGGTGGACATCTTCACAAGTCACCATACCCCTGTAGCAACCCCTGACAAAGGGCCAGCTGACAATAAAACTTATTGGGATTTATAGTTCTCAGTCTGGGAAAAGGAGAAGCTAATGCAAAATGAGCCCTCAGAAGGGAGGGAGAGAGAGGGACAGAGATTTTATGTTTGTGTTTGTTTGGTTTTTTTCTGTGCTTAGTGACAGAATTTAAAGAAGTCCTGAAGAGAAGGGAGAGATAGCAGTTGCCCCACTGCAGCAACAAGAGATTGGAGTAGCAACCCATGCCTGCCACATCTGCACTTCCCTTTTGTTAGACCAGGAGAGGTGACCTCCATGGGAATGGATAAGCTAGAAGGTGGGTGTGACTGTTTCATCTCTGGTGCTTATTTGCCCAGGAACGAGAGCTATGAGACAAAGAAGCCCCACTGAGAAGATTGAAGGGTCCAGACCTATTTGCTCCAGGCTTATTTCAGTTTGTGTTTTCTTAAATTTAGTCTGTTAAAGAACATGTTGGCCATATTTAATATTATTTCATATAAACCTCTATGATCAACCCTGTTGTTATGTTGCTAGATGTGCCTTTGTTTGCAGCATGAAGGCGGATGGGAGCCATGCAGGGAAATGAGATCTTTCCTAGCTCAGAATTGGGAACTCAGCTCCCAGCCCGTTATTATTTTGTAGCTCATCAGAGTTCCTCTTCTAAGCACAAGATCACTATGGATTTGGGCACTATTGTATACATCTGCCTCACAGACATGTCAAGTTACACCCTGATGTTCTATTGACCAAACGCACTTCTAGTCTAGAAATGGCAAGTGCTTATGTATCCTTATGGTCTGTCATTGCTATTTCAGGGCAAAGTAGGCCTCCTTTGTTCAATGTTCATTGATTTGCATATGTTCTGCTTCATTTCACCCCAAAATCAAACCTGAACTAAGAGGACTGATGTGAGAGCAGAATTTAAAACTGATAGCATGTGTATCAGTGGGGAGGCAGGAAGAGAAAGCAGGACAAGAGGACAACAGCAGAGGTGGCAGATCTTGTGATTTGGAAAATACAGTCCTACTTAATTTTGGTGTGTATATTTTTAAACTTCTATTTACATATTTGAAGCTTAGGCACACATTTTTGTTCATTTATTTTATTGTTCTAACCATTTAGTTATATTTTTCAACCAAAGGAATTGACTCAAATGCCACTACTCGAGTTAGTTCCATTTTAAAATCCAGTTTCTATAATTCTATTTAAATATCCAATTGCCATCAACATTAATTCACCATGTGAAATGTGTTCTTTGGAGTACAAAGTCATTTAACATTATTAGTTGGAGAAGCAAGTACTGTATTTTATTTAGCATTTACCTAAAGACCTGAAAACAGGTACTCGATTAATGACAGATTTCATTATTTCCCTAGATGGAAAGCCAGGCTTTCTAGCTAAAAGCTATTTCAATTTTTTGGTTTAATTTTGATGTAGGCATTTCTACCAGGAGAGCTCTTGAGCTCTGCAGACTTATATATGATCAGCTGAAAAATTGCACAATGAATTCTAGAAAGATTTTATTAGCCCAAAAGAACACTGTTGACAACATCAAACAAAGCAATGTGTAACAAATAGTCTTCTGAAGACCTATGAAGGAGGATGCTATCTTCAGAGAAAGAACTGATAAATAAAAGTATGAGTACAATGATTTTACATATGTATACATATTTGTGTCTAATCCCTAGAGTGGAGAAGGTAAGAAAAAAAACAGGGAAAGGAAGTTACATGATAACTTTATTATATATTTAAAAGGAATAGTAAGTTGTACATAATAGATTTGCAGTTTCAGGTGCAATCATCTTTTTTTAATTCTACTATGTTATAGAAACACTTGTTTTATTTAATAAATTAAATATTATTAAAAATTATTAGTAAATTAAAATTGTAAATAAAATAAAATAAAATTGTAAAAAAGGCGACATCTAGAGAAGATCTGTTTAAGAAGACATCCTATATTTTTCTTCTCAGCATCCCATTCTAGAATTCTTATTGTTTCAGACTGTCATCTAGCAGGACAGAAAGGAAGGAAATCTTTAGATGTGTCATTCCACATAGGAGAACAGAAACATAGATCGAGAGATAGCAGGGACCTCAGAAGTCTTCTAATTTAATTCTCTTATCGTATAGATGAGGAAATTAAGGTGAAATAAGGAAATAAGGAAATTAAGAGAAGGTATACATCACAAATTCACACAAATAGTGAGCCTCAAAGATAACATTTGAACCCAGTTTTATAACTCAAAAAAGCCTGTAGACTCTCAGCAGAACACATTCACATCAGCATATTTGTTTGATGAGATACTGCAAAGCACTCTAAATATTATCTTACATACTTCTCCCATAAGAAGCTTAGGATAAGGACTGCCATTACTCAAAATTGTGAATTAGGCCAAGTTAAATCATTGCTTGCACAGCCTTGCCCCTTCCAATTGGGGATCCCTTCAGTCTTCATTGATAGCCCCTAATTTTCTCATGCTGGACCAAGCAGATCTGTTCTCTGCAAGAAATTGCATAAACTCTTACATAAATGATAAGGATATCCCAGGGCTATATAAATATCCTACCTATCCAGAGGTAGGTCCCTGAGAGGCTCAGCTCTCCAGGAAAGAATTAAAAACTGAGCAGAAGATAGAGCTTTCACCAAGTCTTTACATTCAAGTCTATCAATTTCATAGGAGATGACTGGAAGACCTCACTCAAGCTTATTTATTCTATTTTACATACAGTTCTATTAAGCAGGGTTATCTGATTTCCCAGGACAGAGCAGAGGTGAAGCAATAAATCAAGTAATGGCAGCTGATAGCAAGAGATAACTATCATTTCTTCTGAAAACTGAGGTTCAGTAGATTACAGTCTGATAGCCAGAAAAAAGTTAGCTAGACAAAGAACCCCAAACACAGCAAACTGAGACCATTTAACTTGAGGGTAAATAGTCCTACCAATTTCAATAACAATTGAAATCATGTATATGTCACCCATAATAATTTTTGTGCCTAATAATGACCAGCACTTAGCTCAGTGACTGGCAGTAATAAATACTTAATGAATGCTTTTAGACTATGAATGACCAATAATTGTTATGTTCTATATATTCAATACAAAGACATTTTAGAAACATTTCCATCACTTATTTCAATACTTAGATACATGTTTCAATTGTCTAGAAAGTTTACTTGTATGGAATGCCATATTATCTGGTGATTCTAGCAAATTCAAACTTTTAATGAGTGAGAAAGTTTTTATCCAAAAAAAGTCATAATTTTGTGATTTCAGTGATCATAGTACATATAAGAGAGTTATAAATTTGGCTAGGGAAACTTTATTGGTGTCCATGAAATCACAAAGTGGAGGTAGTCAAGTCATAAAGCTTACCATGCCCATGTGAATGATAAAAAGCAAAAATCAGGAAATCTATAAGTTGGGAAAGATGACTGTAGTAATCATTTCTTCTATAAGAATTCTGTCAATCATTAGTAAGTGGCTATAGAGTCCCTTTTCTCTGTTTTCTTGTTTCTTATCTACCCCAAGAAGCATAAATGAAAGAGTAGTCTGGAACCCAAAACTGCATATGTAATTAATAAAAATAGAAAATGTCACCTTTACCTCTGGTACCATAATGCATCATGACTATAATTGACTTAGTGTGTGTGTGTGTGTGTGTGTGTGTGTGTCGTGTGTGATATTTGTCTATGATAAGAGAGTGGAATGATGACAAAATTAACTTTAAGCCAAAGGCTAAAGAAGAGAACAATTAGCAAATCATCTGCTATTTTTTGCATATTCATTTCCAAGGTGAATTTTTAATTTCTATATTTATTATAGTCTTTATATTTCTACTTGCTTCAATTTTCTAACAGGAAAAACTTATGTGCTCCCTGCTCTAACCATGCCTTGTCTTTACTTAAATAATTAATAATGGAACTAGAAATATAAACAAAAATACTCCATAAATTTGCTAATTTTTCTTCCTTTCTATTTTTAATAGTTTAATATCATGTGTATTTGAGTCCTTAAAAAAAGTGTTGTTGAGAGAACTTTCACATGTACATACATAGTAGCTACGTGTACCTGTAAGACTACTATGACACCAATAAATGAATAAAAAGGACATAAATATCATTGAACATGATAAAAGTTGTGGCAATTAAATGGATAGTCTTGAACCAAAATTGGCTTATTATGTTATTTTACTCTCAAATGTATTTTCAATTTGACTGCTCATAGTGTTTGCCTTTCACTCATGAGCTTCTAAACGTTGAACACAATGTATACCAATGCTCACTTTCTCCCAAAGAGCGAAGAACATGCAGACTTTTGGAATCATCATTGGTCATAGCACTGATCATAGTTCTTAGGTCTTTCACAGTTGTTTTCCTTTACAATGTTACAGTCATTGTATAAATTACGCCTCTGGTTTTGCTTACTATATTCTGAGAAGACCTGAGAGAAAAAAACACTTCAGAAGCAAAAGTACCGACTTCTCATAAAGATGGCTACTAGGCATTGTTTCTAAGCAACTAATTTACATATAATAATGTTTTTTAGAACTTGGAAGTTCATAGGTAGGAAATTCTGAAACAAGGAACAATTTGGAGACTACAAGACAGCTGTATATTGACTATCAATATCATATCTGACAGATCTGTGCATTTGGTGTTTTCCAAAATGAGGTAGAAGTGGGTCCCTACACATGAATAAGCAATGATTGAGGCCAGAGAGACATGAGAAGTCAGAGTAGATGCTGATGTGACAAATGACATCCATAAGACAGAAGTGAATAGAACTGAAAAGCAGGGTGGAGATGGAAGAAAGTAATAACAGCTGCTTTAATCTGAGACCACTTGATTGGAAGACAGGTCTGAGGATGAAAACTGAATGGAGAAAGCAAAACTTTTTCTGTTTGAAGAGCTGCCTGGGAAAAACTGTTTTGTTCTCTACTATCTACAGACTATGAGAAGAGAAACCTCTCAGAGACTTGCATTTGTTGCCTTTCGGGCATAAGAGGATATATGCCCTCCAGAACATGAGGGGAAACCCCTTAAAAAACAGAGAATAGGGTAGAATAACTTAGCTGATCTCAAGCTTGAGGCAATTGCTTTTTACTGAGAGTATAACACTGAAAGACTATAACACAGAAAGCTCTGTAGATCTCACACTACTATTTGCAAAAAGAAAGATTTTAGCATTGCTTCAACAGCCCAAGAGTAGGTAGAGAAAGTTTTATCCAGCAGAAGACTGTAGAAACCTTGAAGAGGAATCATTCTACTTCATAGGTCACACTGTTCCCAAAATAGATCAAACATACCAAGGTCTGAACTCCAGAGTGGTGAGTTGCCCTAAGAGTTAATCATATCGCATTGGTTGATTTGTTTAAAAGGAAAACACCAAATCCTCAGTGAATCCTGGGGATTCAGGAGCTAAAGTGGTGAATATAGGCACATATCTCTACCCACAGCAAGGTTACCCTTAGGATCCTGTAAATGAGTTGTAGCCAGAGGATAGCCTCTCTGGAGAACCACTCAGACATGCCACTCAGACATGTCAATATAAATGTAGATGGGGTGAGTAAGCCATCCAGAAATATTAGGATTTGACATCATAGCCACACTATACCTATAATGCCAAAAGAGAAAGAAGCATGTTGGATGGACCACCTATAGTGGACATATTGGAGGACATGGACAAAAATCACACAAGTTGGGGACGCAATGGATAGGTTCAATTCTGTACTATAATGTCTACATCAGTGAGATCATTAAGTCATTTGTATATTCAAACATAAAATAGAATAAAATGCAAAAGAGAAAGGGAAGATACAATAGATGTGACATCTGAGTTGGGCCCTGAAGGAAGGAAAAGGGAATTGTCAATAATGCCGGCAATGAGAGATGCCCAAAGGTGAAAGATGTGATCAGGTAAGAGCTATACATCCAGTTTAATTGAAAAGGTAGGTTATGGGAATATCCCACTTGAATTTCTACATCTGATACAATGAGACTGCTCAGATCTGCAGGGTTTAAATAAACAGTCTTTTGATTTAAAAAAAAAATCATATTCCAGTATACTCAGCTAGAAGTTATGTGGTACAGCGGATAGAGCACCAGGCCTGGAGTCAGGAAGACTTGAGTTCAAATTGAGCCTTTAGACACTGACTAACTGTGTGACCCTGGGTTTTAGTTGATGTGGTAGAGCATATGTGTGTCTTTATGTGGGGGCGAGGGGGAAAGGGAGAAGGGAAGTCACAGTGGATATTAATCCATGCCTCCTCAGTAACCTGGCACATGAAAGTAAAGAAGGACAGAATTAAATATGACTGGAATGGTAGACTGGAGCAGTGGAGTCAAACTCAAACAGAAATTGGGGCCACTCAAACCTATGTAAGGATCTTTGCAGACTGCATATTAACTTAGAAAAACACTATATACAGAATTAATACATTAACCTGGGGGGGCAGTTAGGTAGTGCAGCAGATAATGTGCAGGGCCTAGAGTCAGGAATACTCATCTTCCACAATACAAATCCAACCTCAGACCCTTACTAGCTCTGTGACCCTGCACAAGTCACTTAACCCTGTTTGCCTCAGCTCCTCATCTGTAAAAAAATGATCTGGAGAAGAAAATGGCAAACCACTCCAAACCTCAGATGGGATCATGAAGAGTCAGACACCACTAAGCAGCAATGACATTACATCAACACATTAAAATATCAGATAGGAACTCCATTTTTATCTGTTTCAGGACACATTCAGGAATGTTGTGAGCTGCAAGTCTGACACCACTGGTATGAAGCCATACTGTGAAGGGTCTTCATTCCAAGCATTTTGGAATTTGTATTGTATTCTCTAGGCAATAAGTTGTGACGAAAACTTTTTTGAGCAAGGAAGCCACATGATCAGATCTATTCATTAGGATTTATTTGCTGCAATGCACTGGCAAGAGAGAAGATGAGAAGAGGGTAGAACACTTAAGAAACTATTGCAATCATTCAAATGAGAGAAAATAAAGATTTTAAGCAATAATTGCTAAGGAACAGCAAGATGAGTAGAGTAGGGAACAAATGATAGAACTATTGTACAGGTTAAACAAGAAATCACCAGGATGGGGCAATCACTTGTAAGTATGCGTGGGTGAGGTTCCCAGATTTGGTGAGGGGGAATAGTGAGGACATTGACAGAAAGAAAGATGTAAGAAGTAAAAGTATGCTTCAAAAAGAAAATGAATTACATTCTGGAGTTTGCAAGTGAGATGTCAGTTGCCTTGGACACATGAACCTTTCAATTAATATACCTCACTACTATATTTTAAGTGTGAGCTATCCAGACAGGAACACTTTAACAGGCTGATACAAATAGAGTATTGGAGAGAGGTTGGGGAGAGACCAGGAAAGAATAAAGAGATTTTGGAGTCATCAGAGTGAGTTCTTAGATGTTCCCATTACAGATATGATCATGGAAGTCACAGGAGTGAGTGAGATTACCAAAAGGAAAAAGTATTCAGAAAATAGAGAAGAGGACCTTTGATTTAAACAAACAAATCAATAAATACGTGTTGCTTGCTTAGCCAAAACACACAGTAGCATATTTTTCAAAATCTGCATCCCTGTTTGTATCACTGACTTTGACAGTCAAAATAAATTTCCATCTTACCCTATCAGCCTCCCTTATAAATTTGTTTTTTTTAATATAAATCTATTTGAACATTTTGGTCTCATAACAGTAAACATATATGCCTTCTTTGAAATTGCTGCTATTCAGCATTATTAAGCTTTTTGGAAGTTTATGTGTGTATCTCAAAGAGCACTGGCCTGTGATTTCTCTAGTATAGGGAATGCCCTGTGAGGAAACTCCCTTCACTGATGTAGATCAGTAATTGTTCTTCAATTTATAGTGCTAGAGAGTTGCCTTAGACATTTAGTTAAATGACTCTCTTGGGGCTCACAGTCAGTATAGGTCAGATTTGAACCTGTTTGGTTCTAAAGCCATGCCTGGCTCTATATTCACTACGCTAAGACAACTAACTCTCCATTAGTAAATATAGATGCAGATAAATTTCAAGAGAGTTACCTATTTCTCATGTGAAACAGACTAAGTTAGCCTCCAATGCATGAAAGCCAAGTATACTACATTTTACTCTGCCTCCATAACAAGGAAGATATCATTTTCCACCCCTGAACCCCCCATGCCACCTCAGTCTCTGGGGAAAGGAAGAGGATTAGATTCACAGCTTAGCTCACTTCCTGTAGGTTTCCAGTTCCAAGTCTAAACCCCCTCTCAAGCCAGAGTCCCAGGCACACTGGACTTTCAGGGATTCATGCTAGCCTAGCTGGCTGCACCACCCTGCCCGTAATCCTGGCTCCAAGGTCATCATGACTCAAACTTCCAGTCTGGAGGGGATCACCTCCAGCACTTAAATCTCAGACAAACAACACAGAAACAGTAACCAACACCCCCACCACTTCAGTTAATGGCTTCCTCACCAGGTGAAGCTGATAAAAGCTGGGTAGAGCAGATAAGGGAGAGTTTGGGCAAAAAAGTAAACTTCTTAGTCTTGCCAGTTTTAAAGACCCAAGAAGCCAATCAAAGGAGGCTGCCCTCACCCATGTTGTAGCGGGCACAGAAGCTCTGTTAGACAACCTCAGAATGCTCACAAGACCCTTCAAAGGCATCTCCTTGTTAGGCTGGACATGCCCAGAGGAGTATGGGGTTACACTTAAGTATCAGTTTCACTTATTCCAGCTCCCTAAGGTGAAAGAGCCCTATGTGCCTAGGCTCGGGTGACTGCATAATTACACAATTTACACTTATCATATTGCTTGGGGCAGCATCTCTCACATTTTTTTAAAGCTGTGATTAGATCATCATATATGTAACAAATGATGGAGACTGTAAATGAGTATATTTAGTAATTAAATTAAATTAGTAGTAGTAGGAGACTTGTAATTAAATTAAATTTATTATAAAGTAAATCTAACATATTCTTAATTATGCTTATAATTAGGCATCAGTGATAAGCACCTAATATAAATGGTGGTAATTCATACTTTTATACAATACACCCAAATTTTTACAATTTTAATCTTCTTTTATTTTTCTGGTATTTTTATATAGCATCAATGTTGACAATTTTCTCTGACACCATATGTCTCTTTCTCTTTCACACACAAACATATATATATTTATACTAGTTAAGGGATATGAATCCTGGATCTGACTTCCTGACACTCATGACCACCACCAGCTCACCTCCAGTCTACAGGCCACCATTGAAATTTGTTGTTGTTCCATCAAATTCTATAAGCCTCTCAGAAGCTTCATTACCCATTCCACCTGAAGTGTCCTAGGACAGAGTTCAAGTTCAGAAAAAAGACTCTTTGAAGCAGCCATAGGGTTGTGACCAGCTCAGAAGGCAATGTTTGGAGTGGGAAGGAGAAAGTCAGATGAAATCTAAAGGTGAGGTCAGGGCAAAGGGCAAAAAAAACATGGAAAATCAACTCTGAAATCCTGTTTTCTGAGAGTTTCATGACAATTAGGGAAAGGGAAATTGTAAGAGAAGAGAGATGAGACCTATGTTCAAAAATAGGAGGGAGACATGAGTTAAGCAGCCAACAGAACAAACATACCTGTAGATAAATCTGGCTGGGTTGGGATCTCTTTTTAAAGTCTCAACTCCAGGGAAGGGTGTCTGATGACAATTCAGCACCATCATAATTTGGGGCTGTTTTGATCTTCTGCTCACAACCTGGTGACTGATGTGTTAAGCCAATATACCTTATGGGCTGCTAGTTCTCATTTGGAGGTTTAAGATCATGGTGATTGTTTCACTCTCATTGATCTAAATTTATTTTTCATTGCCTTTTGGATGTCCTAACAACCCTAACAAAACTGACAGTCCTTAATACCAAATTGATTACTAAATCATTAAGTTTTAACATCTCAACAGTTTCATGTTATCAATATGCTACCATGTTTTACTCAACTCAAGTTTTACTCAGTGTTTTACAGTTCAACATTACTAAAAAATTTGGAAAACCAAGAAAGGAAAAATCTAGTGATCTGTCTGAAGGGAAAACTTGGAGGAAGAGAACTGGCCAGATGACTTCTAAAAATGCTAGGTTCATAAAAGATCTTCATTTGTGCTTATTTTGAGCAGTTTCAAGAATTAGTGGCAAATTAAGAAAGCAAATTCACCTTGAATTACCCTATGGTACCAGAAGGTACTTTTTCACATATATTTCAAAAGGTTTAGGTGGTTTAGGTCTATTTTTGGAAGGGGATAATCTAAGATATGTGCCTGACCAAACTTAGATAATAATTCAATGGTATCTTCATCCCAGATTCTCAAATCCCTTAGCCCCTAGTTCATGATCTTTTCAAGACTCTGAGCATTAACCACATTGTCCTCTTGAATGTCTCCAAGAAATCAAGACCCATAGATAATGCTTTCTTAAGTGACAATACTTATCACCTCTGACAGAAAAGGGTAATACCAGCCTATTTTTATAAATGTTTTACCACAACCTAATTCCTCATTTCAAATGTTGAAAGGATCAAGACTGGAAAGATGAGTAATGTGGTAAAATGTCAAAAATTCATTTGAATATCTTCATTCTAGAAATGCTCTGGGGGCCTTTCTTCTCTCTATTTGAGTCGCATTAATGTTAATCAAAGTTACATATATGACTTGAGAAGAATATGCCCCTGAAAATTGAAAGAACTTTCACATAGAACAGACTAGATAGATGGGAACATTTTTATACAAAAAGCATATGTTTTGCTGATGACTTCCTGCTCATTCTATTATTACTGCAAATATTTGTGGTGGAATATGAGATTTTTCTTAGTATCCAGGCACTCTTCCTTCTAGAGTCTGTAGGAAAGACAGCATCGAATGTTTGTGGTATCAGTTTGTTGCCTTAGACTTTACCGTGAGTCAATATTTTGACTTCACTGGAAATGAAGGAAGGGAGGGAGAGGAAAGATTCTGAGACATGTTTCTTGATGGCTTTTGATAAATTTGAGATTGGTTCAATAACTGTTTAAGGATGAAAAGTAAACAGATCTAATCACTTCAAAAATATTTTAAAACATTTTCATATATGTGAAGATCTTAAAGGATAGATACTCGATTCTCTCTTGAGTGTAGGGAGGTTGATAAGAGGAGGGAATCGAGGACCTAGATGAGCATTCAGGGTCACCCTACAAGAAGAGATGTGTCAGCATCATTTAATTTTCAACGTGAACATTTAAACTTCAGCAAATGTACAAATCTGAGCTTGATTTATTGTTTTCTTGATTGTCACTCTAGACTTAAGAAAGAGACGGAATAAAAGTTAATGGTGCAGCTTAAACTTAAAATGCACTGCAAGCACATTTTTTCCCCTGGAAGAGTCCACTGTTAAGCACTTACTAGCACCCTGCTACCTATAAGCCTTTGGGATTTTGATTATCTTTCCCAGCTAAAAGTTCAGATCTAATCGATCTATTCTCTAATTAGTATGGAGGGGTTGGGAATGAATCTTGAATCAATTACTTCAGATTCCTGTAGGAGGATCCCTGTGGGAGGAGCTATCGCTTTTGGTTGGTCCATGAAAAAGAAACATTTGGATATTGCATACCCTTTCACCCATTCAACCTTAGAAGAGAATTTCTGGACCCCAAATTTCTGACACAACCATAGAGAGGCACAACCTTACACAATCTTTCAGTCTAAAATATATTTGGACCCTAGATCTTTGTGGGAATGTTGAGAGTTCCTGACCCCCACTCCTTGGACAGAAAGACAAGAAGGTATTAGGGAGCACACTTCCAGAACACAACCTTCTAAAAAGAAGGAGAGTTTCAGGAAGGTGCCTGCCTTGGAGATGCCTTATTAGCAATCCCAAGTTTGAGAATTCTGGTGACCTTACACAAAGAGAGCAGCAGAGTTCTTGGGCAGCACCAGCCTCTTAAAGAGAGAAGAAAATGATATTATGAGGCCTCAAAACTCAAGTAGGAGCAGCAGCACCCCAGCCATGATAAAGGGCCAATAAAATACCCAGGCTTTGCCCTTCCCTATTATGATGAAGTCCTGTGGAAAGGAGATTGCTCAAGTGTTTCTCTACCAGGGAGATTCCAGACATTTGAGAAAGTACCATAAAACCAGATGATCTCCAGACTGAAAGTGAAACTCCCTAGAATGTTTGTAGCTGTCTGTCTAGTAAACTCAAGTGAGCTTTACTTCCAAGGAAAGTTGAAACCCCAGTGTGATGCTCTGGGGAAAAGTGGGATTTATGCAAAATTGTATGATTGCTTAGAGACTACTGTGAGTCCTTATTTTTTCCCATATTTTCTGAATAAAAGTTGTCCTGTATCCAATATACATTGTTATCTATGGAAACTGGGTCTCCTTTTATTTGCTTCTGTAGAATTTGAGCTATGGTGAACTTACATATGGATATTTGAGAGGTAACTGAGTGGGGGCAATGTGAGCCAAAGATATATGACTAAGGATGCTGATCTATAGCTGGACCTAGTTTGTGTTTGTCCTTTGTTGCCAAAGAAGACCATGCCATCAAAGAAATGATGACATGACTTGCACTTGACTTTGTTTTGAGTGAGGGAGGGCTGTGCAGGTCACCAGCCTCACTTCTCCTCCAGAGTCATCTGAATCCAGTGACCGGATATTCATCAGGATGACTGGAGATGACCCAGGCTGCACTGGGAGACCTTGGGGCCATTAGGCCAAGGTCTTTGCAGGTACTCACTTAAGGTGAGGCAACGCAGAATAGGCCTGTTTAAGAAGTGGCCAGGGCATGACCCCTTTAATGAGGCCAAGAAAGAGAAAGACATCAGGCTGGGAGGGAAACAGCAACAGTTACTACTGATAATCACTCTCAAGCTAGGAGGGTCCAGAAGAGCCCTTAGGTAAGGGCCCATTGGCATCCCACCTTCAGAGTGTAGTAGGTTTAAGGTTTTGGGAGAGGAAAGGACAGGATAGGATAGGACAGGACAGGACAGGACAAACAGCTGGACCTAGTGACATATTTATCAAGGGAATACTACTTAACTTAGGTTACCCTGTTAGTCTTTTCTATCATGCCTCTTCCCGTCCAAAGATCGTTCTTTTTGGCAAAGAAAGAAAATTACCTTCATTTCATAACCTATCATCCTCCAATCTATCCCAAGTGTCATTCCTATCCTTTCTAGAACCATCCTCTTTACTCAATACTGATAAGAACAATGCTACAAAATGTTGGTCTGTAGCATTGCAAATTTTGGCTCATTCTGAGCTTTTAGTACTGCTGACATTATTCTCACATGAGCACACTAACATTTGTATTGCCGCACTAATACCTGACCTTGATCTAATACGCTATACCTATCTTTTTTAAAAATCTAGGTAACTCCTCCTTAGTCAATTTCCCTTTTTTGTTCCTTATCATTTTTTCTTTTTGTGTATGTCTACATAATATCATTCTTGAGAGCTTCCCAACCCTCTTGTCCTATCTTTCTCTACAAATTTTAGGTCATGGAACCAAAGCTGTCTTCTTTTTTGAATCCTATGAACTCTTCCCATTCTAAATCTTGTATGCATGTTAGATTGTTCTTGGATGTTCTCTTCTTTATCACAAATTCTTAGATAATATTAACTGTCTCCCAATATTACCCCCATTTTCATTCCAGAAACTATTTCTACCTTATTTCTGAGATTCAGATCCAGAAGAAAATTTTTCCTTTTTACTTTCTCTATCTTTTTAAAGATGGAATGATCATTGAGGCAAAACAGAAAATGAGCAGCCTCTCTGTTTTTGGACAAGTGAGAGCACTAAGTTATCTGGATAAGTGAAGTCACTAATCACTACTATATTATGCCTTTTTTGTAAAGACTTATCTCCTCTTTCCCAAACTCCTCATCTTTTTCTCTTTTCATTCAGATGGTTTTCATCATGTTCTAATGAATATGTCACTTATTCTTTTGCCTCCATTGACTTTCACTCAGATACGGACAATCGTCTTTCTGTTGGTTCCTAGATTTGGTCATACAAGCAAATCTATAGAATTCTACCATTATCATTGTACAAACCCTGTTTCCCAAAGTCATCTGTATTCATAAAAACTCAAGTACAGTATTTTGAATAACTATCTCTGTATCAAATACTAATAATCTCTAAGCAACGTGGAAATATAGGGATCTGGCAGAGAAGACCCAAAGCATGTGGGAACAAGAGTCCTTCCGTATCATACCTGTTGTCTTCTCTGCTAATAGAGTTGGTTGAAGATGCTTTCAGTGAACCTACAGACTACATTTTCATACTTTTATTCAACTTCCAAAAGCAATTATTTTACTCATCTGTGCAATAGTCCCTAGAAGATAAATTATAAAACAATAATGAAAATGTAAGAAGTCTCAGGACTGTGTATATGAGCTCCCAACAGAAAGATGAGGAGAAGATAATCATAACTGTTGATTTAGTGCTTTAACGTTTCTCAAGGGCTTTAAATATTTTATCTCATCTGACAGACCGGGGAGACTGTAGGGTTCCGGTACTTAATGCTATCAGTATGTTATTTGCCATTATGCGTATTTGGATAACCTGACAATAAAGAAACTTTTTTGTTTGTGCTTTATACATGATATTTATCATGATATTGGCAAACACCTTTTGTAAATATTTATTTTTTAAGCCTTACTTGATATGATATCAATACTCATTGAATCAGTCAATCCAGTGGTCTGTAGTCTCTCATATTTTGTATGGTTTTTGTTTATTGATTCTTATGGAAGCATTTAACTCAGCAGAGCAAAAGATACTCTTGAAGGCTCTCCTGAGAATATGTCTCCCATGGTGAAACCAATATCATAAATGGCTATGTTATCCATTAATCTTCATAAAATATTATTTTCAGCATGCCCCTTCTTTCATAAAGAATATAAAGAACAGGATCCCCGTTGTCTATGCCAATAAGTACAAACTGATAAAAAAATTAACAAATATTTCTTAAGTGACTACTCCATCCCAGATCCTGGACTAGATGCCAGAGATAGAGGTACAAAGAATGAAACAAGCCTTATTTGCAAAGAGCTTACATTCTAATTATTAGACTGACTACCAAACTGAAGGTCTACAGAGCCATTGTGCTAACTTCATTGTTATTTGCTTGTGAAGCATGGACAGTCTACCAGTGCCATGCCAGGAAACTGAATCGCTTCCATTTGAACTGTCTTGGGAAGATTCTGAGGATCACCTAGCAGGATAAGGTACCAGACACTGAAGTCCTTGCTCGAGCTAAACTGCCAAGTGTTCAAACTATGCTTCAGAGAGCACAAGTCCAATGGGCTGGCCACATTATTCGAACACAAAATGTACGCTTGCCAAAAAGACTATTTAATGGAGAACTCATATGGGTTAGGCGATCACATGGTGGCTAGAAGAAACAATACAAGGACACTCTCAAGGTCTCTCTCAAGAACCTTGGATTTGACTCTGCAACATGGGAGACACTAGCAAAGGACCATTCAGCATGGTGTGCCCACATCAGAAAGGGTGCTGTGCTCTTTGAGCAAAGTAGAATTGGGACAGCACAAAGAAAACATAGGATGTGCAAATTTGGGAATATCCATCCCAAATATTTGCACAGACAATCTGTGCCCAACCTGTGGTAGAGCATTCTGAGCTCATATTGGTCTGATCAGCTACAGTTGGACACACTGAAATTTCACTTTATTATGGTGATGCCATTTTGGTCCTCTTTAAAGATGAAGGACAACAACCACCCAACCAACATTCTAATAATTTGTTTTAGATATTTTAAAATCAGTGTAATTAGACCGTTACTTCCCATTCCTTATTCTTCTCTATTTTCTTCTGCTCACCAATACTACACTACTACCCTCTTTCAGAAAATCATAGAATTTCCAAGTTAGAAGGAACTTCAATAATTATCTATTCTAACTCACATGTGAAAGGAATCCTCTTTATAACAAACTGGAAAATTGATCATGTAGGCTCTTATGGAAGACCTCCAGTGAGAAAGAAGACACTGCCTCTCAAGGCACATTATACTTTTGGATAAACTAATTGTAACAAAGATTTTTCCTGACTTTGAATTCTTGTAGAAGTAGTCATCAGGAGGAAGGTAACATGCTATCTTCTCAGCAGCTTCAGTAAAGAGAGACCTATATTAGAAAACAATTTTTTCAGATCCAGGGGTCCCCAATCTTGATTGATGAGTATCTCTCATAGTCCACTCTACCTAGAAAGACCTAGCTATGCTTCCCTTTACTTCCCATCATCTTTTTTTGCTAGCTGTCCTATTATCACCCATGTACCCTTTGACCTACTCTACCTGATTTACGATTGAGGTTAACCACAATCAAATCAATATTGCATTGCTACTAGAAAGGGTGGGTTAATCTGTTCCCTATGGCTCTACTCCCTTTGCTAAACCAAAACTATCCCTCCCTGAATACCACTCCCCTATATGCGATGTCTCCCTATTAAAATGTAAGCTCTTTGAGGGCAGGAATTTTCTTTGCTTTTATATTTGAACCCCTAGTGCTAAACATGTAGTCAGTGTTTAACGAATGTTTTTCATTTATTCATTCATCCATCCATGCGGAGAGAGATGATTTCCTTATTTGCCAATGAAATTTATGCTAGACTCTCTCCCTCTAATTTTGTACAATTTTGGTTCCTAAACCCCAAACAAGGCAGATAAGCCCTTTAGGTTAGAGCCAATGTTTTTCTAGGGAGGCATGTCTCTAGCAGTCTCGTGTGATTGGTTCCCTACTTATGATGTCATAGGCATGGAATACCATTGCTCCCAGGCAAGACTGTATGAGACATAGAATTTCTAGTATTAAAGATTCCAGGGATAGATGATTCCATAAAAGGGAGGTAGGTCTAATCAGGAGAAGAAAACATACTTAGAGCAGCCAGCCTGTCATACATAAGTTTTATGAATTTCAAAAAGTCCCCTAAATTAGAAGTTTTCCAGACTACTACTCTAGGTTGTACTGTACCTTAAATACTAATTATGGTTTTATTTCCATGGAATAGTGTTACAAAGCCATTTTTGGAAAACATCTTGTTCACACACTGAGGCCTTCCTATAATTCTATAGTACATCCATTACTCTCTTGCCTAGAACTATTATAGACTAGTTTGCATATCCTAATTTATAGTCAATATCTAGTGTACATTACATCTATGCTGTGATTTGAGCTATCTCTAGAATAAGGTTGGGATGAATGCCTTGAGTCCTATGCTTTTTGTAGGCTATGGTTCCAAAAGCAGGCACTAGAGGAAAAGGAGGCTGCTAATCAGTCTGAGTTAAAGACCTGTGGTTCATCCATTTACAACAGGCTATTCAGCAATAACTGGACATTAAGTGTCACTTTCAATTTTGCTCAGAATTGTGGTGGACCTGTTAGCACTTGCAGTTGGGAATCTGTCACATGACAGGAGGACCCAATAAAGCTCAGGTGATACCACATCTGACCCAACCTTGCTGCTAAGACACTGAGTTCTGCCTAGGCAGGACCTCAACCATAAGCTGGGCTAGGTGTTTCAAAAAATAAGCAGATTCCAAACAGGTTAAATAACTGGGCCCCAAAAGTAGTTATTAGGAATTTGTTGCAAACTTGGAAGGAGGGCTCCAAGATCTCTGCTATTTAACATTTTTAGTAATGACTTGTATAAAAGAATAGTTATCAAACATCAGATTTGCAGATTATACAAAGCAGAGGGTGAGAGTTAAAACATATTGTATGAGTGAGTCACAATTCAAAATGTCTTGACAGGTTAGAACAAGAGACTGAACTTAAGACAGAATGTAATAAGCATAGATATCAAGTCTTACACTTGGATTCAAGAAAGTCAACTTTATAAGTGAAAGCTTGGGGAAGAAGAGCAAGAGGAAAGTTGGCTGAAAAATGAACTGAAGGACCCATCCCTTCACGAAGGTGAGAAATCCACAGGCATTGCACATTGTGCTGATCTTTCTTTTCTTTCTTTCTTTTGTTTAAAAAAAATACTATTTGCTATATGAGATGTCTCTCAGGAAGGATGAAGGGAGAAAATACTGGGGAAAACTATGATGATGTATAAAATAAAAATCATCAACACAAAACATATTTAAAATAAAAACAGCAAGAGGTTTTAGTGTACAATGAGCTCTATATAAGTCAAAAATATGCTTATCCATCAATTAACAAAGATTAAGTGTCAAGTATATATCATGCACTATGTTAGGTTCTGGGGATATACAAATAAAGTACATTTCAACAGGGTAATACAACATACATCAATGGGAGATGACAAGAGAATAGATCTTTTATTTTTATTATTTTTAAATTTATTTATTCATTTTTAGTTTTTAATATTCATTTCCACAAGATTTTTAGTTTCAAATTTTCTCCCCATGCCTCCCTTCCCCCCACCTCAAAACACTATGCCATTCTGATTACCCCTTCTCCCAATCTACCCTCCCATCACACTTCTCCCTTCCGTTACCCCCATCTTCTCTCTTTTCTTGTGGGGCAAGGTAGATTTCTATACCCCATTACTTATATTTCTTATTTCCCAGCTACATACAAAAACAATTCTCAACATTCATTCCTAAAACTTTGAGTTCTAACTTCTCTCCCTTCCTCCCTCCCCACCCATCACCACTGAGAAGGCAAGCAATTCAATATAGGCTATCTATGTGTAGTTTTGCTAAAGATTTCCATAATAGTCATGCTGTGAAAGACTACATTTTTCTCCATCCTATCCTGCCCCCTATTCATTCTATTCTCTTTTGAACTTATCCCTCCCCAAAAGTGTTTACTTCTAATTACTCCCTCCTCTCATTTGCCCTCCATCCTATCATCCCCCCATACCCCACTAATCCCCTTCTCCCATACTTTCTTGTTGTGTAAGATAGATTTTCATACCAAATTGAGTGGGCATGTTATTCTCTCCTTAAGACAGATGTGATGAGAGTAAACTTCATTTTTTTCTTCTCACCTCCTCCTATTCACCTCCATTGAGAAAGCTTTTTCTTGTGTTTTTTATGAAAGATAATTTGCCCCATTCCATTTTTCTCTTTCTCTTCCCAATATATTCCTCTCTCACCCCTTAATTTCATTTTTTTTAGATATGATCCCTTCCTATTCAACTCCTGTGCTCTCTCTCTATATGTGTGTGTGTGTGTATTGTGTGTGTGTGTGTGTGTGTGTGTGTGTGTGTGTGTGTGTATGTATAATCCTTCCAACTACCCAAATACTGAGAAAAATTTCAAGAGTTACCAACATTATCTTTCCATGTGGGAACGTTCCACTTTAGTAACCCCTTATGATTTCTCTTTCCTGTTTAACTTTTCATGCTTCCCTTGATTCTTGTGTTTGAAAGTCAAATTCTCTTTTCAGCTCTGGTCTTTTCATCAAGAAAGTTTGGAAGTCCTCTATTTCACTGAATGACCTGAAGTATTATATTCAGTTTTGCTGGGTACGTGATTCTTGGTTTTAATCCTAGTTCCTTTGACTTTTGGAATATCATATTCCAAGCCCTTTGATCATTTAATATAGAAGTTGCCAGATCCTGATTGTATTTCCACAATATTCAAATTCTTTCTTTCTGGATGCTTGCAATAATTTTTCCTTGACCTAGGAACTCTGGAATTTGGCTGCAATATTCCCAGGAGTTTTTCTTTTTGGATCTCTTTGAAGAGATGATCAGTGAATTCTTTTAATATTTATTTTACCCTCTGGTTCCAGAATATCAGGGGAGTTTTCCTTGATAATTTCATGAAAGATGATGTCTAGGCTCTTTTTTGATCATGGCTTGCAGGTAGTCCCCTAATTTTTAAATTGTCTCTCCTGGATCTATTTTCCAGGTCAGTTGTTTTTCCAATGAGATAGTTCACATTATCTTCCATTTTTTCATTCTTTTGGTTTTGTTTTGTGATTTCTTGGTTTCTCTCTTGATCTCTTGGTTTCTCATAAAGTCATTAGCCTCCATCTGTTCCATGCTAATTTTTCTTCAGTGAGCATTTGGACTTCCTTTTCCATTTGGCTACTTCTGCTTTTTAAAGCATTCTTCTCCTCATTGGTTTTTTTGTACCTCTTTTGCTAATTGAGTTAGCCTATTTATAAAGATGTTAATTTCTTCAGCATTTTTGGGGGGTCACCTTTAGCAAGCTGTGGACTCATTTTTTATGGTTTTATTGCATCACTCTCATTTCTCTTCCCAATTTTTCCTTCACCTCTTTTACTTGATTTTCAAATTCCTTTTTGAGCTCTTCCATGGCCTGAGAACATTACATATTTATTTTGGAGATTTGGGATGCAGAAGACTTAGGTCTTCCTCTGATGGTATGCATTGTTCTTCCTCATCTGAAAGGATGGAAGAAAATACCTGCTCACCAAGAAAGTAACTTCTATTGTCTTTTTCTTTTTCCCTTTTTGGGGCATTTTCCCAGCCAGTTACTTGACTTTTGAGTTCTTTGTCAAGAGGAAGGTATACTCCGGGGACCTGTAGGTTCTCAGTTCCTCCAAGGTAGCACAATCAAGGGAGAGGAGTTTACTCCTCTTCTGGCCTGTGCTCCACTCTGTGAGCAGGATTCCTTCTGCAGCACCTCCACCACGCCAGCCAGTACTCCTCTTCACCCCAGAGCTGTCACTCAGGGCTGAGATTAAGATCAGTTGCTCAATTCTCCCAGTGTCTTTAGGCCAGGGCTCCAACAATGGAAGCTGCGCTGCCTGGAGCCTGGGCTAGACCACTGCATTCCCTTCTCCCCCAGGTAAAAAACCTTTCTCACAGACCTTGGAAGCTATCTTTGGCATTTGTGAGTTGAGGAATCTGGGACCTACAGCAGCTGCTGCTGGCACCTTGAAACCGGCTCCAGTCCTGTCTTTGCTGTGGTGAAGCCAAAGTTGTGATGGGCTCCACTCCAAGCGTGGTGCAAAAGACCTTTCCTGTCAGCCTTCCAGGCTGCCTTGGGCTGGAAAACTTTTTCACTCTGTCATTTTGCGGCTTCTGCTGCTCTAGAATTTGTTTAGAGTCATTTTTTACAGATATTTTGTGGGCTGTGGGAGGAGAGCTTCTAGAGGTGTGCCCTTCTACTCTGCCATCTTGGCTCTGCCCCCCTCCCCCAGACCTCTTATCTAAGATTTTTACAGGGATTGTTAAATGGAAATAGTTGTAGATTGCTACACCCTTTCAAGTGAGATGGTAATACTGATATGATTATTGTTCCCTAAACAAGAGGTGGAGAGTAGGTATAGGAAATGGACTATGAAAGGAGGGTTGGTTATATAAAGTTGCATGCTATCTTGGGGAGGGAGGGAAGAAGAAGGAGGAGGGAGGAAAAAATATAAGTTATATGGTAGTTATTGTAGAACACTGAAAATAAATAAAATAAAATTTAAAAAAAAAAGAGAAAGGAGTATAGGAGATAGTATGTTCCTGGCATCAGAGTAGACATCATCCATACTGAAGATGTCCTGATATCCTTGTAAATGGTGGGAGGAGTTAAGGAATGATCTAGAGTCAGCTAAATATAGAGGGTGAAGGTGAATGGTGACTTATTCTCTATTCCAGGACAGTTCCATGCCAGGATGAATCCTAAAGCTAAGTGGAGGGTAAGGTTTTTTATGGCCTGTGTACCTGGAGGTAACAGCAGCAGCAACGGGGAATATGGTGGTCAAAAAAAGCTCATTTAATCTTTTACTACATTAAAAGAAACATAGTATCTAGGTGGACCCTTTAATCAGGAGGACCTGAGTTCAAATTCAGCATCAGACACTTACCAGCTATGTGACCCTAGGCAAACCATCTGCCTCATTTGCTTCAGTTTCCTCATTTGTAAAATGAGCTGGGAAAGGAAACGGAAAACCACTCCAGTATTTTTGCTAAGAAAACCCCAAATGGGATCACAAAGAGTCAGACACAGCTTAAAAACAACTGAACAACAAATACCCAGGATAAAGGAGACGGTCCTATTGTACCTATCTTGGTCAGATTGTTTATGGAGCACAGTGTTGGGTATCACATTTTAGGAAGAATATTGACAGACCAGGGGTCAGCAAATTACTGCCTGAGGGCCAAACCATTCTGCAGCTTGCTTGAGGTAAAAATGGTTTTTATATTTTAAAGTACAACTTTATTTTAAAATGGAAAAAAATTTTGGTTTACTGGTTAATACAAATCAGGATCCAACTAGTAGTTTGCCAACTCTTGAACTATATTACTCAGTGCCTCCAGCATGGTGAGAGGCCTTGAGATCAAGTCACATGAGAACCAGCTGGAGGAACTAGAAATGTTTAGCATTGATGCTGGTAGGCGGCAAAATAGATAAAGCCCTAGGCCTCAGACATTTACTAGCCATGCAATCTTGAGTAAATCACTTAACTTCTGTTTGCCTCATTTTCCTCAACTATAATATGGGGGTAATAATAGCACCTACCTCCCAGGGTTGTTATGAGCCTCAAAGGATATGATATTTGTAAAGTGGCTAGCACAGTGCCTGGAACATAATAGGTGCTTAATAAATTCTTATTTCCTTCCTTCTTTCCATTTCATCCAAGTCATTACTAAAATGTTAGCATGGAGAAAAGATGATTTATTGGGCTGTCAAATGGAAAAGATCTCATACTGGTTATGTTTTTGCATTGGAGGCAGAAGCAGGAACAATGGAGAGAGGTTGTTGAAAAAAAGACAAATTTAGGGTTGGCCTAAGGAAAAATTCTCTAACAATTAGAGCTAGTTAGAAATAGAACAGACTGTGTCAGAACAAAGTAGGACCAAGCCAATCAAAATGTTGATATCAGAAAAGTAAATAGTGGAAAAAATGACCATACTCACCTGATATTGCATTCTACAGTTCTGTCTAAGTTCAGTATATGAAAATATAAAATTAATGCTGAAGATATCAAAAGCAGTAATATAAAGGCAGATGAGAATATTAAAGAAAACCAAATCTATGGTTCTAAAGTTCCATAAGACTCCAAGTGATAACCTTTAAGGATATGTACAAAGTGAGCTTTCCTGAACTATCTCTCAAGACAAGATAGATGATGAAAACTCTTGGTTGTTCAGGTAATGAGGTGGCAAGAGCTCCAATTATAAGAGAAGCAACCTATGGCATTGTATTATACCAAGATCCTTGACATATCATTTAACTTCCAGGCGTCTCAGGAAACTCTCAAAGACCGTAGGTCTCCTTGCTGTTCCTCAAACAATACACTTTATTGTCTTCATTAGATCATAAGTTCCTTGTGAGCAGGAGCTGTCTTTTGTCTTTCTTTATACTTCCAGCAGTTAGCACAGTGCTTCACACATACTGGCTAAGAGACCAAAAAAAAAAAAAAAAGTCCTGGTCTCCATGAAGTTACTTAGGTGCTCCTTACACTGATAAAACAGACTTTCTCAAGAAGTAATGCGATTCCTCTCATTGGAAGTCTTCAGTCACTGGCTGGGTGACCACCTGTAGAGTATGTTATAGAAGTAATTCTTTTCCCCATAACTAGAAAACTCTTCATGTAACTAGAGGGTCCTTTCCAACTATCGCAACTATTAGGTTAGGTTAAAAAAATGTACAAAGAGTGAACCTTTTCAAATTTGGTTCAGTCAAATGTGATTTATACTTTTTTATTGACCAAACATGTCAAACACACATGCTTTTAAAAAAAGGAATTGAGTATTCAAAAAAAGGAACTACTTAATCTATTCAGATTTTTTAAAAAAATAATGTCTTAGAAATCTGAAAGTTTGACTTTTAAACCCAGTTTGTTGACTGATAGATCAGATGTACAATTTTTTGGAGTTAAACCCTCTCTTTACTCCAAGTTGGGGTGTCGGTTTTAGCATGTGGGGGTGGTATTGGTGAAGAGATAAAATTTTATATTCTCAGTTATGTCATTCCAAAGAAGGCTGATTATTTGAGGCATGATTATAGTGTACAGGTTTTAATATTTTCTATTGTAAAATGTTAGTATGATGCCTGGCCCTGAAATTTTACTAAGTTTTTCGAGTACTGGGAACTATGTAGGAAGCATCTAGAATATTCATTAACATCCGCCAAATAATTGGGTGTTTTGTTTTGCTTTGGTTTTTTAACCAAAAGGAAAACAAGTATTCTAGTCATTGCTTGGCATTTAACTGTTTGTGTGACCCAAATGAGCCTTAATTTCCTCAACTGTAAAAATGATCCGATTGAACCATGTGATCTTTAGAGTTGCTTATAGATCCAGACGTCTACAATTCTATAATTTATTCTCATCAAAGACTACAAAAGACATTTGATTCTAGACATAAATAAAACAAAAGGAAGGGAAACTGTTTAATAACTCAAAGGTGAAAGAATAATTTTATAATGCATAATACAGTACTTTGTATGTTGCAGATGCTCAATGAATATTGTTGGTCAACTGAAAGAATGAAAGACCAGTGAAGCTACTTCCATGCCACTTTTGCAACAGGAATCCAGATCCTACCAATTTGACCTAACTCCCCAAAATTTTTTATTCAAATCCTTAAAAACCCAAAGCAGACATCTCTTTGAAGCTCACCCAGTCTTCCCAATCAGAAATGATCTTTTCCTCCCTTGGAACTCTAGTACTTCATATATCCCTCATGCACTTTATCATACCTTGATTACATATATACATCAATTAGTCCATCAATAAACATTTATTAAGGGCCTACCATGTACCAGAGCCTGCACTAAGTACTGGGGACACAAAGAAAGACAAAAGACAGTCCCTGCCCTCGAGGAGGGAAAAGACATCATGAAAATGACCTAAGAAAGACACTAGAATTCACAAGGATGGGGTGTTTGTTTCTCATTTCTTATATTAAATTACAAATTCTTTGAGAGTAGAGAGTTCTTCACCATCTTGGTACCTTTTACAGGACTTAGGTCAATACCTTAAAAATAATAGGCACAATAAATATTGAATGAAAGGATAAATACATAGATGGACACATGGATGAATGATGTATATGACCTATAAGTGTATAATGACCTAACTTAATATTAAATTTCTATAAAAAATGACATGGTTAATCTGGTACAGGGCACATCTAAAAGTAACTAGATTGCTATGTAGTCGATCTGGTTAATTGATACACAATCAATTATAAAGATGACTCGAAGCATTAGGTAAACCACATTTTGCTGATATACATGGTATAGAAATGACCTGAAATAGTCTTGTAATGTATATTTTTCTGAATTTTTTAAGTTTAAAACTTAAACATACTAAAACTTTAATATATTTACTATAAGAAATTGGCTAACTTGACAAGGATAGTACTGGAATATTGTATATGTTGGACTATGTTAAACCAAAATGGATATTGAACCATTCTTTGGTCCAGGACGGAAAAGCTCTAAATCTCCTTTCATTGGAGAGACAGTTGAATGGATCCTCAATATTTTAAGAAATTAGACAATGACTCTTACTGGCTCCTATATGCACCACTTTACTAAATATGATAAAGTCATCAAATCCAATGGCTTTTTTAAGTCTTCTTTGTCCTTGACCTTTAAGGTTAAGGAAAGTTCAGTCAGCTGACACTTTGACCACTCCATATCTTATCACTCCCTTTCTTTAGATTCCATTATCATTTCTGAAGCACATTGTGCTCCTATGATTTTCCTCCTATCTCTTTGATCATTCCTTTTCTGTCTTCTTTCTGGCTCATTTTTCTGAACTCTCTTCCCCCTGATGCATTCAGAAATGTGGCCATCCTATAAGGCTCTGTTAGTTACTCTTTTCTCCCTATTACTCTTTCTCTTAAGCAATTTCATCCATTTCTATGACTTCATTGATCATATCTGTACCAGTGAATCCCATATCTATATTTCTAATTCTTACTTTCCCTTGAGCTATGAGGCTACATTTTCAATTGCTTAATAGCCATCTTTACTCAGATGTTCTGTTGGCATCTCATATTCAACATATGTAGAATTGAACTTGTCTTCCACCACTGAATATACTTCTCTTCCTGACTTCCTGATTTCTATGGAAAACAGCAACACATCTTCCTTGTCACCCATGCTCTGTAAGCTTGGCTTTGTCTTTTACCTTTTCCTCTCCTTCAGTGCCCATACCAGTGTTGTCAAGTTGATGCCAATTCCCACATTCAATGTTACCAATTCTACTTCCTCACGTTATTAATTCTCCTCTTCCTTTACACTTCTGCTGCTACCACCATGGCTTAGGTCTTCATCACCTCCATCTAAGATGATTAAATCAGCCTCCTAAATTGACTCCATGATTTTGATTTCTTTACCCTCCTATTTCTTTGTACAGTTCTGCTAAACTAATCTTCCTAATGCTCAGATATGATGCTACCACTCTGCTAATCAAAAGTGCCAAAGGCTGCTTATTGATTGCCTTAATTGGCATTCAAAGCCTTTTATAATCTGGTTTAAACTTTCCTTTCCAGTCTCATGCCAGAATCCTCCCTTTTATACACTCTGTATCATAGTGTGAGCAAGTTATCTCCCTTTTGCTTTCTGGACTTGTCTTCTATTGGCCCTGAACTTTAGGACACAGTAGTTCTGTAATGATTTCTGCTGAACTTTCTGCCTGTTAAATAAATCTTTCTCTTTCCTCAAGGCCCAGCTCAGATGCCATCTCCATGAAACCTTTCTTGCTGGCTCATATCACCTGGTTTGTCTGCCTAATAAAACCATATCTCCTCTTATAGCTATTTGTTTATTGTAAAGAGTTGGGTCATAGATTTTGATTGAAAAGATACCTTAAAAGTAATCTACTCCAACATCCTCATTTTATAAGTGAGGAATTGAGACATACATGCCCAGCATCACACAAATGATAAGTATCTGAAGTAGGATTTGAACCTACATCTCCCTGACTCTAATCCTTGCTACAAGAGTATAAACTCTTTGGTGACAGGAATGCCTTATTTCTTCTTTGCATTCCCAGCATCCACAAATATACTGCATACAATAGGGGCTCAATTTTTTTCTAATAAAATGGAATTATAATAATTATTTCATAAGTCAAATTTATATATCATTTTAAAGTTTACAAAGAATTTTCCTCACTACAGTTCTGGGGGTAGAGGGGAAATTAGGAAAAGTATTATTATTCTCATTTTGTACCTGAAGAAACCAAGGCTGAATGGTTGGTCACACAGCTAATATATATTAGAGTATGGGCTTGAAATCAGGTTTGCTGATTCAGAATCTTATGTTCTTTCCACTGTTCTATACTGAAAAACTAGAGTATTTTTGAAAGATGAATAAAAAGATAAAAAAACCCAGCAAAATCCAAGTACTTCTCATTGTCCACCACTGTGGGTAATAACATTTATTCTCTTGTCCAGTGTTAAAGCTTCTGATTCTGCCCATATTAAATGATAAATATTCTACATTTTAAACAAAATATATGAATCCATCTTCACTATTGTACCAGCCTTGTTTAGGAATATGCTACAGAATTCTAGTATCAGTTTTAGCTATTTTGTTCTATATGTCAAGATTCATGGTTCCTTGTTTCAAATACCCAACTTAAATGGTACCAACCCACGTCACCTTAATAAACCTTTGTTTAATTAATTAAGCCCCAAGGCACAAAGGCTCTTTAAAAAGTTAAATATAGGAGTGGAAATAAATGGTGTAAGTCTCTTTCATGCAATTTATTCTCTGAAAGAGATATGGGATGAGGAGAAGCTACCAGGAGTTAAGGAGCACCCTCTCCCCATCCCCATTTATATAACCATCCTACCACCTAGACATCCATTTGGACTAAGAAGTTCCTTATAAAATGAGAATGAACATTCCTAGAAAAATGGTTAAACCTTATCCAATCTTCAGTGTGAATGTTTTTAACTCCCACAGACATTATAGGTAGATTTCAGGGTTCTGTGAATTTGGAGAAGAAAAATTTTCTATTTTTATTCACCATGGGTTTCCTTTATAATCTCTCTTTTTTATTTTACACATTTAAAAACATCCTTCTAAGGTGTTAATAAACTTTAACCAGACTATTCAAGGAGTCCATGGCAAAAAAAGACTAAGGAATCCTACATTATGTGAATCATTTTAATCCAGTAATTTAGTCCATAAACTCCTGGAAGGAAAGAACTATTTCATTTTTCTTTTTGTATTTCCTAGGAGCATGGCCTACAGCAATCTATCTCATAAGTAGGTCCTAATAAAGCCTCATGGATTGCAAAACTGAGAATTAGATCTACTTCTAACTATGCCTGCGTACTCTGGAAATGGGCATTTTGACTGAAGTAATAAGGGTGGGGGGGGGGGATGTATCTTCTTCTTTCCTCATTACTTTAGTTGGAAAAGAGGCTTTGGAAAGCCAAAGGAAGCAAAAGAACCATGACTGAAAGTTAGAACATGTAATCACTTAGTTTTTCCATTCTTTTGCAGGCACACAAGTTTTGAGTAAATAGCACAATGTCCCAAGGCAGTATGACTAGAAACTTATCCACAGTACCCATGTAGCGATAGAGACATGTAGTCCAGGCTAGGATGCCTGCATTCTTATGAGTCATTGAGCTATTTCTTCATCCTGTGATTCTCAGACTTGCATGACTCTCTTTCTTTTGTGACTCTCAATCTTTTTGATGTGTATATTTTTATTATGTCTTATTGACTTCATTCAGCTTCTATTTGTGGAAATGTTGAATTTCTGGAACTTTTGCCTGTTTATAAGGGCAAATAAAGAGGATATTTGAAAATGCTACTGTCCTTGGAAATCCAGGGATTGTAGTAAACATAAAGAAAGAACTGGATTTCTGGTAGAACATGGAAGCAAGACTGAAAAAGAGAGGTGAAAGGTTCATAAAGATAAAAAGATTCAATAAGGGGCATTGAGTATCTCCTAAAAGATAGGAAGGGCAGCTAGACTGCACAGTGAATAGAGCACTGGACCTAGATTGAGGAATACTCATCTCCCTGAGTTCATATAGGGCCTTACTAGCTGTATGATCCTGGGCAAGTCACTTAACCCTATTTTCCTCAGTTTCCTAATCTATAGAATGAGCTGGAGAAGGGAATGGCAAACCACTCCAGGATCTTTGCCCCTCCCCCCAAAACAACCCTAAATTGGGTCATGAAGAGTCAGACAAGACTGAATTGAATGAACACCACCACCACCAAAATACAGGAGACTGCTAGGTGTAGAGAAAAAGAAAAACAAACAATCTATGATGTCAAGAAATACATATGTTATTACAGATAAACAATGTTTCCACAGATAAGTATATGCAAAAAATATACAGAGAGAATACAAAAAATGCCTCCCTAGGGAGTCAGAGCATTAAAACTGGGGAGATCTTTAAAGACCTCCATTAGCATCTGAGCTGTACTTTGAAAGAAACTAATGATTCTATGAGGTGGACATGTTTATTAGGGACAATCTGTACAAAGAGAGGATGCTATGAGATAAAATATTATGAATCAGCGACAACAGGTAAGACATTGCTGAGCACTGGCTTCAAGAGGATCCAATAATGTGAAATCACTCCAGAAGGATAGCTTGGAGCCAGATTGTGATAAGATTCAAATGACAGAGTTTCTATTTCATCCTAGAGGGAACAGAGAGACCCTAAAGTTTCATGAGTAGAAGAGTGACATAATCAGATCTGCATTTTATGAATATCAATTCAGCAGTTCTGTAGAAGATAAAATAGAGAATGGAGAAACTGGAAGCTGGGAGCCTAATTAGGAGTCTATCATGATCATTCAGGTAAAAGGTAATGAAGTAAGGATCAGATGGGTAGCAAGAGAACAAAAGGAGGGAGATGTTGCAAAAACCAGGGGCAGAAAGTGTATAGAAGAAAGGAGTGATCAGTCAAAACATGAGAAGTCAAGAAAGATGAGAGACCAAAGGTCACTGGGATTAGCAGTTAGAAGATCACTTACAAGACTGGAGACAGCTTTTTCAGTTATGTTACAAAATATAAGCTGTGGCTTGCAATTTTGCCAGTTTGCCCCCTGAAAATTGCTGTGGAATGCTTAAGATATTGGTACTACTCAAAAAGTCCACAAAGCTCAGCTTCCTTTATTTTATTTAGTTCTAACTTCTCAGCTGAATGTAGTTTAGTATAGCCTAGAATCTCCCCCATTCAATTCCTGACTCTCCTTGGCAAAAAAGAAGAGAGAAAGGAAAATGGGGAAATAACTGGACATATGTATCTAAGCCACCACGTCCCCCTCTCTTATTATGAGTAGGATACTAGGTATTCACCCTAAATATTTCCTATTCAAAGGGATATATAAATGGTAACCCTGGAGATCTATTTAGATACTAATACTTCTAAAAATTATCCCTGTAGATAAGGTCCTTCCACCAATGTTAGCTGTAAGTGCTAATTGTATTATTTTTCCTTTATTTTCTCCCTGGGAAAAAATTTCTGGGATTTAAAAAGTACTTTGTGTGTGCATATTGGAACAGACTGATCTGTCTTACTTCAGCCATGAATTTTCCATTTTTGAAGCAATCACCTGCTAGCATTTCAGTGATCCATATCAAATGACTGAACTTTAGCTCAACAAGAAAGTTTTTTGTAGTAGATTCCAGTCAATTGGATTCCATTTTTGCCAGATATAGCAAATGAATTTATAGAATGCTATAACTTTCCAGAGGTAAAGCCTTACTTTTCCATAAGTATTTATTTGCTCTTTTTTTGAATGTTCTATTTTGTTTTGGCAACAGTAAAGACAATAATCTACAATTATAATAACAATCTTGAAAAAAAAGAAATTCTAGTCTCATATAAAAGCACTCAATTGCTTAATAGTGTCAACTCAAAATGCAGAGAAGTCAAAGCTGAGATGAAAGCAGAAAAGTTTAACTAGGAGGGAAACCAGACACGAGTGGAAAGACACCTCAATATAAAGCACATCAGACCCCACAGCCTAGGAGAGGCAAGAGGAATTGATGCCTGAAAACAACAAAGAGGAAGTTCAGAGAGGGATTAGGGTAAAGAAAGGACAGTCTTTCCCAAGAAATTGTGGGACACAGAAGCAGAATCTTTTGCAGAAACAGTTGCCTACAAACAGACTATTTTAGTCCAGTTTGGGGTGCACAGTTCAGCAAGTTCAGTCAGCAATAATCAGCGAAGTCACCTGGGAGTGAGCAAGACTTTGGCTCACTGCGGGCTCCTGATTGACTCCTTTTGGCAAACAGGCTTACTCAGTGTGGAGTGTACCTGCCTGGTAAGGTAACTTGTATAAAAAAGCACGTTAATCTAGGGGATACTCTCACAATGGCATCCTCCTAGATTAATTCTGAATTTACAAGAAGACAGTTTGCTTTCTTAAGATACAAGGAAAGTAAAACACCTAAGGAGAGAATATTGGATTTGGAGTGAGGATCTGAGTTCAAATTCTAATCCTACCACACACTACTTGTAAGAATTTGGGGAAGTTATTAATATCCATAGGACACCCTTGTTTTCTCATCCACAAAATGAAATAGTTGTACTCAATGACCCTGAAAGTTCTTTAACTCTGAGATGTTACTTAACTTTAAGTTCAGATATTATCATAAAGATGTTGCTTATTTGAAAACAGTAAAATTATTTCAGTCTTTACATAAAGATAAAATAATCTACTGCTAAGGCACTCATTGACATCATGCAATAGAGTATAAAATGATTTAACTTGAGCAAAACACTCATTGATCTTTAGAGAATAAATAAAATATAAGTTAAACTTTGAAAGGCATATCATTTTATACTATTTCTCAGGAAGTATTAACATTTGGAGAGCTGTTCCTTCTATTACCTTAGCTAGCCTCAAAGTTCCCTGAGGAATCTGACCAGCATGATCTAACTTTTCTTTGTGTGTTTTCATTTACATTACTCCTGAGACACACCAAGGACACAATAAAAAACAATAAAAACAAATGATATGCTTACTTAAGGAAACAGTTAACTTCATGTGAAAAAATAAGACATTCATTGAACCTCTTAGAAAATACAAAAATGAGCAGTTATAACATCACCTAGAATGCTAAGCAGTGAGGTCATTTTCAAAGTTAGCTGGAAGTTAAACCCATGTGGCAATACCCAATTTGAAGTTTATTGTTTTTTTTTTATCAAGTTTTATCCTCCAACTCATTAATTAAAAGTGGGAATTGAATCTCCTTCTGATAGATGCCATCTAAGTGTGTATGTGGAGGTAAATACTAAGAATGTGACATTAATACTTGTGAACCCTACACAATAACATCCTTTAAACTCATGAAAGTAAATCCCCTAAAAACTCACCATTTAATATTGGAAATGCAAGTAGGAGATGGTGATGGGTTGATTCCAGAATGAAAACTAGAAGTAAAAATTGTTCAAAATCAATTGGTTTTGAGGAAATATAAGAATAAAAAGACAGGAGGTGTAGGTGAATAATGAAGGGAAAATGCTTTTAAGTTACATTCTAACACTGGAAAAAAAAGAAGAAGCAGGGTAAGGGCAGCATGATACTATGCAGAACAAGATTATCCTCCTTGTTCCCAAGAGAATGGTAGAGGGAAATGGGGGAGGGAGAGAAGGAGAAGGGGAAGAATGTGGCTGAACAGAACCCTCAACCCAATTCCTTCCTAAATGCAAAGACCAGAAAAAAAATAGAAAAAGGAAAAAGAAAAAAAAAAGATTCAAATTTTAAAAAATATAGTTTGGAATGTTCTAATTGAAGAAAAATTGAAAATACTTGTTTTGTTTGTCTGCATTCTTATTTGTATCTCTAGGTATGCGTGAATCTTTTTTTAAGGATGGTAGATACTGGAGGATAAGGTTTATAGCATGTGTATGTGTAATGAAGGGAAATCTAGCAAAAAGAGGACCTGGCAATGAGTCAAAAGATTTGTTTTAGAAGCACCACCACCACTATTGGCCTGACCTGGGATTAGTCATTTAATTTCACTGTGCCTAAGATCATGGAAGGATAAAACTGGATAGAAAAGAGCTTTGTAATACAATTAATATATAAATAAATGTTTCAATTTATATAGCTAATTTCATTTGTATATTAATTATTTTATGGAGAAATTGGAATTATTGATACATAGTGATCCGTATTTTAAGTATGTTTTATATTACAGTGGATAGTGCCTTTAAAATTTCACATTCGTTGACATCACATTTTATTCATCATTCTAACTCAATAGAAGTGCTGCCTAAAAGGTACTAGTCACCAGATATTACACACATAAATCAATTGATATAGCTTTTCCAATTTTGCTACCACTTTAAAAACAAAAGAGCTGAAAATATAGGGAAAAAGAAGATGGCAGAGTAGAGATACTCACATACACTAGCTCCTCCTTCACAACCAAAAAAATACCTGTAAAGAAAGACTCTCAACAGATTCTAGAGCAGCAAAAGCCACAGAACAACGGAATGGAGGAGATTTTCAGCCTAGGGTGACCTGAAAGGCCATTGGGAAAGCTCTGTCACACCAGAAGTGGAACAGATCCCAGCCTAGTCTTGGCCGTGTAGCATGGGGCCAGGGGGTGGGAGGTTCAGGGGTGGGAGGACCAGAGCAGGCCTCAGGGGTAGAGCAGTAGCAGTGGTTTGCAGAGCCCTCAACCCACAGTGCCAAAGGTCACTGAGAGGGTTTTCTCAGCTGGCTAAGAAGGGAGCAAGGTCTTCTCATAACTCCAGCCTCAGGATGCAGGGCAGAGGCCACATCGGGTGGCAGCAGCTCCCACAACAGCTCTCACAGCAGCACCCAGCGTCCACTGTTGGACTGTAAAACCCCTGGGGGCACTGAGCAGATGATCCTTACCTCAAACCTGTGTGGAAGCCCTGCCCCCACCTAATGCTCCTGAAGGACTTGGGCAGCTTATCTGAATCTCAGTCCCCAGTACTGGCTTGGTGGAACTGGAGGCCAGGGCATTGTGGAGAGGAAACTCTGTTACTCACACACTCTGGACACAAAAGTTTCTTGTTGCTCCCAGACCAGTGTACACACTTGATTGTGCCACCTTGAAGGAACTGAGTTATTATAGATCCCCAGAGTATACTCTACTCTTGACAAAGGACCCAAAAGTCAAGTAACTAGTTGGGAAAATACCCAAAAAAAGGAAAAAAATAAGACTATAGAAAGCTACTTTCTTGGTGAACAGATATCTTCTCCCATCCTGTCAGAAGAGGAAAAACAATGCTTACCATCAAGGAAAGACATAAAAGTCAAGGCTTCTGTATCCCAGACATCCAAAATAAATATCCAATGGTCTCAGGCAATGGAAGAGTTCAAAAAGGATTTTGAAAATCAAGTTAGAGAGGTGGAGGACAAATTGGAAAGAGAAATGAGAGAGATGCAAGAAAATCATGAAAATCAAGTCAACAACTTGCTAAAGGAGACCCCAAAAAATGTTGAAGAAAATAACACCCTTAAAAATAGGCTAACTCAATTGGCAAAAGAGGTTCAAAAAACCAATGAGGAGAAGAATGCTTTAAAAAGCAGAATTAGCCAAATGGAAAAGGATGTCCAAATGCTCACTGAAGAAAATAGTTCTTTAAAAATTAGCATGGAACAGATGGAGGCTTATGACTTTATAAGAGACAAAGAAATCACAAAACAAAACAAAGAATGAAAAAATGGAAGATAATGTGAAATATCTCATTGGAAAAACAACTGACCTGGAAAATATATTCAGGAGAGACAATTTAAAAATTAGGGGACTACCTAAAAGACACGATCAGAAAAAAAGAGTCTAAACATCATCTTTCAGGAAATTATTAAGGAAAACTACCCTGATATTCTAGAACCAGAGGGTAAAATAAATATTGAAAGAATCCACCAATCATCTGCTGAAAGAGATCCAAAAAAAGAAACTCCTAGGAACATTGTAGCTAAATTCCAGATTTACCAAGCCAAGGAGAAAATATTGCAAATAACCAGAAAGAAACAATTTGAGTACTGTGGAAATAAAATCAGTATAACACAAGATCTAGCAGCTTCTACATAAAAGGGTAAAGAGGCTTGGAATATGATATTCCAGAAGTCAAAGGAACTAGGATTAAAACCAAGAATCACCTACCCAACAAAACTGAGTATAATACTTCAGGGGAAAAAATGGTCTTTCAATGAAATTGAGGACTTTCAAGCATTCTTGATGAAAAGACCAGAGCTGAAAAGAAAATTTGACTTTCAAACACAAGATTCAAGAGAAACATGATAAGGTAAACAGGAAAGAGAAATCGTAAGGGACTTACTAAAGTTGAACTGTTTACATTCCTACATGGAAAGGCAATATTTGTAACTCTTGAAACTTTTTTTCAGTATCTGAGTAGTTGGTGGAATTATACACACACACACACACACACACACACACACACACACACACACACACACATATATATATGGAGAGAGAAAGAGAAAGAGAGAAAGCGAGAGAGGGAGGGAAGGAGAGAGAGAGAGAGAGAGAGAGAGAGAGAGAGAGAGAGAGAGAGAGAGAGAGAGAGAGAGAGAGAGAGAGAGAAAGAGCGCAGGGGGAGTTTGGAAGAAATCATATCTGAAAAATGAAATTAAGTGGTGAGAGAGGAATATATTGGGAGGAAAAAGGGATAAATGGAATGGGGCAAATTGTCTCTCATAAAAGAGGCAAGAAAAAGACTTTTCAATGCAGGGAAAAAGGGGGGAAGTGAGAAGAAAAACATGAAGCTTACCCTCATTACATTTGACTCAAGGAAGGAACAAAATGTGCACTCATTTTGATATGAAAACCTGTCTTACAATACAGGAAAGTGGGGGAGAAGGGGGTAAGCAAGGTGGGTGGGAATGATAGAAGGGAGGGCAATAGGAGGAGGGAGCAATTAAAAGTCAACACTTGGGCAGGGACAAGGTCAAAAGAGAGATTAGAAGAAATGGGGGGCAGGATAGAATGGAGGGAAATATAGTTAGTCTTACATAACATGACTATTATGGAAATCATTTGCAAAACTACATATATATAGCCTATATTGAATTGCTTGCCTTCCCAATGGGTATGGGTAGAGAGGGAGGAAGAAGGAGAAGTTGGAACTCAAAGTTTTAGGAACAAATGTTGAGTATTGTTCTTGCATACAATTGGGAAACAAGAAATACAGGTAATGGACAAGAGCACTTATTACAGGTAATAGAGCAAGAAATTTATCTTGCTCTACAGGACAAAAGAGAAGATGGGGATAAGGGAGAGGAGGGATGGTAGAAGGGAGGGCAGATTGGTGGTAGGGGTAATTAGTATGTTCAGTGTTTTGGGGTGGGGGAGGGGAAAGATGGGGGGAATTTGGAACTCAAAATTTTGTGGAAATGAATGTTTAAAACTTAAAATAAATATTTTTTTTTAAAAAAAGAAAGAAAATACAGGGGAAAAAATCTAATAATTTAAGCTTATAACTATAATGGCCCACTACCAATGTCCTAGATTCATAAGAACTTGGTTTAGTCTTGCGGATTCTTTTTAAAATGTCTTTAGTTCATAACTCATCCTAGGATTTTCCCTTGAACAAAGACCTCCAAAACCTACCCCTCTCCTTCCTTCTTACATCTTGTCATATATTCTTCAATTCCGTGACACTGACTCTTCTAGAAGCAAGTCACTCCAACTCTTGGCTCCAGACATTTTCTCTGGCTTCCCCTATGCTCAGAATTCTGTCCTTCCTTATCTCCAACTACCAGCTTCCCTGATTTTCTTTGTTACAATTAAAAATCTCATCTTCTGCAGGAAGCCTTTCCCCACCCCTCTTAATTCTAGTGCTTTCCCTCTGTTATTTCCTATTTATCTGTACATAGCTTGTTTCTACAGGCATTCCTCAACTTTCATGAGGGTAACATTTAAAGAAAATGTCAGAAAAGTAAAAAACTCAAATGTTGATAGATTGAACCTATGGGAAATAAGGGATTATGTTCCCACAACAATCAAAAATCATAATCTTTCACTAGAGATTGCTAAAAATACAATTTACTGCAAACAATTTTTATGACTAAACATTAATTCTGATAATATGTACTTTTCCCAATGAAGTAGCCATGAAATAACACATAAAATGCCACATACAAAATAAAATTGGCAACGTGCAAAAGATTTTTTTTACTAGTGATTCCTTAGATTCCTTAGAATTCTGTGACCTGTTATACTAATAATAAATACAATCACTGATTTCAGACAGTATTCACTTTTCATAACTCATGAAATACTGTGCAGCAAATAAAATTCTTAAAACTAAAACTTTTTTTTTTACCTGAATCTTAGCTTCTGTGTTTCGGATGGTGGTATGAAGGCTGTAAACCTCTCTACCTTGGCCACCCTCAGAAAATCAAGAGAGGGTACTGAGACTTTAGTTGTTGCCATCAGAAGGGACAGAGACTCATGAGATCTTGACATCACCTCTGACACTTTATCCTTCATGGCTGGTGAATTGTGTTCTCCAAAACTCAATCTTTGATGGCTGGTGGATGGCATTGTGAAGGCTGCACCAGTTTGAAATAATACATCATGGGGGGAGGTGGAGCCAAAATACCAGAGTAAAAGCATGAATTTGCTAGAGCTCTTCTCCGAAGGCCAGCCAAATACCTGTAAAAAAATGACTGTAAACAAATTCTGCAGTTGCACAACCAACAGAATGATGGAGTGAAGCAAATCTCCAGTCCAAAACAGCCTAGAAGGTCCATGGCAAGTGTCTATTGCACAGTGCTGGGAGCAGAGAGTAGTCCAGCTTGGGCTATGCTGGCACAGACAGGATTTGAGCAGGCCTGGGTGGGGAAGGGAAGGACCAAAACTCTGACATCTGTGGTGGTTTCCAGAATTCACAACCCCAAAACAACAAGTACAAATTGGAAGGTCAGTGGAAAAAACCTGTGGGACCTATGTGAGAGAGTATTGTGGTCAGGCCCCAGCACCTGGGCAGCAGAGGAGGCAGGGGAGCTACAACAGCCACAGAAAGGGCAGGGGCAGCTTCACTGGCTATTTCTGAAATGTTAGGCCCACAGATTGTGGGAGGATCAAGGGGCTGAGAGTACAACCCCCAATCCCACCACTGGAAGCATATAACTACCTTGACAAAAATCTCAAAAGTCAAATAAATGGCTGGGAAAATGAACAAAACCTAGAAAAAACAATAAGACTTTAGACTCTTACTTTGGTGACAAGAAAAACAAAAATATGCAAACAGAAGAAGACAACAAAGTCAAAGTTCCTGCATCCAAAGCCTCCAAGAAAAAAAGTGAAGTGGTCTCAGGCCATGGAAGAGCTCAGAAAGGATTTGGAAAATCAAGTAAGACAAATAGTGGAAAAATTGGGAAGAGAAACAAGAGTGATGCAATGAAATGAAAAATGAGTCAACTGCTTCCTAAAGGAGACCCTAAAAATGCTGAAGAAAATAACACTTTAAAAAATAGACTAACTCACATGGCAAAAGAGATCCAAAAAGTCAATGAAGAAAAGGCCCTAAAAAGCAGAATTGGCCAGAGGGAAAAGGAATTCCAAAAGCTCACTGAAGAAAATAATTACTTAAAGATTAAAATGGAGCAGATAGAAGCTAATGACTTTATGAAAAATCAAGAAATTGCAAAACAAAACCTGGAAAAACAACAGACCTGGAAATTAGATCCAGGAGAGACAATTAAAGATTATTGGACTATCTGAAAGCCATGATCCAAGAAAGATCAACTTTCAAGAAATTATCAAGGAAAACTGCCCTGATATTCTAGAACTAGAGGGTAAAATAGATATTGAAAGAATCCACCAATCACCTCCTGAAAGAGATCCCAAAAGGAAAATTCCTAGGAATACTGTAGCCAAATTGCATAGCTCCAAGGTCAAGGAGAAAGTATTGCAAGCAGCCAGAAAGAAACAATTCGAGTATTCTAGAATCACAATCAGGATAACACAAGATCTAGCAGCTTCTACATTAAAGGATCGAAGGGCTTGGAAAATGATATTCCAGAGGTCTAAGGAGCTAGGATTAAAGCCAAGAATAACCTACCCAGCAAAACCGAATATAATACTTCAGGGGAAAAAATGGTCATTCAATGAAACAGAGGACTTTCAAGCATTCTTGATGAAAAGACCAGAGCTGAATAGAAAATTTGACTTTCAAACACAAGAATCAAGAGAAGCATGAAAAGGTAAACAGGAAAGAGAAATCATAGGGTACTTATTAAAGTTGAACTGTTTACATTCCTACCTGGAAAGATAATATTTGTAACTCTTGAGACTTTTCAAAGTATTAGGATAGTTGGAGGGATTGTATAGATATAGACAGAGGACACAGGGTGAGTTGAATAGGAAGGGATGATGTCTAAAAAATAAAATCAAGGGTTGAGATAGGAATATATTGGGAGGAGAAAGGGAGAAATAGAATGGGTCAAATCGTGTCTCACATAAAAGAGACAAGAAAAAGCTTTTTCCATGGAGGAGAAGAGCGGGAATGTGAGAAGGAAACAGTAAACCTTACTCTCATCCCATTTAGCTTAAGGAGGGAATAACATACACACTCAATTTCATATGAAAATCTCTCTCACACTACAGGAAAGTAGGGGAGAAGGGAATAAGTGGGGTGTGAGGGGATGATAGAAGGGAAGGGAAATGGGAGGAGTGGGTAATTAGAAGTAAACATTTCTGAGGAGGGATAGGGTCAAAAGAGAGAATAGAATAAATAGGGGGCAGGACAGAGTTAGTCTTTTACAACATGACTTTTATGGAAGTCTTTTGCATAACTACATATGTATAACCTATATTGAATTGCTTGCCTTCTCAGTGGGGATGGGTGGGGAGAGAGGAAGGGAGAGAAGGTGGAACTCAAAGTTTTAAAAATGAATGTGGAAAGTTGTTTTTACATGCAAATGGGAAATAAGATATACAGGCAATGAGATACAGAAATCTATCTTGGCCTAGAAGAAAATAGAAGGGATGGAGATGTCTCCCTTCCCCCCATGTCAAAACACTATGCCATTCTGATTACCCCTTCCCCCAATCTACCCTCCCATCACACTTCTCCCTTCTGTTATCCCCATCTTCTCTCTTTTCTAGTCCCTTTGACTTCTTGAATATCATATTCCAAGTCTTTTCATCCTTTTATGTAGAAGCTGCTAAATCTTGTGTTAGACTGATTGTACTTCCACAATACTTGAATTGTTTCTTTCTGACTGCTTGCAATATTTTCTCCTTGACCTGGGAACTCTGGAATTTGGCTACAATATTCCTAGGAGCTTTTCCTTTCGGATCTCTTTCAGGAGCTGATTGGTGGATTCTTTTGTTATTTCATTATTCATTATTTTACCCTCTGTTTCTAGAATATCAGGGCAGTTTTCCTTGATAATTTCATTAAAGACAATGCCTAGGCTCATTTGTTGATCATGGCTTTCAGGTAGTCCCATAATTTTTAAATTGTCTCTCCTGGATCTATTTTCCAGGCCAGTTGTTTTTCCAATGATGTATTTCACAGTCTTCTATTTGTTTAATTCCTTTGGTTTTGTTTTACAATTTCTTGATTTTTCATAAAGTCATGAACTACCATCTGTTTCATTCTAATCTTTAAGGAATTATTTTCTTCAGTGAGCTTTTGGAATTCCTTTTCCCTTTGGCCAGTTCTGCTTTTTTATGTCATCCTTCTCCTCGCTGACTTTTTGGATCTCTTTTGCCATGTGGCTTAGTCTATTTTTTAAAGTGTTAGTTTCTTCAACATTTTGGGGGTCTCCTTTAGCAAGGAGTTGACTCATTTTTCATGATTTTCTTGCACCACTCTCATTTCTTTCTCCAATTTTTGATCTACTTCTCTTGTTTAATTTTCAAAATCCTTTTTGAGCTCTTCCATGGCCTGAGACCAACTCATATTTTTCTTCAAAGCTTTGGATAGAGCAGCTTTGACTTTGTTTTCTTCTTTTTGCATGCTTTGATCATCCTTGTCACCAAAATAAGATTCTAAAGTCTGATTTTTTTTTTCCAGTTTTTGCTCATTTCCCAAGCCATTTGCTTGACTTTTGAGTTCTTTTTCAAGTTCTCTGCTTCCAGTGGGGGTGAGGGGGTTTACTGTCAGTTACTTGATCCCTCCCCCCCACCGATCTGTGGGCCTAGAGCTCCAGAAAAATAGCTGCAGCTGCCCCTGCTGCTGCTGTGGCTGCTAGGGGTTCCTCACCGCCTTCCCCCTCTGCAGCCCTATGCCTGTGACTGGACCACTGCACTCTCCTGTACTGATCCCAAGCTTTTTTTCCACTGACCTTCCAATTTATCCTCAGCATTTTGGAGTCATGAAGTCTGTAAACCACCACAGGTGTAAGAGATTCAGTCTCCCCAAGGCCTTCTCTGTGCACTTGAGGTCCACACTGTCTGCGCTCTGCCCCCAGTATGGCACAATAAATGTTTCCTGGTGATCTTCCAGTCTCTCTTGGGCTGGGGGTTTGCTTCACTCCGTCATTCTGTGGGTTCTACAGCTCCAGAATTTGTTTAAAGCCATTTTTACAGATATTTGGCTGGGCTTGGTGGGACCCCTCTAGAAAGTCGGTGCTATTAATCTGCCATCTTGACTCCACTCCCCCAACCATTAACTCCAATTACTCCATTTCTGCTATGCCATTGCTTCTGGTTCACACTCCTACAGTTCCCAGCTGGGCCCCAAAACTCCTCACCACTGTGCCACTACCTCCTTCCTCCAGCATCTCTGGAATTGCATATTTTCCTGAAAAGGCCAAACAGTTACATAGGACTTCATTGAGAAAACCAACTTCATGTCCATGCATAACCTTTCTGTCTACTTTGCATGACTTCTTTTTTTCTACAGGTTTCTAAGTCTCTGGAATCTCCTTTTGAAAATCCAAGGGTGAATAGATTATCCATGAATTTGCATCATCACCATTGTCCCAATGAGCAACAAGTATCCAAAATGGAAAAGGTATGTTCACAATTTGTCAAACAGCTGACCTTGGTTAATTAATTTTATACTTTGTTCAAAAGACAATAAATGGGAGGTATTAGGGAATGTTGGCTTCTTCTTAAGTGTACATACTGTAGAGAACTAAATGGCAGATTATAACTGAAATAGCTCATATTTTGTAAGGAATTTTTAAATTTCTGTGGCACTTTTCTCTCAACAACAGTTTGAGGCAAATAGTACATTAAAAAGATAAAGACATTGAAGCACACAAAATTTAAATGACTTTCTCACCTGGTGAGTGGTTTATAAAAGAACGAACATTGGATTTATAAAAGACCTGTGGGTGAAATCCAACTCTGCTCCTTGCTGACCATATTATCTTGGGTAAGTCATTTCATTTATCTTAGTGTTAGTCTGCTTATCTATCAAATGACAGTTATAGTAAGTAATCTCTAACACCCCATCCAACTCTAAATCTATGATCATATGAAGAATAACAGTTATGACATTTGAACCCCATCCCCTCAAACCTTTGAGATGTGTGCCTTAAAGGTTGTTTTACTTAAGGGTACATACAAGAAGACAGCTTGTCACTGTATTAATTATCCAGGGAGGCAGGGTAACGTCTGAGTTGTCTACCAAGTGGCTCTATACTTAAGCCACAAGCTTGAGGTTTTATTTCTCTCTCTTTTGGTGCACAGCATAGCATTTCTAAGAGGCTGTAGTATCTCTGCTAGCCACAAGATGGTGTTTAGCCTACAAACACCTGTTTCACTCACCCCCAAATACCACTAAGCAATTTCAATAGAACCCCAAATGGCTTAGTCCAAATTCAATGAAAGCTATTAAGTGGAAAATAGCTCAAAATGTTAAAATATGAAATGTAATTCTTGTACTTTGCTCAAAAGCCTCCTCTCTGTCTGGGCATCTCTTTCTTCATTCATGGCTCACTGCATACAGTGGATTCAGAAACTTAGCTTACTATGATCACATAATACATTGCATACAGAATAACATGAAAAAAAGTAGATTAAGTGCTCCTATACAAAGGCAACCACTTCAAGCCATCTCCTAAACCTCCTCCTGGTTGCCCTCTCAGATCTTCAGGAATGGTCAAGAGGACTCCTAACCACATGTACCTATGACACTGGGGAAAGTAATAAAGAAAGCATCCTCATCCCAATGTGGGATCATAAACTAGAAATTAGGGAAATCAGGGAAGATGCTGAAGCAAATCAATATACCACCAATTGAAAAGAATTCATAGTACTTGGCAGTCTCTGGATTGATCAGCCTTATGATTATTGGTCCCTGACTCTGCTCCAGAATTAGGACCCCTTCATCCATAATGACCTCTGGTTACCTAATTCTCAGGATGCCTTTCAGGCAGTGTTGGTTATGGTCTCTGTACTTCCCTATGTGGTCCAAGCCATTGGTTTCCTGTGTTTCTGGAGGCAGCAGCCACAATACTAGCCACTTTTGTTCCTTTCTTGGAAGCTCAGCAGAACCAAGATCAGTGGAAGGAATATAGGAAGAGACAATGGACATTGCAATGTACAAATTGGTTCCTCCTATTCTGTTACATAACTTCCTGCCTCAGACAATGGTTCTTAGGTAAGGGAATAGAGATGGTGAATTTCCACTCCAGAACTATCAGAAATTGCTCTGACAATCTTTTTCTCTCTTCATGAATCTCCCTAGGCTCAGGGAAAAACAACAATTCAAAGAGATGTAAGAACAAAAAGGGCACAGGTTATACCATGGTACTATGATCCCAGGATCCTAAATGTCAGATTTAGAACTTAAACTTTAACCTTTTAAGCATTTAGTCAAATTAAAGAAGCCAAATTTGTTTTCAATTATAACAAACAATTGAAAAATGAGAAAATGAAACTAAGATGACTTTCCAATTTTAAATCAAAGTAATAAGTAGTTTAAGGCACAGAAAAAAGTAACAAATTTGAAAACAATTTAGCCCTGTACAGATTTGGGGGGTGGGGGGAGTGTTAACATACATTTCATTGTTAATTTATTTTTGCATAATGGAAAGATCTTTTCCATCTATTAATATGTGCACGTGACCTGCTTAAGTCACATAGAAGGTTGAGTCACATGAGTCTGTGGTGGGAGGAGCTTGCCAAAAGTGTAGAGCAAGAAGGGGTAGAGCAGAGCTGAGAGGAAGTTGGACATAGCAGTTAGAGCTGTGGGAGAGAGAGGAAGCAGGTAGTGAGCTGTCAGTGTTCATTTGTGGGAAGGCTCTAGCAGGAGGAAGGCTTGGGAATGGTGGTGCCCCCTGTAATATTATTGTGTGTAGATTTCTTTGTTGCTATGATAGGTTTGGATTTCTGGTGTCGGGATTCAGCTTTTTGGTGTTTAAATAAATGTTTTGGTTCTATCTTCCATGTGGAGAGTTTGTTATATTTTGTGATTCAGAGTTACACCGGTATATTCGTAGCTGCTGTAAGTGCTATGAATGCCAAGTTGGCACTACATACTCCCATCACTAAAATCTCTCTGCAAGTGGCATGGAGGTGACAGACTTCTCAACGGCTTTACCAGTTGAACTTAATGTATTTAAAAAATATTATTCTGAGAAGGTTAAAGACTTTACCAGACTATCAAAGGGTCCATGATACAAAAAGCTTAAGAATCCCTCAATAGGAAGATCTTGACGTTCCCTTCCAGTTCTAAAACTCTGATTCCATGATTTCTATCTTATTTATAATGATTCACTTTATGTCTTCCAATAATGTATTGTAGTAAACAGTGGAGATCCCCTGCATTAGCCATACATATGCAAAATGCAAATGTTTACATAAAATTGCAATACATTTTTACTATGTCCTGCTCTAAGGACTATAAACAGTTCAACCTATTATCTTATTTTGACATCAAAAGAGAGTTGGATGTCAAGGAGGTTGGGGGACAGGGGGAACAGGTAAAGGGGAATGAAGATTAAGCCCTTTGGGGACATGGGGGAATATAGAGTGCATATTTCTTCTTTTTGGAAATATCTTGATATTCTGAGGGTAAAACATAGCATATAGGAGAAAAGAATGAGAAGAAAATGAAATTCATAAAGGCATGTAACTAGGCATCTTGGAATGAAGGATAGCTTTCAGAACCTGGTAAGATACTTCTATGTTGTTTAATTAAGAGCATCAAAGAGGAAGAGAAATATTAAGTGACACTGAATAGAAATTGAGATCCACTTACATTTATGATCATCTATACAGGACACATGGTTCATCATCCCCATGTGGTATATACTTTAAATATTAACATTTTAGGATGCTATTTTCTTGATCTCTTATATGAAAAATATTTCTCATGTCCATTTAAATATACTTAAAAGACCTTTATGGTTCATCTGAAAGTTGTCATTACTTTTTCTTTCCCACAGACACCATATAAGAAGTAAGGAGACAAAAGGTATTTGTGTAAATATCAAATTTGATTCTCATTTGATTTCCACTTCCTGCCCCCTGCCCCCACATACTCATTTGCCAAAAAGTCTGGAGGATCTATTCCCAAACCATTTTCAGGTTAAAAGTGGAACACTTATTTCTTGAGTTTTCTATTAATTTCCTATTCTTAGATATGACAAGACTGACAAAGGGTGATGACTTTTTTGATCATAGCAACTCTGAAATAAAATACACTAAAGCACAGAGAGGTTGTGATTTGTGTCAGTGTAGAAGTTAATATTGTCACTTGTGAAATTACATATTCTTGAAAAATTGAAGCCCTCTTACCCAATTACTCATTCTCACCTACACTCTCTATATAAGGCATACTATACTAAATATTGACTCAACCAATATTGTCTCACAATAATATGATGAGTACTTTACAACCAAAGTCTACCCAAAAGCATATAGGATCCCAGGGTAATTTCTTTGTAAGGAGGTTTGACCTGTGCATTCCCAAATTGCTTACCATGGATGTATCATGCTTCTGGATGTTTCCCGTACCATTGGGTAGGAGCAGCCTCCTTTGATAGATTGTATAACTAGAGCAGAGCACATCTTTTAAAATAACCAAACTGAGTCTCCCTTTCCTGTATGCTTTTTCCTACTACTTCCAGAACATGAAGATCACAAATAATTCACCCACAATATGGGTTCCATGAACTAAACCAGGAGTAGAGATACCTTAGCCTACTACTCTCTCTATTTTTCTATTTTATTTGTCCTCAATTCCAGGTGATGACAGTGATTCCTAGCAACCCTGGAGTTAAAGTTCTTGAAGCTTGAATTCCAGGCAGGATATTGTGGCCAGCCTTCCTGGCAGAGAAGCCTGGGTGCCTGGGTCTTAAACCGAAGTAGGGGTTTTCAACTTGGAAATTAGGGCAGGGCTCTATAGGAACTGAGCTAAACTATGGACTTAATTCCTTTTTCCTTTCTGGAGAATCAGATGTGGTAGTGTTGGGGAGAAGGAATCCCTCTCAACTGTTGAGGCAGTAAACTTTGCATATGTTATTAGACCTTTTGAATTTAATATTCCTTTATAAAAACTAGTCAAATTGTTACTGATTAAATGGAACTGAGTTAAAAAGGGGAACTCCATATACTTGGGGGAGCATAATTGGTGGAAGCTGGAGTCATTGACAGAGCACCTAGATATAATCATTCCCCTTAAGGGTATAGGAGAACCGTAGGGGGAAGGTGAAAGTATCATACCTGGCCTTCAAGCAGTGGAGCCTAGGATCGTCAATGTTACACTTTTATGGCTGGTAGACTGTCTTCTTTGCCTTTTCCTTAAAAAGTCATACTCCCTTTCTCTGTTTAATGAAGTATGATAAGTCTGACCAATCAGGAACAGTTTTCTGGCTTGTCCTTGAACAGTCTAACTCACAGAATGCTGCCTCATATTTCTACCTTTTGATCTACCCCTTTCCAGAGCTTCCAACCAACAGATATTGCTGTGGGGACCTGGACACAGAATGGTGATATGCCCAAAGGCACCCACTGCCTTGTCTTCCTAGGTGTCATTATTGGGCTCAGTTATGCATATGGACAACAGAACTGAGAAATTTCTGGAAGAGGCTAAGGGAATGAGGACAAGGAGAGTGTGAAATTGTGAGGATATGGTTGAGGGTAGATGGACCTAGCACTGTGCCTACTGAATTAATACAGAGATCACTAATGAATGGAGGGGGATATGGGGAAATTCACCTTCTTCTACTTTCTAAGTGAGATATTCCCGTTTCTAAGATAGGAAAAATTGCAGGAAAGAGTTTGAGGGTCAGTATCACCATTTTAAAATCTACTTAGTCTGATCTCTAAACCTCGTCCAAATTCGGTTGACTCAGGACTATAGTTTTCATTTATAATATTGTTCCTATGGAACTAACTATCCTTATATTGTTGTTTCACCTGATTTAGGGAATTAATGTGTTAGGAGGGATTGTCTATAGAGTAGAGGGATAAATATAACCCCAGAGGGAAGGTGAGAACCACCAGAATTCTCTGCAGTTTGAAGAACACTGAAATAAAAATTTGTGGTCCAACAAATAATAGGTTAGAGAATAATTTCTTGGTCTGAATAACATAACATAGCATTCAGGCAATAATAAAGCATTACACAAAGAAACTGGACTTTTTTTTTCAATGAGAAATATAGTTTTCCTATCCTAAAGCATATCTGTGTCTGCTGGCAAGCAGGTACAGGTAATTGCCTCCAGGTGTTTGCCTGCAGGAAGCCATTGAAATTCAATGTAAGTAATAGCAGTTTCTTCAGCAGCAAAAACTAACCTGCAGGAACCTTGTAGGCACAGGCATATTTTAGAATAGAAATGCTGTACTCAGCCACAAAACAGCTGAAAGGCCATAGGCCAAAGGGCTCTGTTTAACAGGTGACAGGTTAACATAAACAAGAATGAAAGATATGCTTCATAATAAATCTGGTTTAGAATTTAAAAGTAAAGGAATTTGTTCTTGGCTTAAAAAATAATCCAGTGCTTTAAAAAAAAAAAACCCTCTCTTTTTATTGATTTTTAAAAATATTTCTACTCGACAATGCCAAAAAGTCACAAACGTTTTTTTTTCACACAGGTCTGAATTCTTTGAATAAATATGCATTTCAAAAATGCATATTTTAGTGTAGATGTTGAGCAGAAATCATACCCTATTTAAAAATACTTTGCACTTTTCCTTTTTTAAAAATGATGAACTTAGTACTTCAGTGAATCTTTGATCTTGTCATTATTGTTAATAACCATCAGTAAAACACAAATGATCAAACAAATATAAAAAAGGAATAAAATCTTACCTAAAACTCTAGGCATTTAACAAATGGTCCCAGATGATGAATGAGCAGACAGACAAATATGCTTTTGTTTTCTGTCCTCTTCAAAGTCTGTCTCAAGTTCTGCTATGTCTGGCTTCATTTTCTTCCCTCTCTCACATCCTTCATTCCTTTTTTCTTTCTTCCTTCCTTTTCTACATTCTTCCCTTTTACCTTTCTCTCCTTTTCTTTTTCTCATCCTTCTTCCTGCTTTCTCTTTCTTCCTCCTTCCCTCCCTCCATTCCTTCTTTTTTCTTTCTTTCCTTTTTCCTTCCTTCTTTTTTCCTCTTTCCTACCTTTCTTCTTTCTACCCCTCTTTTTTATTGCAATAAATGTACATACAGATCTGGTTCTACTAATTTCACATTGCATATTTTCATGTAGATTTTTAAAAATAGATGTTTTAATGATTCCTTTGAAAAATATCACTAGTATTTCCTTCGTCCCTCCCCTCAAAACCTTCCCTTGTAATGAAGTTTCAGTAAGAAAACAAACCAACACACTGGCCAACTCTGGTCATATATGCATCATTCTGAAACTGTAGGAAAGAAGAGTGCACTAACTACCTCTCTTCCAAGAGGACAAAGATATATTTCAACGTCAGTCCCCTGGAATCAAAATTGGACATTAATAAATGTTCTGATGTCTTTCTATGTTGTTTTATTCTATGTTATCATTGCCATTATATAGATTATTCTCTTGGTTCTGACTTTGTTTACTTTGCTCTACATCTGGTCAGACAAGTCTTCAAAAAGTTTCCCCAAACTTTTCATGTTTCTCGTTTTTTACACTATAATAAAGTTTTATTACATTTATATACCACATTTTGGTCAGCCATTCACTGACTGATGGGTGCATACTTTGTTTTCAGTTGTTTCCCTACAACATAAAATTTTGGAGTTTATGGGACTTTTCCTTCTCTGATCTCCTTGTGGGAGATATCAGTAGTGGTGTGTGTGTGTTCATCCTTCATTGCCGAAGAAGACATGCTATCAGAGAAATAATGACATGACCTGCACTTGACTTTGTTTTGAGTGAGGGCTGTGCAGGTCACCAGCCTCACTTCTCCTCCAGAGTCATCTGAATCCAGTGATCAGATATTCATCAGGATGACTGGAGATGACTCACAATGAGGCAATTGGGGTTAAGTGACTGTGAGTGCCAAGTGTCTGAGGTGAGATTTGAACTCAGGTCCTCCTGACTCCTGCACTGGTGCTCTATCCACTGCACCACCTAACTGCCCCTCAGTAGTGGTATTGCTGGTCCAAAGGTGTGAATGGTTTAGTGTCTTTTCTAGTATTTTAGTTCCAAATAATTTGACAGAACCATGAGGCTAATTCACAGTTCCATAAGTGATATGTTAGTGTACTTTCCCATTGGTTCTCCAACAGTTATCCCTCTCATCTTTTGTCACCTTTGGCAATTTAATGCAAGTGAGGTGCAATCTTGCATTTTGTTTTTTCCATTTTGAAAATGTCCCTCTAGCAACTTTGGGAAAATTAGTTCATGCTGATATGTTTCAGTTGCCTGATTTGTTATGTATGACAGTACCTAAGTATTTCTTGAGAATTATTGTGTGGATAAATATAGGTTCTTCAAAAAGAAGAAAGGTGTAATAATGACAAAAATAATAACTTAGATGATGAGTAAAACTTAGTGCTTCTTTAAAGCATTTTCATGTACATTATTTCATTTGGTCCTATCTACTCTGTGAGGTAGGTGGGAAAACCATCACTATTTCTAATTTAGAAATGAGGGAATTGTGAATGAGACGTTGTGACATGTCAAAGGTCACACAGCTATCTACATGTTGTATAGATTTGCTATTTTTTCATACACAGAGAATCCTGTTTAGCAGGTAGTAGAGAGATAGTTAAGATAGTTAAGTGATAAAAACAAGTTTAATGTTAAGAACAAGTGCTAGAACCACAGGGCTAGAAGACTGAACCAATGTCCTTTCCCACTAACTGTACTGTCTGAATCTAGGAACAAGGTCTAGATCACTCCAGTTCTGGATGATTATAGTCTCTAATGAAAGGGATTTTCTTACACTCTGGCTCCCTTGACTTACACTCTGGGTCATTAAGTTCCCCCACCCACCCACTTGGCTCAGGTCTAGGGATTTCCCAAAACAGAGGAGAAAGGTACTCAATGTGCTATGTAAATAAGGTGTTGGATTGGTATTTATTACCTACAAACAAAAGAAATGCTAAAAGACACAGAGACCCACAGCATATATTGACAGAATTACTTAAGGCAGTATTCAGTAAATTAACATAACTTTAGTTATTACTAGGGAATTCCCTCTAGTGAAAGTAATGGGACCTCTTGGCAGAGGTGTGCTGATGATAGAGGGCAGGTCTGATGACTAAATCAAAGACTGAAGAGCAAACTGAAAGCAAAGAAATTTATTAGGATGCTAAGGTGTACTACTCTCACAGAATGGCAACCTCAGATTCCTAGAGTACAGATTTGGTTCTTATAACCTTACAGGATGGCTTAGAGTCCACAATCAGTCAGCAGTATTCTGCAGCAACTTAGGAGAGAAAAGTAAAGCATCTCACGAGAGAGGGATAGAGAAAAAGTTGGATCAGCCAGATTTGAGTACTATATTTGTCTGAATGTAAAGTGCTAGAAAAAAAATATTGCTTAACACATAACACATCTCAACTTATATTCACAGTCATAGAGCACAGGGAATAAAGACTTAGGGTCCTTCATAGTTAGAATGGACAGACCATCCATCCACTTGTTTCAAGCTCCTCAGAAACGATGCCTCAGGGAGGCAAGAACAGGGATGTGAGGTTATACCATTTTTAAATCTGCTTTAAAAGGAGAAAATAGTAGTATTTGGAATGCAACTGGCAGAACTTATCATAAGAAAACATTCCCTGTTCCAGGGCAGGAGGCAAAGACAAATGATCAAATACATTTACAAGTTTGAAGTTTAGACAAAACTACAGAAACTCATCCAAGGACAGCAAGTAGTTGTTTCAACAGTGGATTAGACCATCTGCTTTACTATGTCCTTACATAGTTTGTTATATTTTATTCCATTTTCAGTAGAGATTGGGAAAGTTTCTAATATTAAGCCACCAGGTGGTTTGGGGGATTATTCCATCAAGATGTTGCAAAATAATTCTGGTTCTTATTTTCCCCAAAAATTGTATTCCAGGAGACCGATACTTAAAACTTCATCAGAAAAGAAAGTTGTTTCCAGGACTGCAGACTGTTTTTTCATTTTACCTTGGCTCTTCATAGCCTCTCTTAAAACAGGTTTCTTCTGGCAAACCATGCCAGCACTCAAGCCCATCCTTTTGTTAGCAGTTGACATCTCCAAGAGCATGGTGTAGCCACCATGCCTTCCTCCCCAGGTTTTCACTTATCTCTGAACAATAGGACCCAGAACTTTCCTACCTCTCAAAATCAAGCCTGGATACATCCATTTAGGGGTATATGTTCATTCAATCTAAGATTAGGAAAGAAGCAAAAAAGAGGTAGGCAGACCTGAGTCCCATATTTGTCTTAATATAAGTTAAAAGAAGGAGAAAAAAAAGATTGAAAACAATTTAAACACATCTCACTTTTATATTCATAATCAAAGTCATCCATAGTCATGGAATAAAGTTTTAGAGACCTGTGAGTCTTTAATGGCTAGGATAGACAAACTCTTGCCAATTGTTTTAAACTCCTCAAAAAAGATACCTCAGAGAGGGACAAAAAAACTGGGATGTGTGACTAAACCACTTGGAAATCTGATATACATACATATACACATATATGTACACACACACACATATACAAATTTGTACATGTATATTTCATATATATTTCTTCATTTTATAAATATATGTATACACACACATACATACATATACACATACACACTTGCTTGAGACATATATTGTAAGAAAACTCCTTGCATCAGTCTTCAGATTTGACTGAGTTTCTAGTCAGCATAGCCCAGGGCCTTAGTTAAGGATCTCTAAGCAGTGGGTAGAGACAGTCCAACTTCCAAGCCATGCAGGGTCAAAAAATGGAATATGGTTTTCTCACAATTCTCACAAGTGAATAAGTTTTCTCAGAATACAGAAATTGGACTAGACTCATAATTGAATAGAATGAAACTGAGCTAGCACTAGAATTGAGTCACATGACAGTCAGTGTGGTTCACTCAATTCCTACTACTACTTGCTATTCTTATTCCCTCAAATCCTTACTCTAATAGTTGCGACTTTTGATTTTGTAGAACCCTGTACTACTAAGTTGGTGTGCTTCTTTATGTTGTATACCTAATCAGTTCCACTGATACATCTTTTTTAAGAAAAACATGTTAATGCTTATTTTTTTGTAATAAAATTTGAGATCTGTTACTCATAGACCTCTTTGCACTTTTTTTCATTATTATGCTTGAAATTATTGACGTTTTATTCCCCCAGATGAATTTTATTACTATTTCTTGTTTTATAAAATATTCTTTTGGCAGTTTGGTATAGCACTAAGTAAATTAATTTAGATAGTATTAGCATTTTTGTTATGCTGACTTGACCTGCCCATGAGTAATTGATGGCTCTCCAATTATTTATGTCTCTATTTCTAAAAAGAGTACTTATAGTTAGATTCATTCATATCCTGGGTGAATCTTGTAAGATATTCTACCAAGTACTTTATTATTTCTGTAGTTATTTTGAATGAAATTTCTCTTTCTAGCTCTGTTAGCCTATCTTTTTTTTTTTTTAAGACCAATGCTCTTTGCAAGAGGATATATGGATGAGAATCAAGGAAAATTACAATCTGAAAAGAATAAACATCTCAGGTGATTCAAAAGGCATGATGTGTTAAATAAGCTGCATTCTAACATCAACAACAACTTGCATGTGAAAAGAGCCAGGAAAGACATCATCCAGGGGATATCTGTCCAGAAAAGGAGGTAGGCCAATTATGAAGGAAGAATGGGATAGAATACAAAGACAGATATAAAGTAGCTAAAGACAGCATAGGTTACCAAGGTAACCTAAGACATACTGCTATTTACAAAATGCCAAAAGTCCCAGAGGAAAACACCTAAGGGAATATGTGGAATATTTATGGAAAGACATCAACAAAAATCTTACAACATGAGAAAGCATAGATACATTACCACCTGCACCAGGGAGAGAGCTACCCACCATGGTGAGATCCCTGATATAATGAAGTTTTGAAGCACAATTAGATATTTTTATATTTAATATTTTTTCTGCTAATTTTTTTCTATTTCACTTTTTAAACATTTATTTTAGTTTTTAATATTCATTTCCACAAAACTTTGAGTTCCAAATTTTCTCCCCGTCTCTCTCCTCCTCCAACCCAAGACACTGTGCATTCTGATTACCCCTTCCTCCAATCTGCCCTCCCTTGTATCACACCCCTCCCTACACTTATCCCCATCTTCTCTCTTTTCTTGTAGGGCAAGATAGATTTCCATACTCTATTACCTGTATTTCTTATTTCCCAGTGGCATGCAAAAATAATTCTCAACATTCACTTCTAAAACTTTGAGTTCCAACTTCTCTCCCTTCCTCCCCACCCATCCCCACTGAAAAGGCAAGCAATTCAATATAGGCTATATATGTGTAGTTAGGCAAGATTTCCATAATAGTCATGTTGCTAAAGACTATATTTTCCTCCATCCTATCCTGCCCCCCATTTATTCTATTCTCTTTTGATTTTGTACCTCCCTAAAAGTGTTTACTTCTAATTACTCCCTCCTCCTATTTGCCCTCCCTTCTATCATCCCCCACACACCCCACTTATCCCCTTCTCCTCTACTTTCCTGTAGTGTAAGATAGCAAATTGAGTGTGTATGCCAAATGTGATGAGAGTAAGCTTCACTTTTTCCCTCTTACTTCCTCACTTTTCCCCTCCATTGAAAAACTTTTTCTTGTCTCTTTTATGTGAGACACGATTTGCCCCATTCCATTTCTCCCTTTCTCCTCCCAATATATTCCTCTCTCACCCCTTAATTTTATTTTTTTAGGTATCATCTCTTCCTATTCAACTCACCCTGTGCCCTCTGTCTATATCTATATAATTCCTCCAACTACCCAAATACTGAGAAAAGTCTCAAGAGTTACAAATATTATCTTTCCATGTAGGAATGTAAACAATTCAACTTTAGTAAGTCCCTTATGATTTTTCTTTCCTGTTTACCTTTTCATGCTTCTTTTGATTCTTGTGTTTGAAAGTCAAATTTTCTATTCAGCTCTGATCTTATATCATCAAGAATGCTTTGAAGTCCTCTATTTCATTGAAGTTCCATTTTTTTTTCCACTGAAGTATTATACTGTTTTGCTGGGAAGGTGATTCTTGGTTTTAATCCTAGTTCCTTTGACTTCTGGAATATCCCACATCCTTCAATCCCTTAATGTGGAAGCTATTAGATCTTCTGTTATCTTGATTGTATTTCCACAATACTCAAATTGTTTTTTTCTGGCTGCTTGCAATATTTTCCTCTTGACCTGGTCACTCTGGAATTTGGCTACAGTGTTCCTAGGAATTTTTCTTTTAGGATCTCTTTCAGGAGGTCATCAGTGGATTCTTCCAATATTTATTTTACCCTCTGTTTCTAGAATATCAGGGCAGTTTTCCTTGATAATTTCATGAAAGATGATATCTAGGCTCTTTATTTTTTATCATGACTTTCAGGTAGTCCCATAATTTTTAAATTGTCTCTCCTGGATCTATTTTCCAGGTCAATTGTTTTTCCAATGAGATATTTCACATTGTCTTCCATTTTTTCATTCTTTTGGTTTTGTTTTATAATTTCTTGGTTTCTCATAAAGTCATTAGCTTCCATCTGTTCCATTCTAATTTTTAAAGAACTATTTTCTTCAGTGAGCTTTTGAACCTTCTTTTCCATTTGGCTAATTCTGCTTTTTAAAGCATTCTTCTCCTCATTGGTTTTTTGGACCTCTTTTGCCATTTGAGTTAGTTGTTTTTAAAGATGTTATTTTCTTTAGCATTTTTTGGGTCTCTTTTAGCAAGCTGTTGACTTGATTTTCATCATTTTCTTGCATCACTCTCATTTCTCTTCCCAGTTTTTCCTCTACCTCTTTAACTTGATTTTCAAAATCCTTTTTGAGCTCTTCCATGGCCTGAGACCACTGCATATTTTTTTAGAGGTTTTGGATGCAGAAGCCTTGACTTTTATACCTTCCTCTGATGGTATGCTTTGTTCTTCCTCTTCTGAAAGGATGAAAGAAAATATCTGCTCACCAAGAAAGTAACTTTCTGTAGTCTTATTTTTTCCCCTTTTTTGGGGGGCATTTTTCCAGCCTATTACTTGACTTTTAAGTCCTTTGTCAAGTGGAGGATATGTTTTAGGGACCTGTAAATTCTCAGTTCCTCCAAGGTGGCAGAATCAAATATAAACTCCTCTCCTAGTGTGGAAGCAACTACAAGTACTCTTTTCTACCCTGGATCTGAGCCTCCACCAGCTCTACCACACCAGTGCTCTTCCTTACCCCAGGGTGGTCACTCAGGGCTGAGATCCAGATCAGCTGTATGATTTCCCCAGGGTCTTTAAGTTGAGGGCTCCAAAAATGGAAGCTGTGTTGCAGGGGCTGCCATTGACCTAGGGCCAGGGCTGGGGTTGAACCCTGCTCCCTTCTCACCCAAGTGAAAGAGCTTTCTCACAGACCTTTGAAGCTGTCTTTGCCCTTTCTGGGTGAGAACTGCAGCTGCTACCCAGGATTCTGCACCCTGAAGCCTGCTTCAGTCCTGTCCATGCTGCATGGCCCAGACTGGGCTGTGTTCTACTCCAAGCCCGGTGCAATAGACCTTTCTTGTTGGCCTTCCAGGCTGGCAGGGCTTGGAAATCTCTTTCACTCCACTGTCTTTTGGCTTCTGAGTTTGTTTAGAGCCATTTTTTACAGGTATTTTGTGGGTTATGGGGGGAGAGCTAGAGTAGATCCATCCTTCTACTCTGCCAGCTTGGCACCTCCCCTCTCTGCTAATTTTTTTTTAAGTGAGTGTCATTTCTTTGAAATAAATTATAGAGCATGCTACTTTGTGATTAACCTTAATCATCACATTCTTACTTCAATATTTCAAAAGATTCATGGCATGATTAGTGATGATATTCCCTCCACTGGAACAGACCATGACCTCATCTTTATCTCCTCATTCCTTGTAATTTTTGTCCATATTCTTTAAAAAAAAATCAAATAAAGCAGTGAAAAGTGGTGAAGGGGGGGAAAGTCTGCAGAAAGCTTTGTTGGAGCTTCCAGGAATATTTAAAGATGAAAGTGGAAGGGTGACCACATAAGCAAGTGAAATACAACAGATCTGCCAATCTTTCTATAGTGGTCTATTATTATCAATTACAGTGGAAACATTCCATATGTGTTCTTACCAACTCAGTAGCAAACCACAGGATCATAGTTTCAGAGCTGGAGGGAATCTTAGAATTAGACACCTCATTTTCATATGAGAAAACTGAAGCTCAAAGAGAAGGGACTTGGCTCAGGTCACATAGACAATAAGTATTAGAGCAAAGTTTTGAATCCACATCTCTTGACTCGAAATCCAGCACACTAGAGGCACTAAATAAGAAGGAATAGCACTCAAAAAATGAGTTTGAAAAAGCAGCAGGACCTGAACAAAACATTCAAAGGAAACTTGCAGTGGAGGCACATTCACCAAGTAGATTCACTTGCTCAGATACAAAAGAGCCTGTCTTAAGTTAATAAGAACACTCATGTGTCAGTTTTCAAAATATCTCAAAAGAGAAAAAATTCCAAAGTAGGAAAAAAGCCACAAAGGTATTAATATAAAAAAAAAAGATTATGGAGAAGTTATCACATGTACTGATTCATAGGTTTACTTTTTCATCTATGTAGATCTTTATGAGAACATCATTGTGTTTTAATTATATATTATGAAATATATAATGTAATATGAAATGTATATAATATGAATATAAATTTGTATCTAGAGTTTCTTTACTGAAAATACATAAAAAATAGGTAGACTGTGTAGACCTTGTTACCATATTGATAAAATTGACTAAGTATAGAAAATAGTAGAGGGGGTTGGTTTTTTGTTTTATTTTTATTTATTTGTAAAATTATTTTTAAAATTTTATTTATTTTTATTTATTTTTTTATTTGTTGATTTGTTTATTTGTGATAAAAGTATCCCAGCAGAAAATATATAGCATTTAAGATTCTCCTCCCACAAAGTATCTCCTATGACTATGCTAAGATCATAAATAAACCTTGATAGATATGATCACAGAAACAATTTTGGTCAATGATCTTCTGATTGTAAATATTAAGCTGGGCATATTAAAGGAAGATGTGTGTTGGCCAAATGTACATGATCCTGTCATAAAGGATATCCTGTGGAAGGCTTCCCTATATATAGTGGTCTTCAAGATGTTCATATGTGTGGATGTCATTATACTGATTGCATCAGGTCTCAGAACGACATATAGCCTGAAGTAAGTAAATATTTCTTAGTGTTCACTTCTGGTTTTGGATGTGCATTCTCTTGATTTATTGGTTAACTCTTTTATCTAGAAAATCAGAGACAGAAAGTGAAAAAGTTATAATTTTAAAAATTCTAATAGTACTTTTTTGTCTGAGTATCATAAAGGTTTACTGTCAGTCATCAATTAAATGTTCTTTTCTGTAAGAAAAATTAAAGCTAAAAAGGAATAATTTTGCCTATTATTCAAGATGAAGCATGAAAATGCATGGAGATACAGTATGTTGATTTTTACTGAATGGTGAAACTTTGTCATTTATATGAGACTTCCATTCAATGAGGTCAGAATCCATAGGAGCCTACAACTAAAAATTCATGATAATGCACAATGGAAAGACCTGCTCCTCTGCTTCAGAGCAAGCACAGGGGTTCTGTGACTATTTTCCTGTTGGCTTACTGCAATAGTGTTGAAGAACATTTTTAATGATTGCTGATCCCAAACTGAGTGACCACATGAAAGACTCCACTGCAAGAGTACTATGACTCTCTCATGAAACTTTTGAGTGGGAAGGTAAAAATGTTGGCCTCAACATTTTTCTTCTGTTTTTTCTGTTTCTTCTGTTTCTGTCTGTTTATTCTTCCTTGATCCTAGATGAATGTGTGTCAGAGCTACCTTATAAGCCTGCAAAGTAAGAAATGGTAGCATAAGTCCAGTGACAAGAGTGCCTAGCAGAGTGCAATAACTGCAGCACTGGAACCAAGAGAATTGGCAGCCCTAACAGACAAGCTGATTGGCTCAGCCCAGCACTAGTTTGTCCCCCACCCCCTTTTTTTTGCCTTTTCACTGAAATGTTGTGTCACAACTATAGGAGTGACATCCATCAACTGCGCTTTACTCAGAAGCAAACTGAGTGTGAGATTTTAAGTTTGAATCTACTTCTCCCAGGGGCCAGCCCAAAGGAAGAGGAGAGTGCTTCACGTTTAAGGGGAATGTTTTATAGCAACATCTCTAGTCTACTCTTCCAGGGATCCTGGTGTGCCTTGGTTTGGGGAGGCGGAGTGGTTTGTACTCTAATTCTTAATTAAATATACTTTTATAATAATATTAATTGGTTATCAATGATATCAAGGAAATTATCAACTGATTAAAATTATATTAGGGCACTAACCAGGGGTCAGAAATATACCCTAATCCCTCAAGGGTACCCTAGAACCATGATGGGAAATGTAGCATTGCTCTAGGAACAATGAGAGTGAGAGTGGGAGTTAAGAAAGTCAATTTAGAGTGTATGAGTGTGTGTATATACTCGCACATAAATGTATGTAAGTATACATATATACATACAAATATAATTAATATATTTTTATATAGGTATGCACATACTATATACTTCTAAATAGACAATTAACAAAAATAATTACATTATATATAATATACTACATGTATATTACATAACAATATGATATATATTATTTAAAATAAAGATCATTATGCTGTAAATATACAATCAAATGAGATAATATTTGTAAAGCACTTAGTATAGCACATGGCACATAGTAGGTGCTCGATAAATGTTTGTCCTCTTCATTACCCTTTCCTCCCCTTCCTTTTCCATCCCTAATAAAGAAATCACATTAGGATTCAAAGGCTCTAGGATATAAACATGTACACTTAACAGAAATATTTATAGATTCTCTGAGACTTTGACTATTGGGTACAATTCTGATCACCAAACCTTAAGAAATAACAAAGTAAGGGAAGTCCCAGACAAAGACTATAATAATGAAGAAAACAAGTGGCTTCTACGTTAAAGTGTGTTATGGGAAACACACTTGAACATAAACATACTTCCCATAACATATGTTATGGGGAAAGAAAATCCATTCTCATTTTTGGTCAAGTTGGAAAAAATTGTTCCAAGGATTACAACATTATGACATCGTAAGGACCAAAGATTTAGCTAGGAATTTATAGGTTAGTTCAGATGATAGTAAGGTTGGGTACCACTGATTCTATGCTGGGTAGATTCTTTTATATGAACTCTTGATTGGCTTCAAACTCACATCAGTCAGCAAGCATTTATTAAGTATCTATCATGTGCTAGGCATTGTGATTAGAGCTAAGAGATATACAGAAAAAAGAAAGACAGTCCCAAATCTCAAGGCACTCCTAGTCTAATTCACAGATTTATGAATGTATATATTCTTTTTTCCTTTAAAAGAAATTCCTAGAAAAATAGGCACTGAATTTTGACAATATGCTGGCAGGGGGAAGAAGGGAAAAGTGATAGGGTATTGGTGCTTTGGTGCCCAGATTCAGTGACAGAAAAGGGTGATTAAGTGAAGCAGATTTTTAAACCCAAGGAGTCTGGAGAGCTCATGGACTAAGAATTTCAGGAACTGAGTACCATGAATTAAGAGTTAGAAACTAGAAAGTTTAAATTATAATAAGAAGAATCACTAAGCCAACAACACAACTCCTTGGGTCAGTTCATCAAAGGCCTAAATCCTCAGGAAGCTGAGGTTGAGGATTACTAACTTCAGACAATTCTATATGAGAAAAATGTAGATACCAATGACTTCACCAAATCTGGAAACAGAATCCATGAATCCTAGAATCTTGAATTAGGAAGTTAACTTAAACGGAAAAAATACTTTAAATATCAAGTTATGAACTTATGCAATGAAGATTTAGATATAGGGGTCTTTAATAGATTATTAGTCATTCACCAGCTTTGTATTCAGCACTATGGGTTACAAAGTGTGTGTGTGGCTGGGGGAGGGGGTGGGTGTTTGTCCTTCATTGCTGAAGAAGACCATGTCATCAGAGAAATAATGACATGACTTGCACTTGACTGTTCTGAGGGAGGGAGGGCTGTGTAGGTCACCAGCCTCACTTCTCCTCCAGAGCCATCTGAATCCAGGGACCAGATATTCATCAGGATGAGGCAATTGGGGTTAAGTGACTTGCCCAAGGTCAAACAGCTAGTGAGTGTCAATGGTTACAAAGACAAAAAGAAGAATAAGCCATAGTCCATGCTTTCAAGCACCTTTAACGTCTAATTGGGAAGACAATAATAATATTTAACATTTACATTGCATTATAAGGCTTACTTTGATGAAGTACTATTCTAATGTTGTATTGTGACATAGTGGTTACTCAAATAGTGTCTCAGAAATTATACCAGAAGAGCAAAAGCTCTGGAAATTTCTCCTATTCTGGAACAGACTATATCAACTTCCTTTTCCCCTTCAAATTAAAAAAATTTTTATTAATATTTCTTTCAATACTTATGACATTATTAAGTCCACTAAACCATCATATCTGTCTCCACTAAAAACCATCTCTTGTAACAAATATGTTATAAATGAAAACAAAGAGAAGTCATAGCTAAATGGCTCACCAGTTTTCTCCAGAGAAACAAAGGGATTGATGCAATTAGTTTTAGCCTGAATTGCAGGCAACAAAAAATAACTTTTCATGGGACATTTTTTTCAATTCATATTGCAGCATTCATACTAAAGGTTTGGTTTACAAGATTATCATGAAAATGATTGTATCTTATGTACCAGCATCTGGTGGAGAGAATGGAAAGGTAGAGGAATTGTAGGAAGAAATCATTAAGACCCTCCAAATCAAATTAAAATATACTTCAATATTCAATGACTTCAACGTATAAATAAACAGAGAGGATGGTGAAAATATGTTGAAAAAGATGGTTCAGAAATAAGAAATGAGAGAGGAAAAAAGGCTTATAGATCATGCAAAAGTCTTACAACTATATATTATAAATATTTTCTTCCATAAAAGAAACAAGATATTGAACAAAAAACAAATAGCATACAGAAAAGAAATTGATTATATTTGAACAGGAAATGACTCATTACAGAGTCATGCTGGAATTAACTCTATGCAATCAGACTACACAGACTTGTTAGGGCAAAGATCAAAGTTATTGCAAAACTAGAAGAATAAAAATAAGAAAAATATACTGCAATAGAACTGTTATATCATTGATTTGGAAGTTCCCTCTAATGATGCAGACTTCAACTCATCCATATCTGTCTATCCTGTGAGACAGCTGTCTATGTCCTCCCATAAATTTGCCATAGGAAGTCCATCTAATGTAGAGATTTTCCTTACTTTCACCAAACATTACAAGGGTTTCAGTGTAGAACTCTGGTCATGCACATGCCAACCTTATCTCCTAACTCTTCTCATCATACAATTCCTCGATGAAATCTTTTACTCTTCTTCTTTGGTATTCACAATTGGTTACATGTTACAGCCTGGTTATATCTGTCTTCTATTACCCTCTATTTGATGTTCATTTTTAATTATTCAGAGATTATTTTATTTCATGCCTGGATGTCATAAAGAAACACCAATAAAATTTTGATATTAAAAAGATGGACCTTTGCTTTTTATGAGTAAAGTAATTTAACAAATACCTGAAGGCAATCCATCTCATTCTTCCTCCTCATCAACTTAAGGCCCAAATCACTATCCAACCTATATAGTTTATATGTATATATGTATGTGTATACACATACATATGTACTGATGGGTAAGCTACATAGAATGGCTATAGAAAAGCATTTTATAATTCAGACAAGAGACATTCTTTATTTATCTGGTTCTTCTGTGAAGACAAGAGAAAGATAAACTCCTTTAGAAACTACAGATCTCTTCCAAGAGGTTCTGCAATATTCTTGGGCTTAATTCAACAAGCACAGCATCATTTATAACCAGCAACATCTAGAGGATTTTACCATCTACAGGAATTCCCACTTTAACTTGGACTTCATGCTAGATGTCCTCTCTTACTGTGATAAGCATCTTGTTTTATGTTTCTTTTAAAATGTATGATCATTTGTTCCTTGAACAGTGTAATTTCTGCCATTATATCTCTTAAGGAATCTTGAATAGTCTTGACATATAAATGGGGGACACTATAAAGGAGCATAAAAGGCAACATTTTATTAAACCAAATCAGTTCAATCTTATATTCTCTAAATCTTTCAATTAATTGTGAAATTGTAAAGATTATTAAATATAACTTTTGAAAGCCTACTTGTTCCCTACTAAAACCTCATTAAGGATACTCTAAATATGTGTGTATATATATACATTCACACACATATACGTATATGTATGTACATACACATATACACATATATATATATTAAAGATTTTGTATACATGTGAGATAGGCTTATAGATCAGTAGTTATTGATGTTCCCTTGGTACTTGTATTCTCTTCTTTCAGATATCTTGTATACTGATACTTCAATGCCTTCATAATTCCATTATCTCCAGCACTGATTTCCTCTACATACATTGTATTTAGTTGTATATGTAGTATACTGTATACACACACACACACAAATTGTTGGCTTTTCCATCTTTGTTCTCTTTAGTGTCATTTCTTTCTCCTCTATAAACACATCTAAGACTATGATGTTAGAGTCTAAGTGTTGAGCTTCCACTGTCCTAAATGGAGAAAGCAGTTTATTTAAATAATTTTGACAAATCTTTTCCAATTTTGTCCTGTGTGTTTTCGTTATATTTTCATCCTTAAATGTCCTTGGGATGATTTTTCTTATTTGGATATCTTGCTATACTTTCTTTAAAATGGTTTTAGTTTTTACTGGTTCTCTTTGCTTTATGAGATGATACTCTTCACAATCATTCATCATCCTATTCATAAGATTTTATAAATGAGTTTATAATCTCAGTATGATCTTTGATAGCTATTTCTCTCCATTTGGCAAGTAAGTCAGATATCTCCTGCCTAAATCACTTTCTGATACAATATTTTTCTTTTGCAAAAAAGACACAACTTTTTTAGTCTCCTCAAAAAAAGATCAAAAAGCTTTCAAATGTGTTCCAGTCTTACCTTTCCTCTTTCTCTTCCCTTTTACCCTGTCACTCTTAGAAAAACAGGTGGAGGAGGGGGCAGGTGCTTGTTTTTACTCTATTTCATTTGTCTTCAGTTTCAGCTGCAGGTGATGATGCCCACCAATCAGCAATCAAGACATGTCAACTTTGAAACCAGAATTCTAGGTGGAATATTTCAGTTAGACTTTCTAAGAGGGAAGCCCTGAGAAGGTAGAGTGCCTGAGGCTTGAGCCCAAGAGGGTTTTAGACTTGGAACTGGAATTGTGCTGAATAGGAACTGAGCTAAACAATTACCCAATCGTTTTCCACTTCCCAGAGACTGAGGCAGCATAGGGCAGGGATTAAGCCAACCACATGTTGCAGAGTATGTCTGTATATTTGTTATTATATCTTTGAGGTGAATATTCCTGTGTAAAAGGCAATATGACTGTTACTATTTAAATGGGAATAAGGTGCAGGAGATGTAACCCCTATACTTGAGGGAACACCATGGGGGGGACTTAGAGCAAATGGTGGAGTCTATACCTCCCAAAACCTCTCCTAAGAGTACCAGAGAATACTGGGGGAAGGGTGATATGTAACATACCTGGACTTCAAGTAATGGGAGCCAATGCTACATATATATGTGTATGTATATAAATGTATACATACATGTATATATATCCATTTATATGTAACCTTTGTATGTATATTAACATACAACAGTTATCACTGCCCACAGCTAATCAATGATACGGATAATAAATGTTGGCTTTCAGAGGAAACAGAGATTATTTAAAGCTTGGGGGATCAGAGAAGAAAGGCTTCACAGAGATGCAATTTCATCTGGCTCCTGAAAGATAGGTAGAACCTGAATAAATGAAAAAGAGTAAGGGAAATTTAAAAGGGAGATTGTGATGGTACTAAAAATGTTGATGTATGAAAGTGGAAGGTTATGTTAGACAAGGAGTATTCTAGTTTAGTTGGGGTGGGAATTTATGTTTGAGGTTAATAGGAGATAAGTCTGGAAAGATAGGCTGAGGATGCTGTTGTAAAGGTCCTTAACTGCCATGTTAAGGAGTAAGACTTTATCCAGTAGTCAGGGGGAACTCACTGTTGATGTTTGCATCAGGGAGTGACATGATCAAAGTGGTATTTAAGGAAGATTAATTTGGTGGTAGTGTGCCAGATCAAGGGAAGATAGGAATGTTTGTGCTATAATACCTTTTGAAGTTGATGTAACAGAAGATAGTCATACTCTCCCACAACATGTCCCTTGTTGTTACTGTCAAAAAGAGAATATTTGGGCTTCAAACATCCTTGATCTGACCCAGAAAAGCCTTTCTCATATAATATAGGAGCAGTATGTTGGAAAAATGGTTTCCATTTTCAGGAAACTTTTGAAATACAAAGAAAAGTGACAAAAAATCCATATCATTTAGGGCAGGGGTATTTAATCTTTTTTGTGTCATGAAACCCTTTGACTGTCTGGTGAATCCTATGGACTCCTCAGAATAATGTTTTTTAAATGCATAAAATAAAATAATAACTTGGTAAAGAAAACTGATTATATAAAAATCAATTATCACTTTTTAAGGTTATGGATTCCAGGTTAAGAATCCCTCAATTTAGGTCTTTTGAATCCTAGGAATTAAAAACCCAAATGTTACAAGTGGGAAGGAAAGACAAATAGAGTCATGAGGAAAAAAACTTCGAAAGAAAGAAGCGATTTAGGTGGAAGTGATATCATGAATATGTGTTGGGTTACTGATATCTTTGAAGATGACATGTCTAAATTTAATCTCCCAGAAAAGAAACAATACCAATGTTAAAAGAGTAAGGTAGCATGGGCAGAACAAACTGGGGGGAAATGTTTGGTGCTTTTCATCCAAAGAATTCAAGGCACTTGTAAATATTAATAGTAGCAGCAATTTTAATTTAATTTAAGGGGTAGATATCAAAATTGCACAGCTTCAGAGAAAGTAGAGGGGAAAATAGTCCTGAGAGTAAGAATATGCCATTAACAAGAAGTTTAAAGGCAAAGGAGGAAAGGAAAGTAGGGCAGAAGAAAAGCAAGTAGGTACAAGCCAAGAGTTTTCAAGATGAAGGAAATGAATGCTCATTTAAAATGGAATTTAATTACTGTATAAGTGAAGAAAGAAATGAAGGTACCATTAAAGAAGCATGTGAGACAGAATAAAGGAGACTGGTTATGTATAATGGAAGGAAGGAAGGAGAAAGGGATTGGTATTTAGTCCTTTTATAGCAAATGCTATTTGCAGACAGCTAAATAAATATTAATTAGTCATTTCTTAAAACATCCCTTTGAGGTACATTAATAGTATTTTTCCTTACTTTATAAATGAGGAAACTGAACTGCTCGGCTCTTTTGCTCTATACAATTGCTTATGTTCTCTGTCCTTACTTAAGAACATTAAAACTACAATTTGAGAGCTTATAATAAATTTGGAATTTTGCCATAGGAAAATTTAACTTCTATTCTTATTTCCTATGAACTTGTCCTCTAATATTGTTTGACATAAAGATTCCACAAATGTATGAGTTAGAGGACTTTTCACTGGTCCATCTTCACTTTCTAATGTTACTAGATAGTCTCAGCCTTTTTTACATGCATAGAATGTTCCTACTGCATGTCCACAATTGTCACAGGAAAATTATAATTAAAGCCTGAAAAGGTAGGGCTAGGATAAGGCGGACTGGCTGTAGCTATTGGTTGGAAGAGGTTAATGCTCAAAGGCTAAGTTTTTTACAGGTGAAATCTAAAGCTATCATGGCAGAGCTCCACAGAGATTATTTAAGCCTTCTACGCCAACCTTGGTATAATGCTATACAAGTTTGAGTGTGGACATTTCTCGTAAACACAAAGTGAAAATTTTATTTTCCACTTAAAATTTTAAAATGAAATTAAAGCTTGTTTGTTAGAATAATATGTAATCACAGACAACGGTCATGAAATTTACTTATGGAACTTCTTTGTATAAAAATAGGTTCGGGATAAAAATTTTAGGAGAAATAAGAAGCAAGCTCTAAGAGCAAAGGTGCACAGAAAAATAAATTTAAAGTGGAAATTTAAATAGAAAAAAATCCCTTATTTAGAAGATACCCTTAAACAAGGGTATCTTGGACTAACATTGTGGTTATCTAAAAGTCCTGATTAAAAGCATCACAAAAAAGTTTTTAAAAGAGAGTGAAAAAGTCAAAGAAAACTTTGGTAAGGAATTTAGATGATTAGAAAATACCATGCTTTTGTAATGAAGTAAAGAGATGAACACATTTGCTTATTAGAGGTTTTCATCTTTTTTTTTTTTAACCTTCAAGAAATGTTTTAATTTGTGTAGAGGAGCAGACTATGGAACTTTTTGAGGGAACATAGTTACGAAACAGTTTTGTGATCAGACCTTAGGAGGGAGGGACTTTTTGACTCTTGTTACTAAGGATGGAATTTTGCAACCAGAAGTTCCATAACAGTTGGGAATGACAGTTGTGTGAGTAGCTAAGAGAAGACAAATGTGTGTCCTGTTACTCCTATCTCTTAAGTACTACATATCATGATTAGGCTTTAATTTTCTATCAGTAAATTAATAACAAAACAAAACAAATAAACCTTACATTCGTAACTCAACAGAACTTGCATACAGAAATAGCTGAAAATCCTATAAATTATGATTACATCCTTTTTAAGATAGACAGCCATCTGGATATCTCATATATGCATGTATCCCTTGGCTTAGATGCCTCATAACTTTTACTTTTGCTCTAAAATTTCTAGTATAAGCCAAGTTCAATGTCTTCTTGTTAACATTAACCTTATTAAGTGCAATGCCATCTTTATTATTGCTTCTTTCTGTAAGTGGCTTCCCTTTCTCACCCTTGCTCATCTGTTCTTACTCACTTACTAATGTTATTTTTCCTTTCCCCCTACTTCTGTTACTTCATTCTGTTTGTTTCTCTCTCCAACTTTTTCCAGGTGGTAGTCATCAGTTCATCAGTTTTTTCCCTTAGTTGTTCATCTCTCATGATTTTTATACTTGTCACTTCTTGGTTCTTAGGTCCCACCATTTCAATAATACATAATACAGTGCACACAGACATGCCTGCATACATGTACTCTCTCTCTCTCTCTGTCTCTCTCTGTCTCTCTCTGTCTCTCTCTCTCTCTCTCTCTCTCTCTCTCTCTCTCTCTCTCTCTCTCTCTCTATATATATATATATATATATATATATATATATATATATATATATATATATATATATATATATATATATATATATATATATACGTATAGACCTACATATAACGGACAGCGGCTGTATCAAGATGTCTTAATTTTCAAGGTCTTCCAAAATAAAATCAGAGCTATGAATTTGTCCAGGAACTTCACTGAGCAAAAAATCCAGAGACTGTATAGAGCAAGGAAAGCTCCCAGAACCAGGAAACTATGGCATATCAAGAGGATTTGTAAAACTTGCTACAGGGAGTAAACACCTGGATAGTCTTAGAAGCCAAGAGAGATACAAAGGCAGAATCTGGTAAGTTTTGGACATTGTAAGGGATAAGGTAGACATATAAGTTGAGGGTGTGTTTCTTGGAGGTATTCCTTACAGAGATGGATACGGGAAATAGATTTATAGAAGTGATATTTTATTCTTAGATACAAGAAGGGGGAGGGTGGTTGTATTTAAGGATCAAAAATCTGACATTGGAAATATTTTGTTGATGTTTCATGCTTTGATTTAGATGACAGGAAAGATAACTCTTGACCTCTAATATATCTCTCATTTGTTTATGATTCCTCAAATTCTACAATTAGACATTCATTACTTTAGTCTCTTTTAAAATATAGTTAGCTAACTCAAGGAGATATTATCTTAGTATAGCTTTTCACATATAGCTTAGTATGAATATATTAATGAAGTCCTTTCCGGGTCGTAAATATTAGTAAGAGCATGATGGTAGGGCCTAACTAAAGTAGTAAAGGACACCCTCTCCGCCTCCTCAAGAGGAGGTGATGGCCCTAAAATAAAATCTTTCTATTTAATAATTTTGCTTAGATTTCATTCTGCCTCTAGTGTGAGGACTGCCCTTCAGTACTAGATCAGTGAAGGCTAATTTGCTCTGCCTCCATGAGCTCCTGAGGCTGTGGATTTTGACCCTGTTAAAGTATATAACTCAAGATGAACAGAAGTATTTGTGATGAAAAAAATATTTTTTGGTTTCTTCAAGTCTTATCCAAGAGGGCACAGAATTAACATAGTGGAGTATCAACCGCTTAAATCAACAAGTATTTATTAAGTGCCTATCCCAGGGTGGGGAACCTGTAGCTTGAGGTCACATGTGGCCCTCTAGGCCCCCCTTAATAAAAAAGGATTTGTTCTGTGAAGTTTGGATTCAGTGAAAGGGCCACAGTTGAGGACGTAGAGGGCCACATGTGGCCTTAAGGTCACAGATTCCCCACCCTTGCCTATCCCCTCTGTCACTATGCCAGGATCATAGGACTTAGAGCTGGAAAGGGCCTTAGACATCATCTAGTTACAGGTTCACAGATCCAGAGACCATTGACTCCAAACCTTCATGTGTCTAGATAAGAAAATGAAGGATGCCCAAGTAGGTTGTGATTTGTCCAAGGTCATACTAATAGTAAGTAATCAGAGTTAGCATTTGAAACCATGTCCCCCATAAGTCTCCCTTCCACTCTGCCACACTGCCTTCTCATTTTTATAAATGAGGAACCTGAGGTCAGGAGAGATCTTTGTTCAAGTTATAAGAGACAGAAAGTGGCAGAACTGAAATCTGAGTCCATGTATAATTATTATTCAAAAATTCTTATCCACAGCAATTTGCTACAAATAAAATCTTCCTCCCTTTCTTTTCTCATCAACTTCTGCCAAGCCAATTTTTTTTTTGTTCCAAATATACATTCATAAACATTGAAGAATCCAGGCCTGGGAAAGGAAAGTTGACTGATATTGGAGGAGAGATGAAACCCTGGGTCTGGGATGACCCAGGGCAAGGATAAAAGGGAAAGGCAAGTAAGAAGTAGGTGGAAAAATATCAAGAGAGGGGGGTGGTTGGCTATGTAAGTGGATGAAAGGGAACTTGGTAGCTTGGAGAAGGGCTAGGAAAAGCAATAAGACCTCTGAAAATCAGATGGATGGTGTTTATAGGAGAAAAAAACAATTGGAGCTTAGGGAGATGAGTAAAATTCTTGGGGGAGTAACTGGAAAAAAGAGAGGATAAAATCTGGAAAAGCAAAAGTAATTGGGGTTTGTACCAGGGCTATTGATAGTGATTTGAGGCAGCCAGAGCTATAACTAAGTCAGAGCACTCAGTGCTTTGTCATGGGTCTGACATGGAGGATGGGGGACACATCATATCTGTATCATTCCTTCAGTTCACATCATGTACTACACTCCTTCAGTCTCTGCCAGCTCTGGATATCACACTCAGGTGTTATGGGAAGCAGTGTGGAATAGTAGAAAGAATACTGGATTTTTAGTCAACAGACCTGGGTTTAAATCTAGTTTCAGCTACTTGTTAACTTCATATAATTGGTAAATTGAGTAATTTTGTAGATCTTGGTTTCTTTACCCATAAAATGGAGGGAGCAGGATGGTTATACTACTCTACTACTAAGTCTATGAATGATTCCTGTCATTCACAGTGTACCTCTCTAGTCATTGGTCCTATCCCATCTCCCTTCAACATTGTCCCCCTATCTTCTGCCTCTCACTCTTTATCTTTTCCCAGTAGTTGGGCTAGAGACCAGAGTGTGAGAAATACACTAAGCTTTTTCCTAGTATAACTTGTCTTCTGTGGACACTCCCCCCACCCCAGCTGAATCAATCAATCACTAAACATTACTTAAGTGTTTTTTACATGCCAGGCATTAGGCTAAGAGCTGAGGATACAAAGAAAAAGCAGAACCAGATCCAGCCCTCAAGGAACTTCCACACAACACAGATATGTATACATATATGCATATTATATTCAAAGTTAACACAAGGTAGTTTTTAGGAAGTATAGTAGATAGAGTACTGGACTTGCAATCAGGAAGACTCATCTTCATGAGTTCAGATGCACCTTCAAACATTTAGTAGTTGTGTGACTCTGGGCAAGTCAACATTGTTTCCCTCAGTTTCTTCATCTGTAAAATGAGGTGGAGAAGGAAATGGCAAACCAGTCCAGTATGTTTGCCAAGAAAACCCTAAAAGAGGGTCATGAAAAGTCAGATATGAATGAAAACAATTGAACTTTTAGGAGGCATTGAAGTAGCAAATAGTTAGGGCCTGGAAAGGCTTCATGCACATGATAGCACCTGAGATGAGTCTTAAAGTAAGTCAGGGATTTGAAGAGAGAGAGAGAGAGAGAGAGAGAGAGAGAGAGAGAGCATTCTAGGCACAGGGAACAGCCTGGGCAAGAGACCCATGAAGGGGAGATCTATCATGTCACATGGAATAAACAACAGGTAAGACAGTAGTGCTGAATCAGAATATGATGAGAGGAGTAGCATGTAAGAAAATTGGAATGGTAAGAAGATCCCAGGTTGTGAATGGTCATAAATGCCAAACAAAGAAATTTGTTTTTGATCCTAGAGGTAACCAGATCCAGTCAGTCAACAAGGATTTATAAAGGACTCACTACTGGGGATACAAAGAAAGGCAAAAACACAGTACTTGCCCTTAAGAGGTCAGATTCTTATGGGGGAAACATATAAATAACTAGGTCCACACGAGACATATACTGAATAGATGGAAGGATGTTGTTGTTTGTCCTTTAGTTTTTGAAGAGGACTATGACATCAGGAAGGTGAAGCCATGACTTGCAAGTATATTGGATTTAAGTGAGGGAGGAAGGGCTGGGCAAAGTCACAAGTTTAACTTTCTCTTCCAGAGTCGTCTGGGCTCAGTGGCAAGACATGGATCAGGACAACTTGGATATCATCCCAGATGTAGGGGGAGACCTTAGCCTTTTTAAGCTAAAGTCTTTAAGAATTATTTAGTTGGCTAGCCTTACAGCAGCATTTAGTAAAGGGTATTTATTAGGGCAGCTAGGTGGAATAGTGGATAAAGCCAGGTGTGGTCAGGAAGGCTCGTCTTTGTGAGTTCAAATTCAGCTTGAGATACTTGTTAGTTGGGTGATGTGGGAAAGTTGCTTAACCCTATTGGCCTCAATTCCTCATCTGTAAAATTAGCTCTAGAAGAAAATGGTAGATAAAAGGTAATCTACGAGGTAAGGACCTGGAAAAGCCTCTTACAGAAGGTGAGGCTTGAGCTGAGTCGAAGGAAACCATGAAAACCAGGAGAGATGTGTGAAGAGGTAGAAAGCTACAGGAATAGAGGACAGCCTGGGCAAATTTTTAAAGTTCAGGTATTATGTTTGAGGAATTGCAAGTAAGCCAGGGTAGCTGAATGGCAGAGCACTTGGATGGAAATAACAGTGTAAGAAGATTAGAGAGGTAGGAAGGGTCCACACTGTAAATAATTTTAAATGCCAGACGAAAGAATTGAGCTTTGATCCTGGAGGTAACCAGGAGTCATTGGTGTGTATCATCAAACCTTGGGTATGAGTTACTCGTTACCACTGTAAGATAGATCTTTGAATAAAGCAAGATCAAGGAGTGGCTCAGCACTATTTAGAGGTGGATTATAGTTTATTCTGTTCATGGTCAGGTTATTACTAGAATTGAAAACACATCAAATCCTACAGCCCTTTAAGCAAAAATTGTTTATACGAATTGAACCAGTAAAATGTCATCATATGATTTAGAGCTAGACAGTGGGAGCTTGAAAATCATCTTAGTCATCACTTAATGATGCTGATCTCCTGGCTATTTTACAAATAAGACCCTTCCTCTGAGCATTTTCTTTGGCTGTTCCCCATGTCTAAAATGCTTTCCCTCATTTCTACCCGTAAGACTCATCTAAAATCCTTAACTGTACAGGAAGCTTTTCTTAACCTCTCTTCATTCCAGTACCTTCCCTCTTATTTATTCCTATTTGTTCAGTATGTAGCTTGTTCAATATATATTTATCTATTAATTCATTTTCTCCCATATTACATTGCCCTTGAGGGCAAAGACTGGCTTTTGTCCCTTTTTGTAACCCCACTGGGTGCTTAAAATTATTAAATGCCTATTGACTATATATGGATAAGGAAACTGTGGTCCAATTATACAGGTAGTAAGTAGCAGAATCAAGACTTGAACCTTGGACTTTCAGTGACAAATCCAATGCTTTACTAATTGTGAGACTAGATTACTGTATATGTAAAGATCTCTCTTTCTGGACTTTTCAAATTTAAAAAAGTAGACAGGTAACTGTCTGGAGAGTCTTATATGGAATTCTGACAGAAAACACATGGATGGACTAGAATAAAGTTCCTCTTAGTCCTAAGATTTAATGATATAATTATAAAATTAAGGGTGCCAAGGCAAAGAAGAAAAGTCAGGATTAAACAAGCCAATTCAGACTCATTTAGAGCTATGAAATTTGGAATTATCTTAGACCTCTATCAGTATATGTGAAAAGTAAGTTAAAATCTTTTGCAAGTACCTGGCATGCCCTTTTCCAGGGTCTTTAGATCAGGGTGCCATCATATATTTAAAAAGTACTATTAGTGCCTTGGATTGCTGCACTTGATTTTTCTATACTGTAGTTTCTTGAATTATATTATTATAGTGGGTGGGCTATTTTAAATTTTTCCCTAATTTTTTTTCAGCATGTTACTTTTGGGTACTTTTAGTGAGGAATAATTGGTCTACCCTGTGGGTTATCATGTGTATTCTCTCTTAATTGCCCTATAGTATATGTTAAATATTTATGTGCACATGGCACCAAAATCATAGGCTCATAAGATTTGGAGTCAGAAGGGATGTTAATCTAAACCCTTCTCATTTTATAGATGAGGAAACAGAGGTCCAAAGAGGTGAAATATCTTGAACCCAGGCCTTCTTAACTCCAAATTCAGTTTATGCTGGTAGGTACTAGGGAAGGAAGGAAGATATACAAAGGAGTGAATGATTTTCGTTATACATCAGTTTGACGATATTATTCTCTTGACCAGAAGAAGCGCACAGTAATTTTCAGTAGCTCCTCCTAATAAAGTCTTTTTATTTTAAACCAATGAGGAGGTAGGTGGTTGAAATGAAAGTCAGCCCATGCTTTTCCCATACCTTACTTGCTTTATAATCTTTACACACTGGTTTGGATATTCTATTCTTGCCAGAAAAACCTAGACAAATAATTCATTTGCTCCCACCTTCCAACCTTACTTAGCACATACCATTTCTCTTGCCTGGAATGCCGTGCATACATCTCTGCTAAATCAAAAACTTTTCCTCCTTCAAAAAAACCCTCCCCTTGAAGTTTTCTTGGAGCACTTAGGTAAATACAACCATAGAAGAAACCTTGCAACATTCAAGCTACGTAGTGTATAATTTGATATGCTCATCTGCATATTTTAATGTCTTTTTCTACACATTTTCATCACCTTTCCCTAATTAGATTGCAAGCTCCCTAAGATCAGAGACTGTGTTATATTGTCTTTATATTCTCCATAGTGTTTAGCATGGTGTCTAGCACATGGGGGGATGCTCAATGTTAACTATAGGTCTTGAGATACTGTAAGAAAAACATAAGTTATCATTGCTTTTATCAGTACTTACTGAAAACAATCTGTCTAAAAATACATACAAGTTTTGCTGACCCTGAGATTTAGCAAGGACAAATCTAAAAAAAAAAGTAGAATAGAAACTCCATATACAATTGGTGCTACAAGTGGAAGAGAACATCTCTAGTTATAGGATACCTCAGGAGACATAGAATTCGAGGATAGGAATAGGAAGGAAACTTAGGGCTATCCAGATCAATCCCCTCATTTTACAGATGACGAACTGAGGCCCAGATGATTTGACCTTCAATGCAACTGAATAAAAGTAAATATTTAAAGCATTTTACAATGATGTTTTTATTGTATTCAGAAAAACATTTTTAAAATTGCCAAATTGTGTCTAAGGAGAAATAATAGTTATCTTTTAAAGTGAGATGTTAAAAAAACAAAATTTTAGAGAATATACATCAAGATATTCAAATTTGGGGATGGAGATCGAACATATTTACGATTTAGTATGCCTTTTCTGTGTCTAAACTAAAAAAAAAAAATCTGATCTAATCATCCTATACTGTAAGAAGGGGGATTTAAATTTATCTATACTTAGACAACAAAGGCAAGTTCATGCTAATGTTCTCTCTGCTGCTTCCGAAGGATTCCTTTACCATTACCCACCTGCTTCTCTCAGTATAAAAGCACATAAATTAATAAATATATGTGCAGCATTCAGAGACAGAGAGCTGAAGTTATACAATGTAGGCGGTGCGATAGATAGCATCAAAGTCCCAGGCATGGGCCAGAAAAGGGGGGAGCTGAGGCAGCGGAGGGAAAGAAGCACCTCCCCTTTGCATTTCCTCTCACGCCCACTTTCAACCTACTAGGCTTTTGGTTTCTGCATTTGTTGTTTTTAAAATTAAAAGTTAAACCCAGGAACCTTTAGCTATGACTTTTGAATTGCACTTTGGGTAAGTTTTTTCTTTACTCTCTTTCTGACGTTTTGCTTTGAAAAAGCTGTAACATATAGAAGAGTTGGCATGTTTTGTCAGTGAGTTGCGGAAAGGAGGAGAGGATTAAGCTGATGAACGGGAAAACCCAGAGCTGGGGGAAGGAGGAGGGGACACGGCATGTGTGACCCGCCAGCGGCAGCGAGCAGGAACCTCCGGGATCTCCGTGTCAGCAGCCCTGCAAGCCCTAGCTCCGCTCAGTGGGCTGAGAGCTTCTGAGCTGGAGGGGCCGCTGCAGGGGAAATGCGAGTCTCCTTTTTTCGCGTTAAACTCGGAGATCCGTAGTTAGGGTGGCGAGTTAGGGGGAGGGTTTAGGAGGGTGCAGTTTAAAGAGAAAGATGGGGTCATGCCTGGAACTGTTCTGTTTCACTTTTCTTACGGAAAGTAAATTATAGAAATGATAACAACTTAATTTATAATCTCGGGCCTCCCCCTTCGCTGCCCTTCTTCCCCATCCCCCTTCTCCCGGGGAGGGGGCAGTTTGATTACTCTGCTTTTAGGAACGGTGGTGAATAAGCTAACTCTTTCCTTTTGGCTGGGGGAGTGCGGGGGAGGGAGAGGTATGAACTGTATGAACGTTCTCCCCCTTCCCCGCCCCCCCAGCATTGTGTCTGTTTCTGATGGTGAAATGTCGTCGTTAAGGAGGCCAACCGCACCTTCCCTTCCAGTCGCTAATGAAAAATTAAGAAAATTTCCATGTTTGGTCTGTATGCTGTAAAGTTTGAGGAAAATGTTTGGCTCGTTTTGTGGCAAAAGAAACACAAAAAACAAAAAAACCCCAAAACAAACAAACCAAAAAAACCAACAACCAGTTTAATGCCTATTTAATTGGCTTTTCTTGCTCTCAGATTACTGTTAAAATTAAACAGTAAAATTAAACAGAAAATATTGACTTTTTTTCACACATAAGTAACCCGAGAAAGGTAAACTCAAGTCAGATATATATGTACATATACATCTGTAAGCCAATAATAGCAGAATAAATTGTGCATTACCCCCAAAACTGCGTGGTGCTCTAAGAAAATTGTAGTTATTACAAGCAATCTGTTACAGACTTAAATGTTAATTTTTAATGCAATTCAAAATTGCAAGTTTGAATCACTGAATGAGTTAAATTTTCTTAGGAAGTCGAAATAACCCACCGAGTAGTCCTGTTGAATGTGTATATCTAGTCTATGATGACTGTCGTTATTTTAATTTTGTGTTTAAAATGTGATGACACAAAGCAGAATCAATGTTTCTATTTTCTGTTTTGGTTCATTGCAAATTGTTTTAATAATTAAAAAAGAATGCTCTTTGGAACTTTCAGATTATTCATTTTGGTAGGTATCTGCCTACTATTGTTACTGTATCCTATTCAACTCCATTTTGTTTCATTTAAAGATGGATTCATACACATGTATGAATGAGATAGTGATATATGTAGCATCCAGAGACAAATACTGTTACAAGGAAACGCCTTACTAGTTTGTACATTTAAAATGTGTATAATTATTGAAATGAGTGTTGGTTTTCACCTACTTCTAAATTCTTGTGTTAAAATAGTGGTTTCTTCCCCCTTCCCTTATGTATTCTGTTATTTATGCCTACTTGCTTACTTTTCTTGTTTATTTTACGTTTATGTTTTGTTTCTTTTGCTTTGAGCTTCTTTTTGGTCTCTGGAGCAGTTTTAGGTTTCACCTTTAGCAGAGAAAAAAGTCTGCACTAGGAAAGCTGCAGGGAACAAAATAATCCAAGCAAGTGTCCACAGATGGCACGCTTTAGAATTAAGTAGTGGATATCCTAACCCTTTTCATTTGGTTAATCTTGGATTTACTTTTTAATTGCAAAGAAGCCTCATCCAGCTCTTAGATACCTCAGGCTGCTCCTTTCTCACTTGTTAAGTTTGTGATGGCGGTATCTCTAGATCCAAATGTTTCATCCATCCATCGTTACCATCCCTGCCTCCTTGTATAATTGTGAAACATACTCAGAATCTTTGAAAATGATCCTTAAGACTTTCCTCGATTGTCCACTTCAGCTTTATTATACAGCTCAGTATTTTCCCGGCTGCAAGTTTTGCTCTACCTGTTTTTTTTTTTCTTTACTATTTTTCTATTTTTCTCAATCCTGAGCTGAAGTCAAACTCTGATCTAAATTCTTCTCTTCCGCCTCTTTTCCCTCCTTGTCAAGGCTGGATTTATTGCCCAGTCTTGCTTTTGGCCCCTAGAGAGCAGTTGTGACAGAGAAGTAGGCAGGTTGGGGTTAATCCCCCTTGATGCTTCAGCCCTGGGAACCACCAGCCAGCGCTTGGAGCGGGCCTCTGGAATAACCTTGGCTTTCCTCCCTTTTAATAGGAACATCCGCCACCACCAAAAGTGTGGTTTCATGGTTAATAATAATTCCCTTTCGTCTCTTCCACCCTCCTCTCTAGGTTTTTTTTTTAAAGTTGTTTTTCAAAGTTAATGAGTTTCAAGTTTCACAATGACTTTTCCCTTCCCTCTCCTCGTTGCTGAGGAAACCCCCTTGGGGTACCCCCTATTCCCTCCTTCCCCACCCCCTGTCGCTCTGCTCACCCTTACGCTCCTGCCCTACACCATCCCCCTCTCTCTCTTCCCCTCCCTCATTCAACCCGGGAAGGGGGCGGGGCCGGGAGACCCCATGACGTCACCCGCCCGGCCCACATCCTGCAATAGAAAGTAAAAAGACCTGGCAGCTCATACTGTTCCCGCCCCTTTCCCCTAAACCAACCGCCCTCATACCCGCGCGACCCTCTCGGCCCTGCCCCCGAAGCTGCCGTCGCCGCGTGACTTCACTCTGCTTCCCTCCCTCCCCTTCCCCCTGATCCCAGTGGACAGCCGGGGTGAACCGGCGACCTCCCTTTCCCTTTCCCCCTTCCCCCAACTCCCGCTTTCGCGGCGTCCCTCGTCTCTCCCCTGCCCCTCCTCCCCCCTGCTGAACTACGTGTTTCGTAGCCAGCGAAGGGAGCCACCGCCTCCTTCCGCCCCCCTCTCCTCCGGCCCCGGAGCGGAGAGGGGGAGGCGCCGCTTCCTGATCCCGCTGCCGGGGGGTGGGGGTGGGGAAGACCCCGTCCTCAAAGACCCCCTAGCCCCTTTACTGGGACGTGGTGCGGGTGTCCGACTTCAGCCTCCCCTCTTTCCTGTTCCAGACTCCCTGCGCATCGAGCCTCCACGGAATGGAGCTGTCTCCGCGCGGGGCACACAGCCCCGACAGTAGGGAGACTCTACTTCCCCCCTTCCCTCTCCCCCCAGGTCCTCGGCATGGCCCCGCCCCCTGGCAAGAGTTAGCCAATCATCGCATTCCCTCTTCCCCCCGGGGGAACCCCTGCCCGGGCGCCCCGCCCCGCAGCGGGAAAGCCTCCGGACCTTCCCCCGCCCCCGTCTGGAGCCGGCTCTCCTCCTCCGGCCCCTGAGGACATTGAGCGTGTCCTCCCTCCCCGCCCCAGAGGAGAGAGGAGGTAACCTCTCCCTCCCTCGGAGAGCTCTCGCCCCGCCCCCATTCTTCGCACACCCACCTCGGCCGCCCGCCCCACCCCCCGGGGGTGGGGGCAGAGCTACCCCCAACCGCGTCCAGGCTTCCCTTTGGGGAAAGCGGATCGCACTCTCTCTGGGCTCTTCCCTTTCACCCCGAGTCGTGTCCGTGCGTCCGTCCCTCCGCCCCTGTATCACTTCCTGTGCAGCTAATCCCTCCAGGGTGGACAGCACCCGTTCCCCTCCCCCGGCGCTAAGGTCTATCCTTTCCCCGGGTATCTTCTTCCCTCCTCCTCTTTCCCCCCGGCCAGGTCCCCGCGACGATCCTGTTTAGTGTTGAGAAAAGAGAGAAAAATATTGGGCGCAGACCCCCTGCGAGGTCCTGTCCCCCAGTCTTCTCCCCCCCACCCCCCACGGGGCCGCTCCCCAGGGTTGATATTTCAGTGCGGGTTGTTTTAGTGTCAGTCGCCGGCGCGGAGAGTGGTTGCTGCTGGGGCGGCGGCGGTGCTGGAGGAGGGGGAGAGGGAAGGGGGGAGGAAGGGGGAGGGGCAGGGGAGGGGAGGTCATGTTTGTGTTTGAGGTTGTCAAGTGAAGGAGGGATCCCAGGCGCCGCCGCCGCCGCCGCGCAGGGGTCGCGGTGATTCCGAGCTGCTGCGGCTGCTTTCCCCAGCGGCAGCCGCCATCAGCAGCTCCGGTGCCGAGCCGGGGCCGGGGCTAGGGTCGGGGCTGGCATCGGCGACGGCGGCGGCGGCGGCTCCGCAGCTGCAGGTTTGAAGTGGGCTCCGCAGCGGCAGTAACGCCGCAGCCAGCCCGGGGAGGAGGCGGAGCGAGGGGCGAGGCGAGGGAGGACCCACGGATAACGCGATCCCCGGGCTGGGGGTGCGGGGAGGGAGGAGGGAGCGTGGGTCCCCTGCGACCTGCCGGGAGCGGAGCCGAGAGGAGCTAGCGCGGAGGGGAGGGGAGGGAGGGGAGGGGAGGGGAGGGGATGGCGGGGTGGGGGGAGACACTTCCTACTAGTGAGCGCCTCAGCCCTGCTGCAGCCGCCAGAGCTCCGGTCTCGTAGCCCGACCAGGTAAAAGAGAAATCTCACCTCTCGGCAAACCTTTTTAGTGTCGCAGGCTCATTTTTTTTTTTTTGGGGGGGGGGGGGCGGGTTCGAGGAGGAAAGAAAAGAGGGGGGCGTGAGGAAGACCAGGCCTCAGCTTTCCCATCCCACGGCTTTGTGGGTTTCTCTTTTCCCCCCTTTCTTCTCCTTTTCCCCCCTCCTTCTTTAAAGTCCATGTTTACTCCCGTCTTCCCCCTCTGGATTGTAGATAAACGCATGCAGTAGTTGTGATTGGAAAGATGGGCTTGTAGTTGTGTTGGTTCGGGGCTTGCATTTCGGTGGTGCTTGCTAATGAGTTATTGGCTGTGGAAAGGAGAATGAAGGGGGGGTGTGTGTGTGCTAGCGGTGGGGAGGCTCGGATGCTGCCGCTGCTCTCCTCCTCCTCCTTCCAGCTCCATCGATCTCTCTTTTTCCTCCTCTTCCTCCTCCTCCGCATCCACTCTCAGGTCTGTCCTGGGTTTGCAGTTCCATCCCCACCCCCCCCAACCCCCCAGTCCTGGCGTATGAAGCGCTTTGTTCAGTGCAGCGTTGCAGAGGGGTTTTCCCAGGCTCCGCCCTCCACATTCATTCATGTTTTTCCCTTTGCAACTGTCTTTACGCTTTTGATCATGTCATGTTTTTGCTGTATGTAGTAATTTTTTTCCATAAAGGAATGATCGTACTGAGCTAGTGTAGGACTGCAGTCTTAAAAATGCCCATCTTTTCACATAAAGATGTTAACGTGGAATGGTAAGCTAGGAAGGTGGGTAGGCAGTGGTAGGGGTAGAAGGAGGAGATATTAACACGAAATTTACGTTTAAAATTTTGTAGTCCAAATCATGTTGAATTATGTAATTGCATTAAAATAAATTGAATAATTGAAGTTCACACTTTAGAAGTCTCAGGTATTGTGACTGTGTATAAAAGGAAATGTAGTTCAAGGAGCTAATGTTATTTTAAACTAATTATACTTAATTCTGTATTGGATAAATAAGCAAACAAGATTCCCTGAGTTGTGGCTTATAAACTACTACAGTATAGACAGCCTGACCATATCAGATGCCTGGCAAATCATTTAGCATATATTATGCCACGATGCTTTACATTCTTCCAAATATTCTTTTTCAGAGAGATTTATAAATATTTTAGTATGGTCATTAATGACCAAGCTCGAGGAAGGTAAAAGATATTTAATAGGTAGCTTTTGCCTTCTTTTTCTCAGCGACTTTCAAGCACCAATCCTCACATTTCTAAAAGCTTATATTACTGTATCACTGTTCCGAGACATGTCTTTTTCCCCACATATGCCAATTGACTTCCACTATTAGAATTATTTCTTAGCTACATGGTACTTGACTGTTTCAAATAATGAATTCCTAGTGACTGGCTCACTAGAAATTAAAAACATTTCAATTCCCCTATTTCTGGCTCTGGGGCCCTTGCATAGTGATCATGCTGTCCTATTAGAAACAGAGAAAATAATAGTACTTGATGTTTGTTTACCAACTGTCTTTCAAAGGAGCTTAATGAAAAAAGAAAAATCTGCTTTTTAACTGTAGTGTTTATTACAAGCTCTATTTAAGTGATTGGGAGAAGTGATGAACTTTTGTAGTTAATCTGTAGTTAATTCGTATTCTAATGCTTCATTGTGGTATGAAGGTGACCCTGGGTTTTCCATGGAGTTCTTGGTAATTCCTTTCCCTGGAAAGTCTTATTATGGGGCAGTGATGGACTTGACACTGTGTCTCTTTTGATGAGCAGCTTAATAGTTGGCTATCAGGTGATTATATATATATATATATATATATATATATATACATACACACACATACGTTATATATAAATGTATGTCATATGTACACATATATGTATATATACACATACATGCATATCTATTCATGAAATCCCCAGCTAAGGTATAGGTGGAAAGAGTACAAATATTCTTGAAATCACGGATCTATAAATTATTCTTGGAGTTGAAGATTACTGTATATAATAAATACATTTTACTGTCCTATTCACTAGTTTATATTTCTGATAATGTATACTTTCAGGATCCAAGATTTTATTAGTGTGGATGTACCTCTCACTAATGAAGAGTGCAACTGTTGAATTTCCTAGTAGATTGTAGTGGTGAGTTGCTGTGCTTGTAATAATCATCTATTGATGAAAAGTCTATTAACTTATTTGGTTCTTCTGTGACATAGAAGCCCAATATTTTAATGCATTTCGACAGGATAGGACCCGCTAGAGCTCGTACTCTTACTGGTAGAGCCTTAGAAGAACTTTTCTGGTTGTCTTCATGCCAAAATGAAGCATTGGAGGACTTTATTGAAATGTAATGATGTTTTTATAATTGGTAGAGTCATTTGGAAACTGAGGTGGGGCTGTTTTCCAGTTTTCATGTTAAGGAATCTCAGACCTGTAAAATAACTGGATTTAATCACTGCATTCAAATCCCACTTCTAACATGTATAACCATGGGCAAGTCAATCAGCCTCTCTGGATTTCTGACCTTCAAGTCAGAAAGACCTAGCTTCAAGCCCTGCCAATGCCTGTGTGACCCTTGGAAAAGTCACTTAACACCTCAGTTTGCTAGCCAACTCTCTAAGGTATAAATTGCACAACAGATGCCAATCTGTTCTGCATTGGTAGAGGGAACTTCCTCATGGGGGAGTGCCTTAGACCACTGAAATCAGGGATCCTGAACTAATACCTTTACCTGCCCTACCAGACCACTTCCTGAGGAGGAAATGACATAATGAATGCAAAGTACTTTGTAAACTTCAAATCTTGAGATGAACATGTCTGGTCTTACTGCAGCCATCCCTACTACAGGCCAAACTTGAATGGCAGATCAGTGAGCCATGAAGAGAAAACCCGCCCTCTTTGATGCCTGTTCTTGAATGTCGACTCCTGTCCTAACACTGGAATCTCAGTATATGTTCTAATTTATCATTTAGTAGTTTTGTTTTCATTTCCGCAGTACATGGATTAACTGACACATTTTGTGAGTTTATGGAGCTACCCTTCCTTGACCTGGTTATACCACCATTTCTAAGAGGAAAAAGTTGCTTGTGACAAAGAGAAGATGCCTCGGACGAAACAGATTCATCCCAGAAATCTGAGAGGTAAGAACCTATATAGTTTTCCTTCTAAAAAGAATACCATGTGTGAAGAATGAAACTTGCCATATATCTTGCAATGAGATGTCTTGAGTAATGAGAATCGGCAAGATTTGTGGAATGTAACAATGAAACTCAAATGGTTTTCAGTGGCAAAATGACTATGCTGTCATTGATAGACATATTAAAGGTCTAAATGTAAGCATCTCTTAGCGGTCAAAAGAAAAGTCTCATTTTGCCTTTGAATGAACTATCTCACTGACAAAAAGGGCTTCAGTCAAAGTTTTTTTTTTTTTTTTCAATTCAGGAGTTGTATCAGTGTCTCTTGTTTCTTAGGAAGTGCTTAAGAAAGAATTTATTTGCCTTGATATTTGTCTTCATGATTAGTTTACAAGTTAAAATGCCTGATTTTGAGGTAAAGAACAGCTAGTTCTGATTTTTAAGTGTTAAATTTGACATTTTTTTGATCTATTACTTACAAAACTTGAAAGCAATACATTTGACCATTTGACCATTGACATATTTCCATCAGGAAATAGAAGGTCTTTCAGTAGTGGATGGTACGTAATTCACATAAAAAGTGAAAATGAGTACATTTTTTCCTCTATTAGAAGAAGTATAATTTTAATACCAGTACTTTCCACCTTAAGATTTTAAATCACTTTTTTTTGTTTTTAATGTAAGTAAGGTAAGTGTTTCACTGAATTAGATAATGATCTGCTGAAGCAAACAAGGAAACAATTCTAAGCAGATTCCAAAAATGATCTTAGAGAATTTTACCACTGTGGATTTCTTGACTGCTCCCAAAAGTATAAAATGACTTAAAAATAGAACAGATTCACTGAAAAGCCCATTTGGGAAACGACAATGTGTGCAACTACTTTTAAGACCATAGGATCACAGATTTAGAGTTGTTGATCGTCTTATGAAGTATAGACCCCTCACGTTTCAGGCAAAAGCTTATGGTATTTTCCTCCATTTCTGAAAGCTATTTAATAAAACAGAGGGGGCACTCCATCTTTCTTTCACCCCCAAAATATATACTGGGTAAAAGGATTTTAGAACTGTTTCCTTAGCCCAAGCCAAATTGATATATACCCATGCATGCATGAGGATTTCTTTTTAAAGACTGAGTATCTGAGTGTAAGATTTAACAGACTTATGAAATTCATTTTCAGAGAGATTCAGATAATGTTGTAAATGATGTTTTACTTTTGCTATATTTCAATAAGGTTTTGAAATTGGTAGAAATTTTGGTAAAATATTTTACTTAAGAGAGGCACTACTTACTTAAGACTACTAATCTGGAGAATACAGGTCATAGGTTTTTTTTTATATCAAACATACTTTATAATTCAGAAATTAAAAAGGGAAAAATATTTTGCATTGTGTAGAAGTTATCAGTGGTTTTGAAGCTAACATATGTGAAACAATTGTCCATCATCCTACCAATGAGAAACTACCCTATTCTTTTACTTGAATAGTTAATTTTATTAACTGTTTGAAGCACAGGAGAGCAATTTACAGTAAATTAATGAACTGAATAATATTGATGACCGTAAGTAGGTTAATGACCTGCCAAAAGCTAAAGTTCTTGTTCTTGAATAGGATCTGATTCAGTAACTACATTCTTTTCTTGTAAATACAGAATAAAGATGTCAGAAATGTTACTTTAAAAAAGTAACATTTTATGTTAAATTAAAAAAGAAAAACTATTGAATGCCTAATTTCTAAGGATACTGCGGCCAGGGATACAAAGAGAAAATGGAAACAGTCTCTCCCCTCCTGGACCTTATATTTCTAGTGGGACTATGTGATATATACATAGATACATAATAATTTTCTTGTTTCCTGAAGCTCCTAGAAACAAGAAAGGAAACATTATAAATATTTTGACATGTTGACAAAATCTCTCATGACTATTTTATGGACAAGATGGAGAGATATGGACCAGATATTAGTACAATTACATGAGGTCCCAACTGGTTGAAAGAGTAGGCTCCAGTGACCGGTGATAAATAGATAAATGTCAATCTGGAGACACCTCTTGAGTGGTGTGCCAAAAGGCTCAGTTCCTAATGTTGTTCTGTTCAATTTTATGGCATAGATGACATCCTGAACAAATTTCTTTAATGATTTGAAGCTCCAGACAGCTGATATATTAGATAATAGAAATGGATCCAAAATGATTACAGTAGAATGAAGCAATGGTTTGAGACTAATAAGATGAAACTTAATAGCTATTGGAAATTTTAAAAAAACTAGCAATTCAGAATAAAGTTCACAGTGAACATATTCTTCGTAGTTTTGAGTAACACAATAGTGATCACTATTAAATGGCATTTTAGTAACTGAAGGATTTCTAGTTTCTAAGCTATTGATTCAACTTATATATTAATAAATGGAAGGTACTACACTTATTATTTTTGTTTAGCAATAATAACTTAGATATTAAGACCAAAAAGTGTTTTGAGAAAAACCTAAAAGCTAATTTAAGGCATGATTTAGCATCATTAGTGTTTAATGTGGGGATTGATTTGGACCAAAAGACTCAGAATTCATACTTGAGTTCTATTATTGAATTCACAAGAGCTCACTCACCTTCATCCTTCCATGCTTCATTTTGCCAAATACAGAGATTATTTCACAGCAAACTAACTAAAAAGGGATTTTTGAAGTTGAATGAGAATGTCAGCAAGCCAGTTTGAATACAGAAGAAAGTCACTATAAAATTTTGATTTAAGGGGTCTCAGAAAAAGACAAGCTATGTAGAACATAGAATTGAGCATGAATCTTTTTTTGAGGGGAAATTAAAGGAGCATTTCCTTAGTTAAGTTGTAGCTACAGTAACCTACCAGGTGTACTGATGTAATGATTCAGCAGAGGGATCAGAGTGAACAGATGTCTCAGTGGTATGCTTAAAGGTCAAAGGACTATTTTGATTATGAATTGTATCAAGTTTTAAAAGTGGTATTCTTAATTTTCTTTTAAATCACATAGCCCAATTGGTACAGAGTTTATGACCACCCCAAGAAATGATTGAAAGGTATTAATATTTTATAAAAGTAGTATACTGTAGCAATTAAGTTTAGCCACCTTTTTTGTTTTTATAGTTGGTGATATGATGTAACTTTTTCTTCATTTGCGACTAAAGTTGAGATAATCTGTTTTCCCTTATGTTAGTTTTTGGAGGAGTAAGGAGCTATGATTTAATCTGGTGTGGAAACTTCTGCTCTTTTCTCTATCTCTCCAACTGATGCAGATCATCAACTTCTCTGTAACTTAAAAGTTTTAGAGAGTTGCCTGAGGCTCTGATAAGTTAGTGAGTTGCTGAGGAACCTGGAAAGTTTTCTAGAAGAAATTAGGTTTAGGCATAGTATCTTGAAAACTACAAAATGGATACATGGTCTGTATAAAAAAAGGTCATATTATAAATACATTACTATAAAGAGATTGGAGATGTCTTTTAGTCAGTCAAACATTTATCATGTGCGGACTATGGTCAGACGCTGTGCATTCAAAGAAAGGGAAAAATCAATCCCTGCTTTCAAGGAATTCACAGTCTAACAGGGCAAACATGAAAATAAGCGTGTACAAATAGGGTACATAATGGATAATTGGAGATAGTCAGCAAACAAAAGAGGGATCAGGAGAGATTTCTAATAGATTTAAATAGATTTAAAGAAAGCTAGGAAACAGAGGTGAGGGAGGTAGAGAATTTCAAGTCAATTTCACTGGATGACCAGTGAAAATGCTGGAAATCTGGAGACAGAGTGTGTTTCTTGAGCAACAGAAAGGAGGCCAGTGTCACTGGACTAAAAAAGAGTGGGGGAAAATGGGAGTAAGGTATAAGAAAATTGGAAATGGAGGAGGAGACCTGCTTGTAAGCAGCTTTACATTTCAAAAAAGAGGATTTTATATTTAGTCCTGAAGGCAGTTTTCACAACTTTGGATAAGGGAAGAGTTCTTTGACTAAACAAGGGATAGAGATTTCTTCAAAAATAAAATGGACAATTTTGATTACATAAAATTGAAAAGCTCTTGCACAAACAAACTCAGTATAGATAGGATCAGAAGGGAAATGAATAAGTAGAGAAAAAATCTTTGCAGAGGTCTGATAGCCAAGTTATACAGGGTGTTCTAAAAGTTGATTAATAGCACAGATGCACTAAAACTTTAGGGACAGACTGTATAAGGACTTGGTACAAATATGTAAGCAGAAGCCTCCATCTTGAAATGATTAAAAGATTTGAACAAGCAGTGTTCGAAATCTGAAATGCAAACTATTAGCAGCCTCCAAAAATATTTTTAATTACTATTAATAGATGAATGAAAATCACAACAACTCCAACATTCTGCCTTACACCCATTAGAATGGTAGAGTTAAAACAAAGGAAAATGACAACAGAGGGGCTGTGGAAGGATAGACACGTTAATTTGTTGGTGGTAGAGCTATGTTGTGGTCAGAATATTCTATGAAGTAATTTGGAATTGTACATTGAAAGTTTCCAGTCCATTTGGCCCAGTGACACCACAAGGTACATTCCCAAAAGGGAGCTCAAAAAAGGAGCTCTAATATAAGTTTTCTACGTACCTATAGTTGTATGTACAAAAATACTTACAGCAACACTTTCTGTTGTAATAAAGAACTGGGAACAAAATAGATGCCCATCAGTTGGAGAATGGCTGATCAAATTAAGGTGTATGAATATAATTGAGTATTATTTTATGGTATGAACTGACAATGAGGACAAGTTCAGAGAAATCTGGGAAGACTTGTACAAGGTATAGAATGTATCATGTACTTGATACAAGCAGAACCCAGAGAACAATTTCTATAATGACTACAACATTGTAAAGGAAAACAACTTAAAGACTTAACTCCAATAAATATAATAACTAATCATACCTTCACAAAACTGATGAGAAGCAAACATGTTTCTAAACTCTTAAAGAGAGATGATAGACAAGAGGTGCAGAATGAGAATATGTTTTCAGACTGAGCTAATATGTCTATTTGATTTTCTTGACTAAACTTCATTATTTCAAGAGAAGCTTTTTATTTGGGAAGGAAGAGTTGTTGGAAGGTACTTGGTGAGTAGTGATCCTGGTGCTGTTGTTTTTAAAGAGAAAACTTCAGTGAAATATGTCGTGAACAGAAGGAAGTTCAAAAGGGACACAGATAAGGGGAGTTTTGTTGCTATATGCTTAAAAACCTAAACTGTCCATAGTAAAAATAGTTTCTTTTCTTTGCATGTTGAAATATTCCTGTTCAAGTCCATTATTAAAGATAAACATTTTCAAAAAAAGATGAAAAAAAGGTAAATGCCTTGTTTAAGGTTAGTACACTGCTCAAACATGTAAGAAGAAAGGTGAACCTCTAGCTTCTAGACTTTTAAGACCAAGCCTTTAGCCATTATTCCATGCTTTTCTGACTTATCTGTAGTAAAATTAAAAAAAGAATAGCATTGGGCAGAGATGATTACATTTTAACATCATAGGTTTGAAGCTGGAACGGATGTTACATGTTATCTAGTGCAATCCCTTCATTTTCTGATGAAGCAACTGAGGCCCAAAGCATTTACTTTATTTGCCCAGTGGTCATACAGATGTGTAAGTAGCAGATCTAGGATTGGAATCCAGTTCCTCTGACTCTAAATCCAGGTTTTATCCTGCACTCTGTCACAATAATGAATGTCACATTCTTCCTTATTTATTTTTTTCTGACTAGTCCAGTTTAGTTTTTAATAGATTGCACTTCAATAAACTTTTATTGAATGCCTATTGTATGCTTGGAATTGTGGTTGAGATTGGCAACAAAGAGATTAGAATAAAAATCTCTGCCCTCATAGAATATAACCTGATGTCAGAAAGAGAGGTAGGCTCAAACATATATGCAGAGTAAGTATGATACAAGGGAAAATTTGTTAGGAACAGAGGAAAAGTCCAAAGCAAGTTCTCTTAAGAAATTTATAGAAGGAAAGATCACTTTCATGGGGGGATGATGGGAAGATGAGGGAAGGCTTCTTGGAAGAATTGGTACTTGAGCTGGTCCTGAAAGCAAGGCAGGTTTTCAGCAGATAGGGTTGGGGGGAGGGGCGTAATGCATTTAAAAATGAGGGAAATGGTCTGTGTTAGTGCAGGGAAGTGGCAGAGGGCAGGATGAGATCAGAGAACAAATGACCTCCTTTACCCCTGGCCTCTGACAACTTTCCCTCACTTGTTAGTGGGCTCTTCCTCTTCAAATTACTTTATCTGTGTACATGTTGTAAACTACGAGTGTTTTGAGACAGGGACTTCTCTCTCTCTCTCTCTCTTTTCTCTTTTCCCTCTACATCCCCTCTTTCTGCCTTCCTCCCTTCTTCCTTCCTCCCTCCCCTCTTTTTTCCTACTCTTCATCACCCCTCCGTCCTTCCCTCCCCTCTCTTTTTCCTCTTTCCTTCTGTTCCTCTCTTCCTCTTGCCATTGTCTCTTTATTGCCTAGCAAATAGTAGGAGCTTAATTCATGTTTGTTGAATTGAACAACTAGTAGCATAGTTAACTGAGATTCAAGAGAAAAAGAAGAGGGGAGTAGAGTGAAATAAATTCTGGAAGATAAGTGGGAGCCAGATTTTTAAGAACCTTAAACACCAGGATTCTGAGTTAGTATTTTATCCTGTGGGCTTGTAAGGAGTCACTGAAGGTTTTTTTGAGCAGGGTTATGACATTTTGACGTGGGCATTATGATGATTTTGGAAGCTGTGTTATGATGATTTTGGAAGCTGTGTGAAGAATGGATTAGAGAGGGGAGATGCTGGAGGGAGGGAGATGGGATAGGACATTAATTTCAACAGTTTAGCATTGAGATAATGAGGGTCAGAATGAGAGTGGTTGGTGTCTGATTTGCAAGAAATATCAGGAGACATAGAATCTATAGGGTTCCCTACTCTCATTATACTTACTTATTTGTACATGTATTATATTCATCTGGTAGAACGTAAGCTTCTTAAGAGCAGACTCTTTTTTCTCTTTGTATCTATCTGCAATGCCTAGTGTAATGCCATGGACATAGTGTTTATTAAATATTTGTTGAGGTTGGGGTAACTGATTGGATATTGGAGTTAATGAAAAAGGAAAAGTTTGTGCTGAAATTTTGAGATGGGTGAATAGGAAAGGAGTGGCATCATCTTTCATGACAGAAATACAGAAGTTGGGATGGGGAAAAGAGATGATGAATTCTGTCTTGTACTTGTTAAGTTTAAAGTGCTAGGAGGACATCCAAATAGAGACATTTGTCAGACAATTGGAGCTACAGGAATAGAGCTTGGGGCACTTAGACAAATACCAAACAACTCTTAGGTGTTTTTATGATTTGTATATGGTAAGTGTGAAGTGTCAAAATCAGCCTCAATTTGAAAAAAATAGTTTTATAGGTATGCTGTGCTTTAAATATTGGTATAAGAAAATTTGGATGATCAGACTAAGTTAATTAAGTGTAATTAGTCACCTGATAAAAAGGTTATTTTTTTCATAATGGTTCGTAGTAGTAAAGAGTTAAATTATTGAAGTTTACTGTTGAGCACACTGGATTTAAAATATGATTTGATTTAAAACTTTTTGACTTATTCAGCTAACTTGCTTGCAAATTATGAGGAACACACTAATGTAAAATAAAAAAAAAGAGAATTGTGAGATTATTGTTACTTTTATTATTTCAAGATAGCATCTGTTTTGTAAAACAGAAGAACGTCTGTATTAAGCATTATGTTGTTTATGGTTTTGTACAAAGAGAACTACCTCTGTGTGCTAAGTGTTGATTGGTAATAGGAGATTGCCGTGCTTTTCTTTTGTTTTTTTTGTTCTGTTTTGTTTGTTTTATTTAAGTCCTCTTTAGAATAGTGAGGGAAAGTAGAGAAGGGCGATTCAAAGTGGAATTAATTCAGTGAGTATTTCTCTCATTTCAGTCCCAAAGGCTATTTGGGAGTTGTGGACAGTGTTTTTTTTCTTCCTTAAAATGGTTTGGATTAGGTGATTTCAAGGTTTCTTCTAGACTTGACACAGTGATTTCTATAAAAAGGGGTTGGATGAGTTGTGGACATGATTTCTTGCATTATTTTCCCAGCTAGTTATTGTAAAGCTGAATGTGTTATGCTATATAATACTTATCAGAACTGTATCAGAAATTTTGATGTATCATGGACCATAAGGAGCTTACAGGAAGTAAATTTGTCTACTCTAGTGTTTAAGGTTTTGAAATGGTAACTTCCTTTCATGCACATGTGTCTTTGTAGGAGAAAAGTTCAAACAAAAGCTTTCTTAAAATACATAAAGGAATTATCCGAACTGAAGGTGAATATTTCTTGTCAATATGCAGGATATGTCTACATCAACAACTTCACAGTAACTAGCCCAGAAGAGTCTGGAAAATGTTATACTTAATCAAATTCAGCCCTTACAGGGTCACAAAGTGTAAGTCTGGAGAAACCTTAAAAGTCATGTAATCAAAGCCCAATTTCAGTTAAGCTACTGTGCTTCTAAAACATACCTGGGTAAAATTTATATGGTGGTGTACTGGTAAGGTGAGTATTTGATTCAGAAGACATGGGTTTGGATCCTGGTTCTCACATTAACTCTTTGAGCCTATTTTCTCTTCTGCAAAATGGGGATAAAAATACTTGCAACACCTACCTAAATGGCTAATTTTGCAAACCTTTAAACCGTGTGTACTTTTGCATAGGTAAATATTGATAAATCTTGTTGAACCAAATGGATGAGTAGCCTAACCACTCTATGACTTGGTTTCCTCTTCTGTAAAAGGAGAAAGTTGGACCCAAAGACCTCTAAGGTGTCTCCCAATTCTGATTCCTATGAGCTATTGAAATCTGAGTTTTATATTTGTAATTTTTTTGTGAATTCAAAACTTAAGACTGTTGTTAGCCACAAAAATATTTATAGTACAGCTTTTTGTCATAGCAAAAGATTGGAAACAACATAAAAGCCTGTCAGTTGGGGAATGGCTGAACACATTGTGGTAGGATATGTGAATATAATGGAGTGTTAAAGTATTGTAAGAAAGGATGATGATGCAGAGGAGCATTGGAAAGATTAAATGAACTGATGTAAAACAGAATAAGCAGAACCAAGAAAACAATATATATAAGGACAACCACAAGAAAAATGGGAAGCACAACAGCAACAAAAATAACAACAAATCTAAATTAAATGATGCACATAAAACATTAAATCTTTTCAATGTGTTGGTTGATTTTTTTCCTGAAATTTTGTTTTCTCTTTTTCTTAAAAAAATTCTTCCTTACAAGGAATGGCTTTCTATAGATGGTGAGAGAAATGATATGGGGGGAAATCTAGGCAGTGTAAAAAGCTTTGAATAGAAATCTGTAAAAAAAGAATAATATAGAGTCTAAATAGTCTTATGCGATACAAATCAAATTTCCATGTTCAGTCAACATTCCCATTATAACAGTAGCCTTAAAGTTTGTGATAGGTCATAGAAATCTTTACTGAGAACCTTTCCCTCCTAACTGATCCTTCACAATTTTAAAATAATAAAGTAATAAATTAAAATAATACAGATTCGTATTTTGTGTCATACTGCTTTTTAATCAGGAAAAAATGGAAGACTGGTGTTGCTGTTGTTGGCATCAGTTTTATTATAATCATTAAAATTATTGTGTAAAATAGCTTGTTTTCATAGTAGTCAAACTGAGTCAAAGCATTTTATTTTTAAAAAAGCTGTAGGTTTATAACAAATATATAATTTTTTGTAGTTTGCTTTTTAGGTTTTATGTTGCAATCTTTTAATATCTTTATTTGAATATTTAGTTACTTTAAAGTTTTTCTTTTTGAAAGCAAGCACAGAATACAGTAATAAAGTAATGGTATAACTAATAAACAATCTAGTAATTTCACTTTGGAGATAAGTATATACTTATAAACTCTAGTTTTATCTTTCCACATAGCAAAAATATAACATGTAATATGTGAAATATATTACTAGCACAATAATTCAGATTTGTGGTAAATAGAGTCCATAGCTCATTAATTTAGAATTCTTGGTAATTCAGACAGAACTAGGAAAAACTTACCATCATAATGGCTGGGGGAAGGGGTGATATTAAGTACTAAAATTATATTAATTTTTGGAAGAAATGAAATTATTTTTAAGTACATTGGCAATGTGATAGTTAGAACTGATTTTTATGTATTTAGTTAAACCATATCATTTTATTAGTTTTGAAAGCAAGCATTTTTTTAAAAGGAAAATAAGATTGCTTTCCAAAGCCAAAGTCATTGTCTTATGTGAGATGCCTATTTGCCTTACATTAAAGCATTTTATACTTTACTGATTTCTTAGAATTTTAGAAGAAAAAGAGTTTTCTTGAAGTAACAAAGACTTTGTGGGGGAACTTTGTAGTACATGGAAAATGTTAAGTTTGAGCTGTAATGTAGATAATGAAATGTCCAACAAGAATTGTTGTGGTCAAGATTAAATGGAGCCTTTTTGGTCTTCCAAATATCAACCAGTGTCTATAATAATAAAAAACATATTTTGAGTTTCCATATATACAAGAAACTATGTTAGGTGTAAAGATGAATATGTTAGGGTCCCTGTCTTGAAAGACCTTTAGCTGTCATCTTTGACGACTGTCATTATCATTCTTAGTATATGTTTAACACATTGTACTTTTAAAAATTCCTATAGTTACTGTATTCTTCTTTGGAAGTTTGGATGGACCTGTGATCTTAATGATACAGGCATATCCCTCAACACTGTAAAACTGAATCTATCTACACTTTCTCATCCTATGCAACTCTCATTCTTGTCTTCCTTTGCATTATCCATGAGAGGTCTCTCTTGACATTGGGTGTGTACAAATGGACCACACAGGTAGTTCATTGATTATTTCTTGCTCAAATTATATGACCAGTGCACCTTCTTTTTCAGTCATATGTTATGCAATATTTTATATCATTTCTGCAGTGTAATTCTTCATTGATAGCATACTATGTCCTACTCATCTATCTCTCTGTTGTCCTTTCAGTGACCTTCCACCTCAGTTCACTGGAAATTGTGGCATTCTATGCTTTGCTGCCATGTGTAATAATAGTAATGATGATGATGATGATAACAGGTAACATTTATGTAGTGGCTACTACGTGCCAGACACTATACTAAACACTTTACAAATATCTTTTTCTATTCTCACTATGACTCTGGAAGGTAGGTACTTTTATTTCCCCCCTTTTACAGGTGATGAAACTGCGGCAAACAGAGGTCAAGTGACTTTCCCAGGGTGACACAGCTAATAAAAATCTGAGGTCAGATTTGAACTCAGGTCTACTTGTCTTCAGGACCAATGCTCTAACCACTGTACCATTCAACTGAAGAATATTAACATTTAAAAAAAAAATGGTCCTTTGTTTCAAGTTGAAGCTTGAGGTCATTAAAAGCATTGTTTGGTTTTCCAGAGACAATTCTCTGGGAATTAACCCACTCCCTTCTCACTCAATCTGGATTTATTTAATTGTTTATCTACAGTGTTTGTCTAAGATGTGTGTGCTGGTGGACCAGCTCGATTACCTATCTATCTAACTGCATATCCTAGTCTGGATGATAGACATGCTTCATCCATTTAACTTTTCTTGTGTTAGACAAGACTCTGTTGAGTGATTAAGAATCTTGTTTAGGAGATCCCATACCAGGGCTTAATTCAAGCAGCTCAATGCCATTCACAAATAGAACTCATGAGAACAGCAAACACCTTTATGGAGTTTCTGTCTCCCTGTCTAGTATCCTTTTTGACATTTATAACCAGCGTCTTCAAATACAGTTCTCTCTTTTTTAAGGAATCTTAAATAATTTTTTCATGAGGTAGAACTTGTGGAGGAGAGTTATTAAGGTGACACCTGTATTATCTGTGTATTTGTAGGTTAAATATGTAGGTAAGGCACCTTTTATTGTTTTAAGAAATACTGAATTTGTCCCACCCTTTATAGTGGTTTTGATACCTATTTTGTTAGGATCTTTAATGTTTATTAGCACTCATACTATACCAGGTGATTCTGCCTTAATGCAGTTACTTGTTTTTCTGGTTAAACACACTGTGCAGGGGAGAGGAGTGGTGGTTTAGGCCATACATTTTTCATAATGAGCACATAGAAAGGTGTACTTGGAATGGTAAGAGTTTGAGGTGTCTTTCTAGTCATTCAGGAAGTATATTTTGCCAAATCATAGAACAAACAGCTCTTGTTACTTAGGCCAGAGTATGAAGGAGTAATTGCACCTTCTCTTTCTCCTTTCCTCTCCCCCTTCTTAAGCTATCAAGAACATAACTTAAAATTCTTCATGTTTTTGTATATTGCTCTAAGTTTACAATACTTTTGTTAAATAATAAGCACAAATTCCTAAGGAAACATTGGTCTTTCAAAAATTCTTGGTTTGCTTTATTAATATAGTTAAAAGAAGGACAAAGTATTCAGTGTTGTTAATTGTTTCAGTTGTGTCCAACTCTTTGCAACCCCATTTAGGGTTTTCTTGGCAAAGATGCTGGAGTGGTTTGCCATTTCCTTCTCCAGCAACTTTTACAGTTGAAGAAACTAGACAAACAGGGGAAAGTGACTTGCCCAGGGTTGCATAGCAAATGAGAGTCTGAAGTCTGATTTGAACTCAGGAAGATGGTATTCCTGACTTTAGGCCCAGCACTCTATCTACTGTGGCCCCTCGTTGCCCAGATATTCAATAGGGGATCAGTTTTCAATGTCAGTATTAAATTTTGGACATAAAGGCTTAGAAAACATTTTTTTTAGCAGTCTTTCAAGCAAACTAATATGAAAACATTCATTTAGAATGTAAAGGTCCAGAGAAAAAAATTCTTTTTTTCTTTTCCAAGCAGTAAGTATAATAGAATGTAGAATATTTGCATTTAATGAAAAATGTACTTGTATTATGGTTATATATTTGAATAGTTCAGTGAACAATTACAGATAAAGAGTGAATGGAATCTTTTACTTAAGAGGTATTTGTATCTCAAGTCATTAATAACATTTTAGTTCAGAGCATTTTATCTATTACTCCTGTAGGATCTATAGAAATAAGACTTTCTGTTGCTTTCAAAAAGTTTTAAATTGGGAATACATGTTACATTCATGGAAGAGATTTAAGAACATTAAAAAAAAGATGAATCAAGAGTTTTACCCATCCAGTCAGAAAGAAAATCAGTGGATAAACACTGTCTATCCAGTCTTTGATATGCAGTTGAATAGGAATCTTTTAGAACTCATCCATCTCTGCTGTGTGTGTGTGTGCACGTGTAGAGTACATTACAAATCATCAGTGAACTAGGGCCAGAATTATAAAGGAAGGAAAAGGAGGATTAGATTGCCTTTGGGAAATAGTGAGGTTTTTAAAAATTACTCTAAACTTCTCCTAGAAACAAAAGACTGTCTTTTAAATACCAGTAGGCCTCCAGTGATGCTATTTGTGAATCATGGAGCACAACTGTCTCCCATGAAATGAAGCTGAGAATCATCCAAAGCACAGTGGAGAGGCCCAGGGATGGTAGGTGTGAATAGTCAGTAACACATGGTAAATAAGGAATGATGATAGAAAAGTGGCATAAGGGATGTCTTCAAATATGTGTGACTAGAAAAAAAGTTGTTGAGAATGAGGGAATACTGATAGCTAGCTAGCTGTTCTGTTGGTATTCCTGTGATGTCAAAGAAGACTTGAAGCACATGATGAGCTTATTGAGTGAGGGACTTCTTGTAATAAACTTGGGGAGGTCCTGGGGGAGGGTTGTACAGGGTGACCAGGCATATCCAGGCTGTAATCCTCAACCCTGGATGGAGACCTCACATAGATGAGATCAGATCTATTCACGTTGGAGTACAAAATCAGTAGTCTGAATTTAGTTTCTTAGTAAGCTGATTTCATGTTCTGCTAGGGGAGAATAGTAATGTACATTCATATAGCCAGTGTCTACAAAGCACCCTTAAAACAATCCTGTCAGGTAGGTAATGCAAGTATTCTCCCCATTCTACAATAGAGGAAAATGAAACTCAGAGATGAAATGACATATCTGAAGTCATACAGCTGGTAACTTTTCTGTATCTGAGATTTGCCTGGGAAATTAGAAAATTAAGTGTCTTGCCCATAGTCAGCCTGAATATATCAGAATTGGGACCAAAACCTAGGTTTTCCTGATTTACCAGACTGAGTTGCCACTCTCCTATACTGCCTCTCTGATATCCTTTAAAATGTTATTATTATTATTTATTATTAGTTTTTTATACATGTTTTCTTTCAGTTGACTAATGAAGAATTTTCATAGATAATGCTCTGGAAAAAGTTAATTTTTTTATCCACTGTATAGACTTTAGTTGCCATTATCCTGGACTGTTGACTTCAATGAAAAAGAGCATATCATATAACAAGTTCAAACAAATGAAATCATCCTTCCATATAGTGGACTCTGTAATATGGATAATTTTATTGGTTGATTGAAATTTCAAGAAAGATGGAGGCAGAGCAGATATTTTGGTAATTCCTATTAGCTCCTTTACCACTTCAGAAAAAATGGTTGAGCTTTTCTTTCCTGCTGTAAAGAATTAAGACTTATTTATTTTTGGAGAAATGATACATTAAGATTTCAGTTCTTAAGCCTCAAAGTAATGTCTCAGGCTGTTGATTGCAGACTACCTTTTCCTCTTGTGGTATTATTCTCCTCTGCTGTTCATCCCCCCTGCCCCCCATTCTTCTACCTTGTTTTTAACATTAGGTAAAGTAGGGAGTCAGTGTTATATTTCTATCAGAATTACCTTTGGAAGGTCAAAAACCAAAAATAGTCCTGGTTTTGAGGACAAAGTGACAGGTTCCTGGCTCTCTTCTCCATTCCCTCTTTCTCTCCAGGATCTTGTCAACTCTTATTGAATTACCTCTATTCAGATGACACTTAATTCTGAGCAAGTGACTTAATTTCTTTGAGTCTCAGTTTCTTCATTTATAAAATGGGGAAGAGGGGCAGAGCCAAGATGGCAGAGTAAAGGCAGGGACTTACCTGAGCTCTCCCCAAAAATCCCTCCAAATACCTTTAAAGATGACACTAAACAAACTCTAGGGTAGCAGAACTCACAGAAAGACAGAGTAAAACAAATTTCTAGCGCAAGACAACTTGGTCAGCAGGAAAGGTCTGTTGCAGCAGGGTGAGAGAGGAGTGCAGGTTACACCTGTAAAGACTGAGCCCCAGCAAACCCAGAGCAGACCTTTGTGTGACTGAATCATTGGCAGCAATGACAATTTCCAGACCTCTCAGCCCACAGATGCCAAAGACATCTTGGAAGGTCATGAGGAAAGATCTGTAGCACCTAGGTGAGAGTGGAGCATAGTCCCACAGTCCTGGCCCCAGGAAGCCAAGAGCAGGCCTTGGGAGTAACTTCAGCAGCAACAGCAGTAGCTGCTTCCAGAGCTCTCAGTCTGGTCAGAAGGAGGTGACAGGGGTCTTTTGGCTAGCACTGAGGCAGGACTGTGTTGCTTTGCCCACACTCAGATCCAGGTTGCAGTCCTGGGTGGCAGTGTCAGGGTAAAGATGAGCAGTAGCATATCAGCGCTTGTGGCAGCAGTGGAGGGGGTCCCTCCTCACAATTCCAGGGCAGAAAATAGTACTTGTGGTTACTCACAGATCGGAGCACAGGCCAGGATAGTAGTAAACACCTCTCCTTAGATCATATCATCTTGGAAGAACTGAAAACTTACAGGTCCCTAGAATATCTGAAAACGGCTTCCCTTGAAGCTTGGGACAGCTCACCCTTCACCCAGGAAGCAGAGCCCTACTTTAACAAAGAGTTAAAAGTGAACTAATAGACTGGAAAAATGAGCAAACAGTGGAAAAAGCAAAAACCCTCTGAATGTTAAAAGTTATTTTTGTGACAAAGAAGACCAAAACATGGAAACAAGACAACAAAATCAAAGCTCCTGCATCCAAAGCCTCCAAGAAAAATATGAATTGGTCTTAGGCCATGGAAAAGCTCAAAAGGAATTTTAAAAATCAAGTAATAGAAGTAGAGGAAAAATTAGGAAGAGAAATGAGAGTGATGCAAGAAAATCATGAGGAAAGAGTAGACAGCTTGCTAAAGGAGACACAAAAAATACTGAAGAAAATAATACCTTATATAATAGACTAGGCCACATGGAAAAGAGCTCAAAAAAGCCAATGAGAAGAAGAATGCCTGAAAAAGCAGAATTGACTAAATGGAAAAGGAGGTCCAAAACTCACTGAAGAAAATAATTGCTTTAAAATTAGAATGGAACAAATGGAAACTAATGACTTTATGAGAAATCAAGAAACAATAAAACAAAACCAAAAAATGAAAAAATGGAAGGCTATGTGAAGTATCTCATTAGAAAAATAATTGACTTGGAAAATAGATCCAGGAAAGATACTTTTAAAAATATTGGGCTTCTTGAAAACCATGATCAAAAAAAGAGCCAAGACATCATCTTTCAAGAAATTATCATGGAAAACTGCCCTGATATTGTAGACACACACAGGGTAAAATAGAAATTGAAAGAGTACCACCGTGCTACTCACTACATGAAAGATATCCCAAAATGAAAACTTCAGGGAACATTATAGCTAAATTCTAGAGTTCCCAGGTCAAGGAGAAAATATTAGAAGTAACTAGAAACAAATAATCCAGGTATTGTGGAGCCACAGTCAAGAGTAACACAAGATTTAGCAGCTTCTCCATTAAAGGATCAGAAAGCTTAGAATAGGATATTCCAGAGGGCAAATAAGCTGGGATTATAACCAAGAATCACCTACCCAGCAAAACTGAGTTTAATCCTTCAGGGGGAAAAATGGACATTCAGTGAGATAGAGAACTTTCTTGCCTTCTTGATGTAAAATGAGGGAGTTAAGTTTTATAACTTCTCTCTTCAGTTCCAAATATTAGGATCACAGAATTGTAGATTAAGAGCTGAATGGCACTTTAAAGGTTATTGATTCCAATCCCTTTATTTTATGGATAATGAAATTGAGGCTCATAAAGGTGAAACAACCAGGGTCATACTACTAAGTTTCTAAGCAGGAATTCCAGGTCTAGAACCCTAATTAATATGCCACGTGGTCTTTCTGTCTTTGATGCTGTGATTATTATATTCATTTCTCTCTTGAGTGTTGGTACTATATCACCAGGTGATTTTGGACATTTTGAACTAAATGTGTTCTTTAAGCATCTCAAACTCAGTGTGTCTAATAAAACTCAATATTGTTACCCTCAAATCTTTTCTTCATCCTAACTTTTCTAGTTTTGTCAAGGGCATCATCTTCCTTCTAAGCTCCCAGTTGTACAACCTTAAGAGTTATCTTGATGCCTTACTGTGAACCCTAAATGTCCAAACAGTTGCCAAATCGTAAGTGATTCTACCTTCACAGAATCTCTCCCATTTTATCTTTTTCTCTCCAATGACATCATTACTATTCCTGTTTGGACCCTCATCTCTCACCTGAATGATCATAATGACCTCTTAATTTTTCTCCCTGCCTCAAATCTCTCTAGTCTATATGAATGTCAACTTTGCCATCGTTCACTTATTCTGCCCTGCTTACCATCCCTATAATTTTTCAGACCAAAGTGCCCTTTGTGGTCACCTCTTCCCTACCTGTGTTATTTTCTTCATTAGAATGTAAGCTCCTTGAGGGTTGGGACTGTCTTTGTTTTTGTTTTTCTCAAGCACAGATCTAATCTTGTCATTCTGCTACTTAGTAAACTCTAGTGGTTCCTTATTACCACAGGGGTTTTGTGTTTGGACCCCATTGGCATTCTAGTGAGACTTGTGGATCTCTTTTTAAAATAATCTTTTTAAATGTGTAATATAGGATACATAGAATTACAAATTATATACAAACCACTTGTATTGAGATAGTTATCCTGACAACAACAACAATAATAACATCAATTTAAGGAAAAAACAAACTGAGTTCATGGACCCCAAATTAATACCCTTGTTCTAGGCCCAAATATACATTCCTCTTTCTGCCATTTAAAGACCTTTGCAACTTCTTTCCAGTTTATCTTTCAGACTTATTACATATAACTCCTTTTCACGCACACTTTGGATCAGCCAAACTGGCCCTTTTGCTGAGAATTCCATCTCTTATCTCTGTGCCTTTTCATAAGCTGTCCCCAATACCTATAAAGGATTTCCTCTTATAATCCTTATTTTGTTTCAGAGGTCTCAGCTCATGTGAACTCTCCTACATTTGCAATCCACTGATAACTTTTAGTACCCCTGTACCTCCCTACCCCAAATAGCACATTGATTTTGTGTGTATATATGTATATGTGTATGTCTATGTATATATGTGTATATATACATGCATACATACACACACAGATACACACATATATAGTATGTGGATAGGGGTTAGAGAACTGACCTTAGATCAGGGAAGACATGGGGTTAAGTCTTTTTTCTGACACCTCTGTTTATGTGACATTCAAATCACTTAGCCTTTCAGGCAACTCTTCTAAGACTCTAAGTACCAGTACTATAAGAGCCAACTTACATGGTAGAGAGAATTTCCTCATTTGGGAGTTCCCTATATCAACAAAATCACATTCTATCCTATTCTTTCTTACCCTATGTTTTGTATTTATTTGTATGTGGCTTTTGAAGCCCTTTACAATCTGGTCCCAACCTAATTTTCCAGTCTCTATACATTATTTCCCTTCTTGTACTTTGCAGACCAGTCAAATTATCTTTCACTCTGTTCCTTATTTACCACTCAGTGTTTCAAATCTCACTCTGAACCTTAGCACTGGCTGTCTCTGATGAAGCTTGGAATGTACTCACCTTTTAACATGAAGCCTTTTCTGATTCTCCCCAGCTCCTGATGCTTCTTCCTTAAATACATATGTACCTGTGCATGTATATGTATTGACATATATGCATATATTTAATATATACATTTACGCATATTTTATGTTCATCTTCCCAGTAGAATGTACGATCCTTTAGATCAAGAACTGTAATTTTTTGTCTTTGTATCTCTAGTGCCTGGCACATAGTAGGCAATTTAATACTTTTTAATTGTTTGAATATCATTAAAAGAGTGGTAACTCTCTACTTGTATCAGGAGAAAAGATTACTAATTATGTTTATACATCAACACTTGTCTCAAAGATAATATTAAAATCAATATTTCTTTATATGTTAGCTTAAGAAAAACTCTAGGTTTTACCAAGTCATTTATTGTAGAAAATGTGATTCATCCCAGTCTAGTTCCATCACAATCTTTCAGAAACATTTATTAATAACTAACAATGCTTAGTATTGCTAAACACCATACAAGTACACAGCTATGGATACTGTCCTCTTGGAAGTTTTAAATTTAAGATATTACTTACGTGGATAGAAATAAAGGTTATAAATAGCTGAACAGACACTACATAAGTCAAAAAATGACCAAATCCTATATTAACATGTACAAACAATAGGGAGAGTACATAGCAAGGGAGATGTGTATTAAAGATTTATGTGTGTTGGTAGTTGATCTGGGTATTGGTAGCGTATAAGCTATGTTGGTGATGAATTAATAAGTATTCCTGGGAGTAGAGTTAGAATTTTGGTTAGTTAGTTTGTATTTGGTTGAAATGTTATTTCATGAAAAGATTCCATAGGTCATGCCTTTAGGCAGTTGTTTGACTTTCAAGATCTTTCTGAGAGCGGTAGATTTCTTTGAAGAACTTGTTTTAAGTTCTAATCTTGAAGACTTACTTAGCACTGATGGAAAATCATTCTGTTTGTGTTTCAGAAAGATATACCAGATACTATAAATAAAGCTGAATTAGTGAAAAATGTTTACTCCAGAGATCATCTTCTCTTATTGTTTTAAATATTATTAATTATATTTTTTACAACTGGATTGCATCTGTTAATAATTCTTGACTAGTGTCAGAGTTGTGTTTCTGTGTAAGAATAGAGGTTTGGGGGAATTTGCCTTCATCCCATAAGCTACCTACTTGTGAAACTATTTGTAGAATAATTTTGCTTCCTTGAAAAATACACGTTTTCTTTATAAAATACATTTTGATTGATATTTCAAAAAAATACAAAAGTACTTAAATACATTTAGATTGAACATTATTTTGAAAGATATGCAAATATTTCACAGCAGCTTTTTGAAGGTTCAGTTTTAACTTGTCAGAGGTGTAGATTTTATATGTAGTATGAATATTGGGTTGGGCAAAAAGGACTTTAGCAGAAATTACCAGAGAGGCTTTAGTTTCATAGATATTGTTTGGCTCCCATTGGCATAAATCTTGTCTAACTAATCCCAAGATTTGTGTTTGCTCTTTTTTTTAGCCCCTCCTCCCAAGTTCTGATAGTTGCCTCTCGCTGCCAACTTTATGAAGCATTTGCTACCGTATTATTTCAAGGATAAAACTTTTGTTATCCGGCTTGTACTTTGTTGTTTATATATTTTAGGGTACAGGAATTGACCTGTGGTACATCTGAATCCATGTAATGATGAGTTGTGTTTTAATGTGATTCTGCAGTAGAGGTGCAATAAAAGTTAATAACCCATTCTTTCCACTGTACTTTTTATTAACTTTGAGAGCATACTCTTGTGCCAGAATATTTTGCAGTGATTTTTATTGAATATTCCAATGATGTGCCTTTGCTGGAAGCATTTAATGCTTTTCCTGAATAAATTGTGTACATCGTGATTGACAAACATTTAAAATGAGAAATTTTGAAACTGTTAAATATTGATAAACTTATGATAGTTTACCATAAAATGAATTTAAGAAATCCTTTATTATAGGGTGGAACATAAATATATTAAAGGTTTGTAACCAGGAAAAAGGGAATTTAGATTTGCAGAAATGACCAGGGTTTTCTCGAGTGGAATCTTATTTTATTTGTTGTGTGTACCAAAACAATATTAGTGTATCTGCTATTTTGATAATTTCATTAAACTTTGTAGTAAGCCAAAGTGCTGTAGTAAAGACTAAATTTTCTTTGGCATCTATATTAGTTCATAGTATCGCAGATTTAGAACTGAAAGGTAACTTAAAGACCTTTGAATCTAAACCCCCTCATTTTATAGATTAAAAAAAAAACCTGATGTACAGAAGTTAAGTAATTTTTCCCAGTTACAGAACTGGTAAGTATCTGAGGCAAGGTTCAAACTCAGATCTTTCCAACTGCAGGTCCAACACTCTACTCACTGTTTTATGTAGCTGCCTCAATAGATAGTTGGCACAGGTTAAGGTAAACACATCTTAAATACATGTAGATTCATGTCAGTTTGATCTTGTGCTTGTAAATCACAATTGAAATGAAGATTACCAACAGTTTGATTTACATTTTTCACATTGTTTGTGAGTTAAGCATGCTTTTTATTCCATTAGTATAATCATATAGATTACCTCTCCCCTCTCCTGCATTATTTTAAAGGCTGAGGGAAACAATAGTGGAAAAAAATTCAGAGGCAAAACACAGGAAGAACATCTTTGAGATACCAGACGTTGGGCTATTCCTGTGTCTTCTCTGTCTCTCCTCTCCTCCTCCTCCATTTCTGACTCCTTAAAAACCTAGGAAGGAGGTTGTAAGAGGGTTAGCTAGAGGGTGTTGCTTGAGCAGCTTGTGATTTCTCTGTAGCTTGTGTCATCTGACACATACCATGAAATTCTACTGAGGAAGAAACAGTAAGTATAAGACTCTTTAAAAAATATAGTAAATTCTTGGGCTAGAATAATAACTTTTAAGATTCTATGAAAACATGTCACTTAATAACACCTTCAATGAATTAAATGAATTACTACTGACACCTCATGGACATAGGTTATATTTTTAGCTAAAATGTAGGGTTTTTGCATATATTATATATATATGTATATAAATGTATATGTCTGTATATATAAAAATGAATGTAGTAGGTATACGTACACATTTTACCATCTACATTATCAAGAATAGTTTTTTGATTAAAAGCATGGAATTTAAAGATGTACTTTTTAATAGATTATATAAGTGAAAGAAATTAAGCATACTCCTTTTCTTATTTTTTATTTTTAGCAGATGGGGCAGGATCCAGACCTGTGAATCAGTGTAGGGAAATCTGGTGTGGCAATTCTGCCCATCAGTGCCAACTAGAACTTTTGTGACTTTTAATTTTAGAGAGTTAATTGGGACACTATGTTAAGTGTCTACAAGTTGCATAGCTACTATTTGTTAGAGACCGAGCTTGAACCTAGGATTTTATGACTCCTGAGTCTTCACTTACTAGACCATGCTCATTTCATTTCAATTGAGTTGTAGTGTGAATTTTCACAATTTAATCACAGCTTAGGTTGGTTATTTTCAGAGCAAATTTTGTCTACTTGTGTCTGTTTTGTGATGATCTAGGTGGATTATATTACTGTCACAGGCACTGTAGAATTTAACTATGTATAGAGTGACTTGAAGGTCAAGAAAAAGTGACATTTTAAACTTTGCATTAAATAAATGTAGGGTGTATGGTATAGTGGTGGAAGCACATTAGACTGGGACTCAAAAGACCCAGGTTCTCATTTCATCTTTTTTGAATCTGAGCGAGTCAAGTCACTTTACTTTTCTGGTCTTAAATTTTCTTAAGTGTCACTTAAAAGGCTTGGACCCTAGATGTCTAAGGTTCCTGCAGCTCAAAAATTATAAGTGATCATTGCTTTTTCAAATTGATTTGTATTAGCTGCAAAGAAAGATAAGTAAAATTGTTTTAGTAGAAATAATAAATTAAAAATAGAGAGAGGATGGATACTAAAGTATGATAAACACACTTTAGGACAGTATGTTTTAAAAATTACAGTATTTAAATTTTTAGTTGAAACTGGCGCATTTAATGTTTTAGTAGTTTCAGTTCACTTTGAAGCAGATCTTTGTAAGGTAAATCTTATTTTTTCATTGATTTCCATAATATTACCAAAGAGATGCTTCTAAAAACAAGAGTGCCTTAGTAGAGTGTCAAAAATTTTAAATTAAAAAAAGAGTATTTTGTTTTTAAGACATTTAAGGACTTTTCTACACTTTCCTGACTCCTACTCACATCTTTTCTTTGCTATTGTTCTTATGTAATAAGAATCTGTCTTAAAACTGGGAATATCTTTATTCTTAATTTAACAGCTTCTGGATATTAGCTCCTTTCTTTTTGACTTTTTATTCATAACTATCAACAGAAACATAGGTTCATAGAATTAAAACAAGAAGGGACTTTAGAGATTCTTATCTAGTACCTTTGATTTTGGGCAAATCAGTTAGCCTCTACAGATCTCAGTTTCCTCTTGTGTAAAATGAGGGAACTGGACGAGATTACTAATAAGGCTTGAAGTTTCTGTGAGCACTGGCATTTTACAGGGGAGGGAGCAGATATATGGAGAGATTACTTGATTTTTATTAAGGTCACACCTCTCTCTATTAGTAGACTTCTCACTGAAATATAGATGTTCTCTTGCCTAACTTTTGCAGGGCTGTATCCACTACCTTGCAGTAGCACATTTCACCAGTAGGTGCTGCTATGTAACGCACGATGCATTCTGTCCTACAAATGACCTAAATTAGAAGCTTTGCTTCTTTCACAATAAATTTTGCTATACTATTTTTCATCAGTTCTGTCATTCACAGTGCTCTAAGCTGAATTTATGGGAAACATGTGTTTCTAGGTTTTTAAAATTTTAATAACAATTCTTGAATAAGAACTAATTCTTAATTCATTTAACAGCAATTTTTATCTTGTAAAAGTAGCAGTTATTTAAAAAACAAAGATTGTAGTTTGTTTAGAATTGTACTAGAATTATGTTGATGTGCCAACTGTGTATCTTATAGGAGGAGACTGTGACTCACACTTTTTCTAAAAGAGATTTGGGGTTCACACCTTCTGCTCTGCTGCTCTGTGCCTCCATGTCTGGTCCTCTGAGGAAAGAGACACCATCATATGAGTCTATATTGTCTCCTTCTATTTTGAGTCATTGCTTTCTTTGAAGGTCAGCAGAAATGAGTATATCTCTGTAGGCAAATATAACAGTATTAGTTACAAAATAAGCTTTATTATCTATATGGAGAGGACCCATCATCAGTTTTCTTCCCCTGGACCATTTTTTTTCCCCATTTCTCCTCTCTCCCAATTTTCCAAATGCATTTTTGGAAATTGAGGTAAATTTTAATATTTTGTATGTAGCAAAGCACAGTAATGTAGTTGACAGACTGGAGTCTGGAGCTGTTTATTCAGGTTCTTGCTCTGTCACAATCTTGAGACCTTGGGAACATCGCTTAATGTTGATTGTTGAATGGAAATTGCCTCAAGATTGTGAGAGGAAAAAATGAAAAGCATAATTTTGAAAGTCCTTTTGCATAATATAAGGCACTATTCAATGTTACTATTAATATTAAATTATATCAATATTAAATGACAATAACAGCTTAATCAGAAGAGTCATTAGAGACAACTCTAGTTGGGGAAGTACCAAAATGGACATTTTGCCCTCATTGCAGAGCCGCAGAGCCTCCTGGGGCTGTCTCCTTGCACCTTCACTGCTCTCTTGGTTCCAGACAATGGAGAGCACAGTGTGGAAAGTCAGAGACACGTGTTATAAGGACCATGTGTGCAAAAGTCTAAAGGAGTGGAAATCACTTCAGTTTGAAGCAGAATAGATTCACTTTGGGCAGAATTTCTTGCCTGTAGTGAGAAAATCCTGAATTAAATTGTAGAAAGAACCTGAGATTTGGAGTCAGCTATGCCTGCGTTTGACACCTGGTTTTGCTACTTACTTGTCTGTGTGATTTTACGTATGAGAAACTCATGTTTGTTAGAGCACTTGACCTACCTGGGCCTTAGTTTTCTTAGCTCTAAAATTATACTCTTGGCCTAGATGGCCCTCAATACTCCTAGCGCTGAATCTGTAACTTTAAGCAGAGAAGACTTTGACCAAGCCAGAGTCTTTTGGAAATTATTAAAATATTTAAAAATTGTTTAAAATATTTAGACATATTTAAAATATGTCTACAGTTATTAATTGAGATAGTTTAGTGGAAAGGGCTCTGAATTTGGAGTTAGATAACCGGGGTTGAACACTGGAAAAATAAGCATAGTGGGATCTTATTTTTTTAATGTCATTATAGCTGTAAAGAATGCTCTACTGCAGATTGTCTATGTAACCTAGTTGGTAGAGCAGTGGTGTCAGTCCCAAGTAGAAATGGGGCCCACTGATTCATGCCTAATGATCCCCGTGGGTTGTTTTGTTGTATTTTTATTTATTTTGTTAAATATTTCCCAATTACATTTTCATCTGGCTTGGTTGTACTTGGGAGGATTGTGGACCTTCTTGTGGCCCAAGGATAGCATGGGACCTCTCTGTGGTAGAGCACTGGACTTTGTCAGTAAGATTTTGGGTCCCATCCTACCTCAGATATTTACTAGCTGCACAATGCTTGTAAGTCATTTAACCTCCCTATGTCTCTGTTTTCCTCATCTATTAAAGGGAAATTGAGGTTGGAATAGATGGTTTGTAAGGCTGCTTCTACCTCTAAAACTGTGATCCTATGATTATAAGTCACTTCAATTTGGCAGCTAGGTGGTGCAGTGGATAGAACACCAGTGCAGGAGTCTAGAGGATCTGAGTTCAAATCTCACCTCAGACACTTGACACTCATTAGCTGTGTGACCTTGGGCAAGTCACTTAACCCCAACTGCCTCATCCTGGGTCATCTCCAGTCATCCTGATGAATATCCGGTCACTGGATTCAGATGGCTCTGGAGGAGAAGTGAGGCTGGTGACCTGCACAGCCCTCCCGTACTCAAAACAAAATCAAGTTCAAGTCATGTTATTATTTCTCTGATGGCATGGTCTTCTTCGACAGCAAAGAATGAACACATGCATACTTCAATCCTGGACCTTAATTTCCTCATCTGTACAATGACAAGGCTGGACTAGATGTCCCACAAGAACTTTTCATGCTCAATTTCTATGATCCCAGGACCTTAAATGAACTGATGTGTTTCAGTCTGCTTTATACCCACATCAATAAAATTAGATTCATGGTAGAATCAAAATACTATCTTCAGGAGTTGGAGATCTTAGAAGAAGTGAATATACAACTCTCTTTGTAGATTATTCACCTGTTCAAAGGCAGTAAAAGAGGTCAGATGATCTCCTGAGACCTCAGTCATCTCTGCTATTTTACAAATAGCAAAACTTCTTTGCAGAGGTTATGCTTTTTGCAGGAGTCTTGAGAGACACTCGTTGAGGGTAATCTCCACAATTTTAGTTATTAGCAAAATAATGTGTTAGTCCAGCTTCTCTATACCCAGAATACTCAGACTTAGCTCTTTAGCTCTATCCCAGCCTCTCTCAAGAGTTGTAAAGACGCTTCTGGTTGTCTGGATACATAGTAAACAGAACAAATCTGTTTCTGTTTAGTAGGAAGGCAGATACTATTTTATGTGCATGTGTATTTGCTATAATGCTTAGCACTGTGGAGTCCCTTGAATGTTAATATGATTTTACTGAGTATATATGATGAGTCATTGGTGACACTTGTTGTTTTTGACTCCTAATTCACAAGACTTTCTTGCTATTCATAGTTTACTTCTGGGCTGCAGTTTGCTGCTGAGTATAAACATAGTTGTTGGCAATAACTTTTATGTGGTTAGGAAACAAATTTTATTACTTATTTTAAGGAGTAGAATATGTTTTTATATGAAATAAACTGTACTAATGTTTTATATTTTGTATTATTAAAGGTGTAAAAGTTTAATAGCCTCAAAGAGGAAGTGGACGAGCCCCTCTCCCTTTAATTTTCTTTAAAGCACTGTGACTTGTAAAAATCTGAGGAAAATTTAAATCTGTTTGTTTGAGATAAAGAATTCCCTGTATTTTGATGAGTTGTTAAAGTGAATTTGTTATCCTGTCAGTGTAATCTTCCCTCTCTTGCTGTAATTTATCCTTGCTTCCTGTCTAGTGTGATACTTTTCTTCAGAGTCTCCATGATGGATCCATGGAATATATTGGAGTCCTTCCTTTGCATTTTTGGACATTTTGTGGCATACATGGACTCTCCACCAGTGAATTTTCCTTCTTACTACATGACCAGCTTTTCACTTTTTCTGAGCATATGTGTGGTCATGCAAAACACCTCCAGAACAGTGATGTTGTGAAAGACTAACTATATTTTGCTCTATCCTGTTCCATCCTGCATTTATTTAATTCTCTCCTTTGACCTGTCCCTCTTCAAAAGTGTTTGCTTCCGATTACCCCTTCACACAATCTGCCATCCCTTCTTATCCCTTTCCCCATTGCTTTCTTGTAGGGTAAGATAAGCTTCCATACCCAGTTGTGAGTGTATATGTTATTTCTTCCTCAAGCCAAATCTAATGAAAGGAAGGCTCATTTACTCCCTCTCACCTTTCCGTTCTTCCCATATATTTTAAAAGCTCTTTCTTGCCTCTTTTATGTAAGATGATTAACTGCATTCTACCTCTCTGTTTCTCTTACTCTTAGTACATTCCACTCAACCCTTAATTTTCATTTTTCTATATCATCCCTTCATATTCAGCTCACCCTGTGCCCTCTGCTCTCCCTCTACATTCGTACATACATACATACACATGTATACACGCATATACATGTACATGTATACATTTATATTCTCTCCAACTATCCTAATACCGAGAAAGGTCTCATAAGTTACAGATATCATCGTTAGATGCAGGAATATAATCAGTTCAACTTTAATAAGTCCCTTTGATTTCTCTTTCCTGTTTACCTTTCCATGCTTCTCTTGATCCTTGTATTTGAAAGTCAAATTTTCTATTCAGCTCTGGTCTTTTCCACAAGAATGCTTGGAAGTCCTCTATTTCATTGAAGTTCTATTTTTTTCGGGTAAGTAATTTTTGATTTTGATCCTGTCTCCTTTGGCCTTTGGAATATCATATTCCCAAGCCCTTAGATTCTTTAGTGTAGAAGCTGCTAAATCCTGTGTTATCCTGATTGTGTTTCCACAGTACTTGAATTGTTTCTTTCTGGTTGCTTGTAATATTTTCTCCCTGACCAGGGAGCTCTGAAATTTGACTACAGTATTCCTAGGAGTTTTCCTTTTGGGATCTCTTTAAGGAGATGATCAGTGGATCCTTTCCATTTTTATTTTACCCTCTGATTCTAGAATATCAGGGCAGTTTTCCTTGATAATTTCTTGAAAAATGATGCCTAGACTTTTTTTTTTTTTGATCATGGCTTTCAGGTAGTCCAACGATTGTTAAATTATCTCTCCTGGGTCCATTTTCCAGGTCAGTTGTTTTTTCAGTGAGATACTTCACATTGTTCTCTATTTTTTTCATTATTTTGGTTTTCTTTTATAATTTTCTTGATTTCTCACAAAGTCATTAGTTTCCATTTATTCCATTCTAATTTTCAAGGAATTATTTTCTTCCGTTAGCTTTTGTACCTCCTTTTCCATTGGACCTTTCTGCTTTTTAAGGCATTCTTCTCCTCATTGACTTTTTGGACTTCTTTTGCCATTTGGGTTAGTGAAGGGTATGAGGAGAGTTGCTAAAACTTATTGCTCAGAGGAGTGACTGGGTCAAACATGTACTTTTGGAATACCAGCTGAGCAAATGTGTAGAAGAGGAAGGGTTGGCCAAAGAGGGAGTGGCTGGATGAAATGACACCACTTCGGACTCTGCTGCATTAGTCCAGGTAAGAGCTGATGAAAGTCTGAATTAGGGTGGTAGTGAGAGGAGTAATCACATTTACTTTTTTATTTGTTATTGAAATTAAAGATGGACATTGTGTATTTTAGACATGGTTTTTGTTAATACTTAAGTAATTGTGTGTCAACTTGATCTTAATATTTGTTAAATGCATTAAGGAGAACAATATCATTATTTATAGTGATGGGAACATGATTTCAGAACTATTTATTTATGGCAACGTGTTATTCCCAATATATAAATATTTTAGCCAGAGTTCATCCATTAAATAATTTTCTTTGCTAATTACTTAAAACACTCATTGGTCTAATCAAATCAGTGTCACAGGACCATATATTTAGACTGGACGTGATCTCATTGGCCATCTAGTTCAACTTTTTCATTTACAAATGAGGAAACAGTCCCAAGGAAATTGTAAATTTCCGAGGTTCTCATGGTGGTGGTTATTAGTAGGGGAATCTGAACACAAACCTCTTTGCTCCAAACTTCGGGGAGGTGGTAGTGGTGAAAACATTTTGTTTCCTTTTGTGTTTCTCCAACTTTTTTCCTCTCCTATTTTGAGAGAGAGGGATGGAGTAGGGAAGGGGTTTAACTTTAACTTTGCTCTTATTGGCCTCTGTCAGATAGTAGAATTGAGAGTTATAGGTAAAAACTATTTTAGATAACCAATCAGATGCTTAATTTTAGGTGAGACTGGAGTTGAGACCTATTTTCTTTCCACTCGGACTGCCAACATCCTTATTTTGCACTTTGTCACCTCTTATCAAAGACAAAATGAATCCTGTTTTTGTCTTTGATAAGAGGTGATGAAAGTCTGAATAAGGATGCTGGAGGTGCGAGTGGAAAGAAAGAGATGTATATGAGGAGATAGAATTGACACGATTTGGTTACTTTACATATTTGAGGTGAAGGGAGAGTCATTTGCTCCTGTTGGCTCTGAAACTCTGACCAGACCCTGGTCTCTTGCAACCTCAACTGCTAATTCTCCTTTCTGTCTTGAAACTGATACCAGGGCCAGTACACCTTTGTGAGCAACCACAAGCATTCTTCTCCACCCTGGAGTTGTGACCAGGGTCCCCTTTCCCTGGAGCCATAGGCACTAGTGTTCTTCACCCTGGAAATAAGACCCAGAAATATGTGTGGACAGTATAGCAGGGTCCTGTACCCAGTGCCAGCAAGGGGTAGTCCCTTATAAGCTTTCTGACCAGTTCTTCTCAGGAATGAGAGCTCCTGAAGCTGCTGCTGCTGCTGCTGCTGCTATAGTCACTGTAGCCACCTTCATGGCCTACTCCTGGTGTTGCTGAGGTAGGCACTCCAGGCCAGTCCCCACTCCAGTTCCCCAGATCTCTCTTGTTAAGTGGTCTTGGTTTGGAAAACTATCTGACCTGGACTTTTTGTTGGCTCTGCCATTCTAGAATTTTATTTGCGGTGTTATTTTAACGTTGTTTGGAGGGGGATATTAGGAGAGTTCAGTTGAGTTGCTGCCTGTTCTCTGCTATCTTGGACATATTGAGTTTTAAGATGTCTGTAGGACTGTCCAGTTCAAGGCAATTGGAGATGCGAGTCTGGATGCATGGAGTGAGGTTAGGACTGGCTAATGTAGATTGGAGAATGATCAGTATAGAAATTATCATGGAATCCATGAGTGAATCCATGGGAGCTTGCAACAGTAAGCATCCCAACATACACCAGGGGGGCCTGCTATCTACCACAGATTCATAAAAGGAAAGGCAACTTTTGAGGGGTTAACAATCACTTTAATCAAGCACATGTATCATTCCTTTAATCAAGTATAAACATCATTGACCTAGTTCACAGGAGTCAGCACCCTAAACTTCAAAGAAAACACAGAGAAATCAAAGATCAACAGACATGACTTCTTCTGTCTGACCATCAACAGACAGGTCCAACTGTCTGGCCATAGTTATCAGAGATGGAAGCACTGACATCTGGGTTTTCCAAGCTGAAGCGGGGAGCTCCTTAATGACTTCACAGAGTCCTCATCTGGCCAAATAAACACTTTCAGTAAGCCCCAAAATAAAACCTCACCCTCAGAGTGTTTATACCATTTTTTTAGAACTAGAGGGCATCCCAACTCTTGAGAACCAGTGCCTCATTAACAAAAGATATGGGCCTTCCTACAGATTTTCCCTAATCAGATTCGCCTTAATGGCCAGACCCACTAATGGGTGGGGAAGATCTTTAATCACATTAACAATACAAATACATACACTGTTTCTAGTTAAAGAAACTCTTGCTACTGTACTTGTAGTAGAGAATCTTGGTTGATAAAGGCAAGATTCAATCAGAGGCATTTGATTATGCTAAAGCAAAAACAGCAAAAGATCCCACTTTGCTTGCTATCACAGAACTAATGAGATCATCAAGCAAAATGGAATAGAAAAGAGAAGAGGGCCCAGCACAAGATGTCTGTGGAACAACCAGGGTTACTGAGCATGATCTAGGAAAAGAAACTGAGAAGGGGTGTTCAGAGAGGCAGGAAGAGGACTAGGAGAGAGTAGTGAAAGAGAAAAGAGTATCACAAAGAAGAGGATGATCAGTGTCAGAGGCTTTAAAGAGGTCAAGAAGGATGAAGACTGAGAAAAGGCCAATGGACTGGACAACTGAGATCATTGGTTACTTTGGGAAGATCACTTTCGGTTGAATGGTGAGGTCAGAAGCCAGAGTGTAGAGAGTAAGAGGAGAGGGACTGAAGGTATTTATTCTAGATAGCAGGAGGCAAGTAGATGGCTTAGTCAATAGAACACTGGACCTGGAGTCAAAAAGACCTGAATTCAAATGTGACATCAGACCCTTACTAGCTGTATGACTCCAGGCAAGTCACTTAACCTCTGTTTACCTTAATCCACTGGTTAGAAACACAAAACTCATGAGTTGGAACTGTGAAGCAAGGTGGTGGCCTGAAAGAGCTAAGGAAAATGGCTGTCTTCTCTATGGCAGTGCTTCTTAAACCATGGGTGGCAACTGCATATGGGTTTGACACCTGAAAAAAATTAAGAAGCCCTCTTCTTTGGCTTTGGGGGCCACCATATTTGGATAACAAACACTGAACACTTAGCTCTGTGCCTGCTCTGGAGGTGAGATTGGCAGACTAAATACAGTAAAGTTTGATATTTCTATTTCAGTTCTCTTTTTTTCTATGAACAGGACGGAGGTGCATCTCTGGTGCATCTCTAAGTTAGGGAGGGAGTAAGGTTAAGGTCAAGCCATAATGAAGTGTCCCTAGTCTTGTGTGACAGAGACACAGACACTGTCAATAGATAATCACAACTTCATGAAACTTACTTGAAAGGTAGGTTTATTACAAGAGAAATTGACATGCATGTAGAGCCCAAAGAGTTCATAGTCCATACAGAAGTTTTCGTATTTATGACATTACAACAAATGGAAGAGGAAAACAAATCTCCACCTAAAGGGGTGTGGCAGAGGAGGGAGAAAGGTTCAGTAGAGGTGGGAAAAGTACAAAACCTCTCCCAAAGGGGAGGAGTGAGATGCAGCAAAGCTGTGTTTTTCTTTTTCTTTGGGAATTGCTAGATCATGAATATATGATATTCTGCTTATCTATAAGGGTCCCGGCTGCATAAGCAGTTTCTCAGCCTGTTGTAGACTGACAGATGACTGTCTTTTCTCCCAAGGACACACGTGGAGTCCAGTTTGGGAAGCAAACAACAAATTATGTCAGTTTGGTGGGAAGCAGGAAGGGTGTTGTCCTTGACACATTCAGGAAGTTCAGGGGACCCCTTAACATTCCTTAAAAACAAACACCAGAGGACCAGAGAGAGGGAAAGACAGAGGCAGGCTTATATGTGTTCACAAAACACAAAGATATAAGCATTGATGCCAGAGAAATAACTAGGTGTTTCTGTGACTCTACCAGGAGGGCTAAATGATTTCTGAGCTGTACTTAGAATAATTACTTTTCTTATTAAGTTATGCTAATGTCTCTCTTTCTTCCAAGTACCTGGCAATTACCAGAGTTTCTAGTAATTTTAGTAGAATCCTAGGATCATCAAATATTTCCTGATTCCTCAAATTGTTAATCTCCTCCACCCTCCCCCATCATTGTGTATTTATTTTCTCTCTATTTATTTGTTTGTTTCTGAACATGTTATATCCCTTTTAAGTCAAGAATTGTCTCACTTTTGTATTTGTAGCAACAACACTTGATTCTGTTTCTAGCAAATGATAGGTCCTTAATGAATGCATATTGATTGATTAGTTCAATTAGAACCTGAAAAATAGATAAAGCATTTATGTGCTAAGCACCAAAGATACAAATAAAAGTAAGCAAGACAGCCTTTATCCTCAAGGAGCTTACATTCTAAGGGAAAGACAACGCATAAAAGGGAACTGGAAGAGAATAGAGTACTCTCTGTCCAGGAAGTGCTATGCCTGTCCATAGCACTGGGAGCATGTGATGTAATGAATGCCAAGTCTTCTTATATAAGTTTTAAATAAATGTAGTGTAGCTTACCTATAGAGGAATGAAATTGACAGTTCAGTAAGCGATATTTTACTTAGGACAAAAGGAATTTCTTATCAAAATAGGCTTTTTTTTTTGCACTTGACTGTACATATAACTTACTGAAGTCCAAAATATCATTTTGATTTTTCTCAAGCCAGAAGGTTACAGTATAGTTATTTCAGAAAAACACAAATTAATTTGATGCTACTGGAAGTTTCATTAATGCCAGAATTACCAATTTTTCCAGGAGGGATGCATTTCTTCGCTTAGCTTAGGTGGGACATAAACTCCTTGAAGGTAGGGATCCTTTCACTCCCTTCATCTGTCAGCATTGTGCCAGAAACATAGTAGGTGTTTAAAAAAAGCTTGTGGATTGAATGATCTTTAATTATGCCCCATGATCAATCAATACTAAATGGTACTTATGTGCATGGTAAAGCAATTTAAATAGACATAGCCCCTTCCAATAGCTGTTAACGTAGGAGATTTAGGCCTAGAAAGAAAATGATAGATAAAGAAAATAGAAAATGAAGCTCAGATAGGTTAAATGATTTGCCAGAGGTTCCATGGCAAAGTGTCCCTGGTCTTTTGTGGTTAGTAAGCCATAATAATTCATTATATTCTGTCACCTACTATGTTAAAGTTACTGTACTATAGGTTTTATGGGGTATATAGTGAATATACAGTTTTGCCCCTGGAAGAATTTACAGTTTGATTAGGGAGATAATTGTATACACACAAACACATATATACATGCATACATAAATAATTATGTTATAAAGTAGAATATAACATGAGAAATACAGAGAATAGTGTTCATGTTTCTCAGAAGAGAGAGCAGAAAAAAGGGGGAAGGACCTATATGTACAAAAATATAGCAGCTCTTTTTGTGTTGGCAAAGAATTGGAAATTGAGGGAATACCCATGAATTGAGGAATGGCTGGACAAGTTGTGGTATATGAATATAATGGAATGATGAGCAGGTGGATTTCATAAAACTTGGAAAGACTTACATGAACTGATGCCGAATGAAGTCAGTAGAACCAGGAGAACATTGTACACTCTGCGATGACCTACTCTGATACACTTAGCTCTTCTCAGCAATACAAAGACAGTTCCAAAAGCCTCAAGATAGTATATGCTGTCTACATCCAGAGAAAGAGCTATGGTGGCTGAGTGCAGATAGAAGCACACCATTTTCTCTTTTTTTTCTTTGTCATGTTCAGTATGATTGTGCATGTATAGCCTATATCAGATTACACGTTGTCTTGGGCATTTCATATCTCTGATCACTTGAGTTCTTCCCCACCTACTTGATGCATTCGCAGATTATATGCTTTGGGTGGTACATTCAATTTTGAAAGGGTATGAAACCTTGATTGTGAGGTTTTTTTACACCAGAAATGATATGAAATGTCTCTTTCATACATTGGTAGCCACTGTAAATGAAATGTAAAGAAGCTTGGAATGTGCAAAGTCCTTCAAACAACTTAATGTAATTAGAAGGTGGCTAGCCATTGCCTGACTGAAGGCTCAACCACACACCAGTGGCCTCAAGAAGTTAGGGAGAGCCTGAGGAGACAGTCTTGGAAGTCATTTCTGAAAGTCACCACCCATTCTCCTGCCTTATTCCTAACTCCACCCTCCTACCTTATTCCTAAATATATGCAAAGTAAGGGTGGAAGGAGCAATAATAACTGGGGAAACCATATACATGCAAGAAAAGCTTGCTAAAGGAGGTAGCATTGGAGGTAAATCTTGAAAGAGCCAGAAATTCCAAGAGGTGGAGGTGAGGATTAAATAAGGTGCACCTACTCTAGTTAGAAGAACACATAGTGTTGATGGACCCATCATGATTGTTCCGAAAGTTTGTGTGATGGTGATGTTGGCAACTTGTAAAAATTTGAGACATTATATGTATCTTTCATACCTCTACTTTTATATGCCTATATCTTGATGTTTATGTATGTGTATGTATGAAAAAATCTATTTAATGAACATATGAAGAACATTTGCTTAAAACAATTCATTTCTCTTGAATGGCTTTTTCCAGTACAAAGAATAGTGTCAGGTGCCACATAGATGCTTTTTCATGATGATGAATGCTTAAATATGCTAGAAATACAATATTTATGTCACATATATTTTATGATTCTGGTTGCATTTGACTTTCTACCAAAAGGAGTTAATCAAATATCAATTCATTAACTTGAATTTTATAAGCTTTGTAATTTGTCTCTTTAGAAAGGAATATGATTTTAAATCGAATGTTGTGCATCTTTGAAAAAACTGCTAAGTGAAGAGAGCAAGTAATTGTAATATAAATTTTACTGAATTCATTACAGAAACCTTTCTATTGAATTGTGAGTGGTTTCAGTGAAGTAGATGCAAGTGAAATTTCACTGCCTTTTAATGTTTGTCACTAATTGTATAAGAGCTCCATTTATAGGCTTTATAGGTTACAGTTTTGTGCTAAATATTTTTTAGTTATCTGAAAAGATATTGTGATCTTGAATGACCAGAATGCTAGTCTTATTATTTGGCAAAGTAGTAGTTTTGTATCAAATACATACGTAAATACATATGTTTATAATTAGATATTTAAGTGGATATGTGGATATCATTGATGTGGTTATTACCTATAACAATGCAAATTGTAGCCCATCCGTAGCTGCTTATTCTGTTTGGCTCTTAGACAAGTCTGCTCTTAAGTTTGCCACAATTATTCCACCTAGTGTTCTGGGGGCTTTCCTCATGTTGTCCAAGATATTGCTCAACCCATCATCTTTTTCATTCGTATGTCATGATATCTTTTATTTCAGTTATAACTCTCAGTGGAGGCAAAAGACAGAGAGATGTAGGTCTTCTCAAAGGCATTTCCCATTGTCATAGAAGAAACCTAGCGCAGAATCCAATTTAAAGAAGTATTTTACTACAGACAGTGAAGACCTCAAGATATTCCTGTTTACACATAACATTGCTTTTGGTTGGGACAATTCTTGTAACAACAGAAGGCCTTCTGAAAGAGATCTTGAACTACATAAAATTTGGTTGGCCTTGTACACAGGAAAGCCTTTATCTATTAACATGTTTTATTGTCCAAATTAAACTTACAATTATATGATAGCTGTGATAGAGCTTGTCTGTTAGTGTATGTACTGGGTATATAGTACAGATGGTCAATGATTTTTTTAGTACAGCATTAAACAGGATGTAGAGAGAGGGTAGGATTACATTTAGGAAATTACAAAGCTCTTCTGAAGATACCTAAATTCTCCCAGAAACAAATGTTTTTAATACCAACTTTCTACTGATGTTTTTTTTCTGACTGTAAGACATAGTGTAACATAATAGTCTCAGAAGAATTGACATTGAGTGTCCCTCTGGAGAGGAAGTTAGAGGTATCTGGTGAGTTTTAGCATTCTGCAACATATAGCATTAATCAAGCATTTTTTAAAAAAGCTAAATGTATGTTAGGCATTGTGCTGTCAGGCTTCTCAGATAGTTTTAGTGGCATTAGTCTGAAATAATAGTAATATAACTAACAGCACCTACAAAATGTACATAGTCATGTTAATTTGGCTTTTGGGATACATTTCTAAAGTGTAAAGAATATCTGCTATACAGCAGATATTTACCATTTACTATACAGCAGCTAGGTGGCCCAGTGGAAAGAACTCCCAGGCCTGGAGTCAGGAAGAACAGAGTGCAAATGTGGCCTCAGCCAGTATCTATGTGACCCAGGGCAAGTCACTTGTTTATTCTTGTGTTTTAAACATTATATTCAACCAGTCAGGAAGAATTTATTAAGCACGTACTGTGTCCCTGGCACTGGAAATATAAAGATGAAATGAAGTACTCAGGGATAGAATCTTTCCTCTGAAGGTTTAGCATATGATATTTCATCACTTGTTAGTAATTGTTTCTTTTCTTCTTTGACCAACTCATTATTTGGATTCAGTTAGGTCTATAAATTTTGCCATCACCTGTAGTAATCACTGATTTTATTGAGATATGGTCTTGACCTTAAAAAATTTTGCTGACTTTTTAATATTTACGTATAATTTTCCTGTGCCCTAGCTAAGGATATATTTTTGTAAAGGTGCTAATTGGTGCCGAGAAACATATATGATTTTTAATGGTCCCTTTGCAGAGATGCCACAAATCTTTAAAACATAACTTCTTCATAGTCTGTTCAAATATAACTCCCCCAAAAGTGTGTTCTATTTTATGTTTTCTCTTTTATTTTTCAGGCTAAAGAAAAACAGATTTATTAGTATCAATTTATATATGATATTAATATCAAGTTTTCAATTTATTTAGTTCATTTTTTGTAGTTTCTAATTAGAGCATCATATAACCTAGAAATAATAGTAATATTAATAAGAAATTTATTAATTATTATTTAGTAATGTTGCTCTCTCAGAGCTGGATAAATCTAAAAGATTTTTCTGGCTTTGGGAGAAGAGCATTAATATCTCCAACAATTATTGTGTTACTATCGCTTGACTTTTTTAATTCATTTAACTTTTATGAATTTAGATCAGAGGTCACAAACAGAAGACCTGGAAGTGGCTGCAAAACTCCTGAGAGCTGTTGGAACCATTTAAAAATGTAGTTGAGAAAAATTTAAGAAAATAAAAACAAATAAAATGCAATAAAGATAATGTTAATTTGTGGTTTTCTAAGTCAATTTGCAGCAGTAGGAATTCCTTTCTCTTTGAGTTTGGTACCACTGACTTACATGATGCCTACCATATGTTGCTTCTACATTTAATTGATATAATTTCATTCTTAATGTCATCTTTATGCATAATCTAGTTTCTATATTCATTTCCTGAGATTGTTAATTTTTATTTTTTGCTTTGTTTCATACTATAATTACAACTTTAGCTCTTTTGGTATCATTTGATGTATAGCAAATTTTGTGGTCCATCCATCTTGTTTTTATAAACAACTTTTTTTTACTTTTTAGGATTATTTATTTTGCTCCATTTGGCCAGTTTAAGATTGATTTTCATTCTCATTACATGCTATGAGACAGTATATTTAACTTAAGTCACTTTATGAAGTGCTGTAAAAGCAGGCCACCATAAACACTTATTTCATACATCTGTTCTTGTTTTCTTTTTGCTTTAGATTCCCAGGTGACTTCTTGAAGAGAAACTTAGCTTATTTTCTAAAGTGATTTTAATGTATTTCAAAAATAGAGTCTTGATATAAAATAGAAAAAAAGCTATGAGAAAGAATTTACATGAAGTTTCATTCCTGAGGGTGGTTGGATTTATAAAACTGATACAAATTGGAATGTTGAACAACAATAACTAGACAAATAGTTATCTTGTATTCGGTGGATATCCTCAGCTTCTTTGAATTGAGGGGTATAGAGACTTGACCTAGATCCCTGCCTATAATAGACTCCCTGAAGAAGACTGACCCCAACTAGTTTCTCTTTTCCATTAACTGACTCTGCACTGCTATTTTCTACCTCTTGTGAGTTAGGGGAAGGGAAGATTACTCCTACAGGAGAACCATGCACATTCCTCTATAATCCGACACTGGAACAGAACTCTGTGAGGTCTCTTGTGCTGGCTTTGCCCATGGACTTGGGAGTAGGGATGGAAACTTTTAAGTATTAAAGCTCCTCCAGTAGTATTTCATGAGGCACTTATTTTAAAAATATTTCTGTCTTAATTGTGACTTCATCTTTAAGGACTGCAGATTTGGCTCATGTGTCTTTCTTTTGAGGTTGAAAGGTTGGAGCAATCTATTGAAAACCACTTCTCGTTTTTCTGCCACATTGTCCCTCTCATGATTTCCCCAAATCTTGATACATTGATTTCCTTAGGACCACAGTGGAATATGCATGCATTCCCCCCACCCCAGGGTCTCTGTATTGTATAATTTTGTTACCACTTCCTTTTAGTTCTTGACCTAGATTCTAAATTCTGTAATTGTCTGCCAGAGAAGAGAAGAGAGAGATTCAGAAAGGTGAAAGTCTGTCACTGGGCATCTTTTAGTGTGCCAGTGGTGTCGAGCTATCAAGGGCCTTAAGAGGCCATATGGTACAATTTCTTCCTTTTATTGATGAGAACTGAGACCAGGAGAGGTAAAGTAATCTTCCTAAGGCCACATGATGAGTAAGTAGCATTTTGGGACTTGGACCCAGGTCCTCTAATTCAAAATCTAGCACACTTTCCACTTCTTTCTGTACCTTGTTGCCTCTATCTGGAACAAAGTGATGTATTTTTATGAGATAATTAGAGACTTGTTGTCATTGTTATTGTCTGCTCTTTTTATACTTAGAATTCACTACTCCATTCTACCTGATGAGGTTATTGAAGATGTACAACCTTCTTGTATTACATTTAAAAAAAAAAATCATGACAAGGTAATAAGTTCTGTAGATTTGGTGAAAAATAGCTTGAGGATGAAGCTAAGAGAAAAATGTTTTTATATCTGTAGGTATCATACTTTTCAGAGTATTATGTTTAATTATTCTAGTGGTAGACACCTTATATTATAAATTAACTTAGGGCTTTCTAAAGTAAATGAGTAAGTTACTCTGATGCAAGGTAACTCATCATCTGTACTTATTAGCAGTTTAAATGGGTTTGTTGTAAAATTAGAATTTACCTTAATAAAGTTTTGATTTAAGTGATGAACTCCGAGTGCACATTGAAGTGTAATCTGCTCATTTCATTTTTCTTTCTTTCTTTTTTTTTGGTGTGTGTGTATGATGTGGCTGATATGGAAATTTTGCATGATTTCCCCTTTTAAATTGATATCATATTGCTTTCATTCTTGGTAGGTGGGGAAGGTGTTGGAGAGAGAGGGAATGTTTGTAACTGAAAATTAAAAAAAAATACTAAAAATAAATAATAAATTAACAAAAATTTTAAAAAATCCTATAGCTTAGTAAGGATACAATAAAGGTCTATGAAAAAATTATGAAATTTTGTTCTGTATGCTACTTTCTACTGTGTATATTTTCCCTTTCCTAATTTTATTTATCCAATAATGATATTAGGAAAGTTTGGGGAGTATTTTTTATTTTTCTGATCATCAACTCTTTTACCTAAACTAGCCCCCTGAGTTATGGGCAGAATTGCTTTTGTCTGGTTTCAAAATAAGTTCAAACATGATATTTAGTAAGTACTCTCCAAATGATTATGACATTCCATCTTATGTGACTGGCCAATACTAATTTAACAGTATATAACAGTTATTGTTTCCATGTGAAACATGTCTTTTTATTAAAAGAAAGTATTTGGAAATCCTATTTTTTATATGTGTGAAAATTGAGCTATTTAAAAAACAAAGTGTTGTAACCATAGCAAAATAATAGTATATAACCTCATAGATCAAATGTTTATTTTTTTCTCCCCTCTATTCTGGATTATATATGTTTTGCTCAGCAAGAGAGACACATTAAAATAATATTGTGGGTTTTTCTGGAAACAACAAAAGCAAGCAAATTTAGGCTTAAGAGCCACCTAGGGAAAGCTTTGTGAAGCAATGATATCATTATGGAGGTTCTTGCCCTATGAAATGACAATATATTCTTAAACTATAACATCATTTTTGTCATCTGTTCAAATGAACGCCCCACATGTGCTGTCTACAGTCCATAAAATGGTTTACTGTTATATGTGACCTAATATGTTAAGGGTAATTGATTATTCTTTAGTATGCAAATTATTTTTAGCTCATGCTGTAAAGAATGACTGAGGGCTCTACATTTCATATTAAATGAACATACAATCATGTAGAAATTGTATTTTTGAACTTAATAGTAAATGTTCATGTAGTTTGAAGTGTGTACTAAACACTAAAGGAATTTTCTTTAAAACTTGTAATATGCACAGAGTAAGTCATTTTCTTAAGGTAAAGTGCCACTATTGGTTTTAAAATAATTTATTTCTCAGTATTGAAAATGTTTCATTGTTTTTTTTTAACGGGCTAAATGCCTACAAAACTTAGAAGTTTTTTTCGCCCCAATAACTTAAAAGCTGTTTATTTAATTGCTTTTTTTAAGCAATCCATTTGGGGCCAAGTTAGAAGAGTTACATTTCTCTAGTACATTGCGTTTCCTAGTCTGAAGAATAATATTTTCTTTTTGGTATGGAATGAGGGGTGGCAAACAACAAGGTATAAAGTGAATTTTCCTTTTACCTGGTTAGTTGTTTTCTATTTAATTTAATTCCACAGATTTTTTTTTAGCTCTTACAGATCTAAAAGATTACTTAGGCTGATATCACCATTTTACAAATGATAAACCAATGAACAGAGAACAAATGACTTGTCTAAGGTACCATAAGAATTTAATGTCAGGTTGGGATTTAGGAACGAAGTTTCCTACTTGCTTCCAGCTTCTTTTCACTATACCATACTGAATATACCCTTAGTCCCTTTGAAACTTAGTTTGCAGATTATTGCTTCAAATATTTTATTTACCTAACTTGCTTTTCTACTAATACAAAAAGATCGTTTTGATTTATACTATATTTAGGTGAGAGTGGAGACTTTTACCTCAGATGATCTAGGGAATAGATAACAGTATATGTTATTTTTACTAATGAACAATATGCATTCTAATGACACTGCTAGTTCTAGGGCATCAGAGGCCTAGTCCATCCTGTGTCTAATTGAACAAGAATAACCTTTTCAATATGCTTTAAGAGTCATTATCCAATAATCTGTGATTGTCAGCCTCTAGTGAAGGTAGAGATGACAGATAGTCTTCTCCTTCCCAATCGAGGCTATTCCACTTTGTTGTAGCCCTAATTGTTTAGAATTTTTCCTTCTATAAAGCCCAAATTTCCTTCTTTGTAGCTTCTATTAATTGCTCCCAGATGTGTCCCATTGGGACCAAGCACAATTATTTCAGTTCCCCATCTGTTTAATAGTAATCACAGAATGGAAGCTCCTTGAGGAGCAAAGATCATTTTGTTTTTGTCTTTGCTTTGTGGAATGTTTAGCCAGGTGATTTGTTCTTGAATTGATGGCAGCTACCCTATAGATCCCTTTGAAATTCAATTTCCATATTGTTTATTCAAATATTTACAGAAGTCCTAAGATGATAGGATCAGAGATTTAGAGCTGCAAGGAATTTTAAAGACCACTTAGTCCAACCCCCTTATCTTACAGATGGGGAAACTGAGTAATAGAGCTTATATTACTTATCCTGGGGCACAGAGCTAGGATAAGTCCAGACTCTTTCCACTGTGTGACCAAATTGCCTTCTCTTTTCCAATCAAATTATCCCACATTTCTTTAACTGATCCTCATTTGCTGTAAATTGATATTCCTCTTTTGGATGCTATTATGATTATTAATGGTTTTCCTAAAGTTTTCCTACTTGTAATACAGTATTCTTGGGCAGCTAGGTGGTGCAGTAGATAGTACACAGGTTCCAAAGTCAGGAAAACCTGCGTTTAAGTCTGGCCTCAGATACTTACTAGCTATGTGACCCTGGAGAAGTCACTTAACTGTTTGGCTCAGTTTCCTCATTTGTAAAATAAGCCAGAGAAGGAAATGGCAAACCACTCCAGTATCTCTGCCACGAAAACCCCATATAGGGTCATGATGAGTTGGATATGGTTGAAATGACTGAGCAACAATACCAAACATTAGTTTGGTTAAGGCAATATATAATTATACTGTCAACTTTCTAGTTCTATGTAACAGCAAGAACCCCAGCATACACAGGAGATCCTGCTGTACAGGTTCTTAAATCTGCTTTGCTAAAAGGAAAGCAGCTTTTTGAGGGGTCAACAACCACTTTAATCAAGCACATATATCATTCATGTAGTTCAGGGGTAAAGTCAGCACCTTCAACTTCAGAGAAAATAAAAACAGAGGGGGGAGGAGCCAAGATGGTGGAGTAGAAAGATACACATATGCTAGCTCCGAACTCACAGCCCATAAAATACCTGTAAAGAAGAACTCCCAACAAATTCTGGAGCAGCGGAAGCCACGGAACAACGGAGTGGAGGAGATTGCTGTTCCAGAGAGATCTGAAAAACTGACACCAAAGGTCCGTCGTGCACCGAACGCAGAGCAGAGCCCAGCCCTGCCTTGGCCACGAGGCACTGAGAGGAGCAGATCTGAGCAGGCCTCAGGGGGAGAATCTCAGTGGCAGCTCAGGCCCCTCCACCCACAGGCACCAAAGGCCCACTGAGAGGGGAGTGGGGTGTCTCCATAACTCAGGCCCCCTCAGGAGGCAGCAGTGGACAGGGGCTCCCATAGCAGGCAGGAGCTTGGATCCATTGTTGAAGGTCTCCACATAAACCCCCTGAGGGAACTGAGCCCCGTGTGGTGGCCCTGCCCCCACCTGAGCACTTGAACTTAATCTCACACTGAATAGCAGCCCCACCCCCACTGAAAGCCCTGAGGCTGGGAAGCAGCATTTGAATCTCAGACCCCAAGCACTAGCTGGGCAGATCTGAAGGTGAAGTGGGTGTGGAGTAACTGGCTGGGAAAATGCCGAGAAAAGGAAAAAAAAATAAGACCATAGAAGGTTACTTTCTTGGTGAACAGATATCTCCTCCCATCCTTTCAGATGGTAAAGCCTTACAAGGCTTTACCATCAGGGAAAGATACAGAAGTCAAGGCTTCTGTATCCCAGACATCCAGAATAAATATTCAATGGGCTCAGGCCATGGAAGAGCTCAAAAAGGATTTTGAAAATCAAGTTAGAGAGGTAGAGGAAAAACTGGGAAGAGAAATGAGAGAGATGCAAGAAAAGCATGAAAAGCAGGTCAACACCTTGCTAAAGGACACCCAAAAAAATGCTGAAGAAAATAACACCTTGAAAAATAGGCTAACTCAATTGGCAAAACAGGTTCAAAAAGCCAATGAGGAGAAGAATGCTTTCAAAAGCAGAATTAGCCAAATGGAAAAGGAGGTTCAAAAGCTCACTGAAGAAAATAGTTCTTTCAAAATTAGAATGGAACAGATGGAGGCTAATGACTTTATGAGAAACCAAGAAATCACAAAACAAAACCAAAAGAATGAAAAAATGGAAGATAATGAGACAATTTAAAAATTATGGGACTACCTGAAAGCCATGATCAAAAAAAGAGCCTAGACATATCTTTCATGAAATTATCAAGGAAAACTGCCCTGATATTCTAGAACCAGAGGGCAAAATAAGTATTCAGGGAATCCACTGATCACCGCCTGAAAGAGATCCAAAAAGAGAAACTCCTAGGAACATTGTGGCCAAATTCCAGAGTTCCCTGGTCAAGGAGAAAATATTGCAAGCAGCTAGAAAGAAACAATTTAAGTATTGTGGAAATACAATCAGGATAACACAAGATCTAGGAGCTTCTACATTAAGGGATCGAAGGGCATGGAATATCATATTCCAGAAGTCAAAGGCACTAGGACTAAAACCAAGAATCACCTACCCAGGAAAACTGAGTATAATACTTCAGGGGAAAAAATGGTCTTTCAATGAAATTGGGGACTTTCAAGCATTCTTGATGAAAAGACCAGAGCTAAAAAGAAAATTTGACTTTCAAACACAAGAATGAAAAGGAGCATGAAAAGTTGAACAGCAAAGAGAAGTCATAAGGGACTTACTAAAGTTGAACTGTTTATATTCCTACATGGAAAGACAATGTTTGTAACTCTTGAAACTTTTCAGTATCTGGGTAGTGGGTGGGATTACACACACACACACACACACACACACAGACAGAGAGCACAGAGTGAATTGAATTGGATGGGATCATATCTTAAAAAAATGAAATTAAGGTGTGAGAGAAATATATTGGGAGGAGAAAGGGAGAAATGGAATGGGGCAAATTATTTCTCATAAAAGAGGCAAGCAAAAGACTTTTTAGTGGAGGGAAAAAGAGGGGAGGTGAGAGAAAAACGTGAAGTCTACTCTCATCACATTCCACTAAAGGAAGGAATAAAATGCACACTCATTTTGGTATGAAAACTTATCTTACAATACAGGAAAGTGGGGGAGAAGGGGATAAGCAGGGTGGGGGGGATGATGGAAGGGAGGGCAATGGGAGGAGAGAGCAGTTAGAAGTCAACACTCTTGGGGAGGGACAGGATCCAAAGAGAGAATAGAAGCAATGGGGGCAGGATAGGATGGAGGGAAATATAGTTAGTCTTACACAACATGACTATTATGGAAGTCATTTACAAAACTACACAGATATGGCCTATATTGAATTGCTTGCCTTCCAAAGGGAAGGGGTGAGGAGGGAGGGATGAAGAGAAGTTGGAACTCAAAGTTTTAGGAACAACTGTCGAGTACTGTTCTTGCTACTAGGAAATAAGAAATACAGGTAATGGAGTATAGAAAATTATCTGGCCATACAGGATAAAAGAGAAGATATGGACAAGGGAAGGGAGGGATGATAGAAGAGAGGGCAGATTGGTGATGAAGGCAATTAGAATGCTTGGTGTTTTGGGGTGGGGGGAGGGGACAAATGGGGAGAAAGTTTGGAACACCAAATTTTGTGAAAATAAATGTTAAAAGTTAAGTAAATAAATTAAAAAAAAAAAAGAAAAGAAAAACAGAAATGAAGATTGACAGACGAGGCTTCCAGCTGGCTGACCATAAGCAATACATACATCATAAATCAACAGACAGATCCAGCTGTCTGACCATTAAGTACATACATAGTTACCAGAGAGAGAAGCATCACCATATGGGTTTTCAAAGCCAGGGGCTCCTTAGTGGCTACCCAGAGTCTACTCTGGCCAAACAAACACTTCCAATGAGTAAGCCCCAAAGTAAAATCTTACCTCAGAGTATTTATGCACTTTTCAGAGTCAGAGGGCATCACAACCTTTCAGAACCAGTACATCATTAGAAATTAACAAAAGGTATAGGCCTTCCTACAAAATAAATCTCCCTTAATCAAGCTTTCTGTAATGGGCATGTCCATTAATGGATAGGGAAGATTTAACTGTCATAATTGCCATTACATTCTGGGCCTTAGTCATCTTCTGGGCATAGCTTAAGGTAGTATTAGCTTTATCAGCTGCCATATCCTGCTACTTATTCAGCTTACTGCAGAATAAAAGTAGTTCTTTTTACAGATGAGCTCCTGTCTTGATGTGGCTGCTTAATTCAATTCAACAATATTGAAATGTCTATTATACCAAGGCATACAAGGAGTACAAAAATGAAAACAAAAGACCCTTCCTGCCTTCATGATGCTTGCATTTTATTGCTCTATACAAGTGTAAGACATAAGTAAATACAGGATAATTGCAATTGAGAGAGAGCACTGAAAATTGGAGGAAGGGAACAGGGAAGGGTTCTTGCAGTAGTAAGTGGTATTTCAATTCTCCTATTTTGTACTTGTGAAATTAATTTTAGATGCTGGCAGTTCGATTAGTATTTCAAACTAAACATATCGTGCAAGTCATTATTTTCCTGTACTAAACCTGCCCTCTATAAATTCCACATTTTTGTTGAAGACACCATTTGTTTTTTATAAGAATATATTTTTCTTACCATCTTTCCCCCTATTTTTATTCTTAATGGGACATGAAATATTATTATTAATAAAAAATTGCTAATTTTAAGAGATATTTCCCTTTTCAGTTCTTTACATAAAAAAACCCCAAAACAAAAAAAAATGTGCTTTATCTTAGGAAATAAAACTTATCAGGCATTGACAATTACATCACTTAACCTATATGCTTTAAAAAAATTTTTTTTAATTCTAAATTCTCCTGACTCCTCTCCTACCCGTTGAGAACGCAAGAAATACCATTATATACCAAATACCAAAACCCCATTATACATATTAAGTCCTAAAAAAAATTTCTACATTAACCATATTCTGGTTGAAGGGAAACAAGAAAAATAAAGGAAAAAATGCTTTGATCTACAATTCTCAATTCATCAGTTCTATCTGTAAATGGATAGCATTTTTCAACATTATTCCTTTGGAGTTGTAATAGATCATTGTTAACTCCATCAGAGTTAGCAAGTCTTTTACAGTTGATTATTTTTTCAATATTGCTGTTACTGTGTACATTGTTCCCCTGGCTTTACTCACTTTATTTTCCTTCAGTGAATATGAGTTTTCCAGGTTTTTCTGACAACATTCCCTTCGTTATTTCTTACAGCACAGTCATATTCTGTCACATTCAGATTCCATAACTTGTTTAGCCATTCCTCTGGCGGATGGGCATCCTTTCAGTTTCCAATTTTTTTTGCCACTATAAAAAAAGAGCTGCTATAAATATTTTTCTAAATAGGAATCCTTTTTCTTTTTCTTTGATCTCTTTGGGATTACAGATCTAATAGTGCTAATCCTGAGTTAAAAGGTATGCATAGTTTTTAAAGCTCTGTGGGCATAGCTCCAAATTGTTCTGCAGAGTGATTGGACTAGTTTGTAGCTCTACCAGCAGTGCATGATAGCAGTGTATTTTGCCACATACTTTCCAGCATTTGTCATTTTCCTTTTTTGTCATCTTGGTGAATCAGATGGGTGTGAGATATTATCCTGGAGTTGTCTTAATTTGCGTTATTGTAGTCATTAATAATTGAGAGTATTTTTCATATGATTGTTGTTAGTTTTGATTTCTTTTTCTGAAAACTGCCTGTTCATATCCTTTGTTGTTGTTGTTGTTGTTTAGTTGTTTCAGTCATGTCTGACCCTTTGTGACCCCATTTGGGGTTTTCTTGTCCAGCTCATTTTATAGGTGAGGAAACTCAGGCAAATAGGGTTAAGTGACTTGCCCAGGTGACACAGCTATTAAGTATCTGAGGCTGGATTTGAAGTGGGGTCTTCCTGACTCCAGACCTGACGAAAGTTGTCAATTAATACAAGTGGTTTTAAATTAACTTCCTAGGATTCTCCTAAGTAAATCATATCATCTGTAAAAAGTGATATTTTACTTCTTCATTGCCTATGCTCATTGCTTCAATTTCTTTTTCTTTTCTAATTGCTACTACTAGTATTTCTACTACAGTATAATATAATTAAGATCATGGAAATCTTTGCTTGATTCCTGATCTTATTGGAAACACTTCTAATTTATTCCTATTACAGATAATACTTGCTTTTGGTTTTAGATAAATGTCTTATTCTTTTAAGAAAAGCTGCATTTATTTTTATGCTTCCTAGTATTTTTTTAAATAGTAATAGATGCTGTCTTTTGTGAAAAAAGCTTTTTCTGCCTCTATCGATATAATGATATGATTTTTGTTGTTTTTGTTACTGATGTGATCAGTTATTCTTATATTTTTCCTAATTTTGGACCAACCCTGCATTCCTGGCATAAATCTACTCTGGACATAGTGTATGATCTTTATGATAAATTATCATAGTCTCCTGGCTTGTATTTCATTAATTTTTTTGCATCAATGTTCATTAGGGAGATTGGACTATCATTTTTTTTTTCTTTTTACTTACCCTGATTTAGATTCTTTCTTTACCTGTTTTTTCTAACAGTTTATATAATATCAGAAATAATTGTTCTTTAAATATTCTGTTGAATTCATTTGTAAGCCAACTGCTTCTGGTTTTTTTTTTAAGGAAGTTTATTGCTTCTTCAATTTTCTTTTCTAAGGTAGGGTTATTTCAGTATTCTATTTCCTTTTATGTCAATCTGGACAATTCATATGTTCTTAAATATTTATCCATTTCATTTAGATTGTCAGTTTTATTGACACATAGTTGAGCAAAATAGCTCGTCATAGTTGCTTTAATTTCTTTTTTCTTTTGATTAATTAATTTATTTCAGTCTTCAACATTCATTTCCACAAGATTTTGAGTTAATTGCTTTAATTTCATCTTTGTTGGTTGTACATTCACCCTTTTCATTTTTGTGACTGGTAATATATTTTTTTTAAAAATCAAATTGACCAGTGGTTTATCTATTTTATTATTTCCCCCCCCACCATAAAACCAGTCCTTAGTTTTATTTATTAGCTCAATGAATTTTCTAAAACTCTCAATTTTATTAATGCGCCCTTTCAGGATTTCTATTTTGGTGTTTAATTAAGGATTATCAATTTATTCTTTTTCTAGTTTCTTGTTTCTGTAGTTGCATACCCAATCCATTGAACTGTTCTTTCTCTGATTTATTGATGAAAGTGATTAGAGAGATACAAAGCACTACTTTGACTACATCCTACACATTTAAGTATGTTGTCCCATCATCCTCCTTATTTTAGTGAAATTATTGATTATTTCTATGATTTGATCTTTGACCCACTTATTCTTTAGGATTAGGTTATTTATGTTCTAATCGCTAATCTGTGTTTTAAAGGCCCTTTATTGAATATCATTTTATTGCATTATATTCCAAAAAGAGTGCATTTAATATTTCTGCTTTTCTGTATTTGGAGGTTTTTATGTTCTAATGCATGGTCAGTTTTTATGAAGGTGCCAAGTACTTCTGAGATATAAGTATACTCTTTTTTATTTCCATTCAGTATTTTCCAAAGTTCTGTCATCTCCAACTTTTCTAAAATTCTGTTCATCTCGCTGACTTCTTGTTTTATGTATAAATTTATCTAGGTCCAAGTCCTGCAGTACCTATAAACAAAGCATAGATCCTAATTTCCTAAATAGAACAAAGGTGATATAGTGTAACATGAGTAAATAATTTATAGGCATCAGAGAGATATCATTGTAGAACATATTATACCGTTAAACCTATCTTTTATTATGTGAAAACTTTTTAGTGTTTTATATGCATCTCTTGATGTGAAATTTAAAAATGTAAATTGCTATTGTCTTTTATTCACGGAATACCATGATTTTTTGTATCAGTTATGCATTATTAGACAGTAAAAAATGTCTTTTTGGGGATGGCAAGCGGTGTGAAGAGGGCTTCTTAAGAAGTCATTAGCTAAATTGCTCCTACATATTATGTGAAATTCCATGTCTTGTATAGTATTGAAGGCTAAGATATGTTCATACGTGTTGTCATGAGATGAGCATCCATATGTAGCAAACTATACTGTTCTGTTGTATGTTTTTATGTTATTTGATAAACATCATTTCTCTTTCTATTTTCTCATGTGCAGTTGGTGCACATTAAATTTCAGCATGTATTCTAAGAGTTTATGTTCTGAATATTTTTTATTATGTGTATGGTGAATTTAACTTTTAAATCTTGGAGAAGAAACTTTATTCTTTTTACTAAGAAAGTATATGAACTCTATTTTGCGTATAGCATTTGCTTGGGTCCCTCACTTTTATGGTATCCATAGTATTACATTTCTTGACTAGGTAATATAGTTTTCATCACATGCTATTTGTGATTCATGTGGTTTGAAGATAATAAAGAAACATTCAATTAATAACCATTTTTGCTTCATAAATGTATTAGGAGTTACCTACAAGTCAGTGCACAGTATCCAGATCTGCTATTACTCGACTGTTTTTTCCAATAATGTTTGATAATTAAGTCTAAATAAATATTTTATTTAAAGAATTTAAAAAATACCCCAGATGTCTTTACATAAGAGAATTTTAGTGGATAAAATGAGTCACTTAGAAAAAATGAATTTAATTAGCTTTAACATAATAATTATTTAAGGTATTACTGTCTTAAAATATTAGAATTACTATGAAAGAAAAAACACATTAATTTATTATATACAAACGTTTTCTATAGATACATTGAATATCTGAATACATTTTTACTCTGATTTTCTCAGATTGTTGTCTGATCTTTTAATAGGTTAATAAAAATTGAAATGTACCAAAATAGGAATATGACTATTACTTTAAGATGGAAATTAAATGGGAAATAAAAAGAGGGGATGTTTTGACTGCTGACATTTGTGGCCTCCTGGCTGTGTTTCATATTCTTTCCACTTGCGTAAGAGGTGGACTAGCTTTACTGTAGCTACTGTTGCCATGGAGAGATAGTGGGGGAGGATTCCTAGGATCTCTTAGCCTGTGAGAGATTACGTCTTAGAATTGTACCCTGACTGTAACGTGATGTGGCAGGGTAATTCAGGTGTGCCGTGGCACAGATAATGGGGAATGACCTGTCAGCTGGCTGGTAATGTGACTGTTAAAATACTCCCTTGGTTATTATACAAGCATATTTTAGAGGTGCATGTGAATTATCTATATGAGTAAAAGGATTATAATTGTTTTATGTACGTAGCATCTTGCACTCTCTTGATTGGATAAAGTGAATTTAAACATTGATCCAAATTTATGTCATTGATGAGAAATTGACTGTTAGTAGAGGATTTGCTCTAAATTTAATCTGCTGAGTTGTATAGATAAAAGAGATATGCATAACATAAAAGGAACAGGATATGTTTGCAGTGCAAACAAATGTAGCCCCTGAGAAAAATGTAATTCAGTAGACTGTCACTGTCGTGTCACCAGAAATGATTATGTTGCTGTCTATGTTAGTAAACATTATCTCCCTACTACATGCATATTATTGAGCACCAAATCTATTACAAAGAAAAACAATTCAGCTGAATAAATTTGCAGTGTGAACGGTAGAAGAAATCAGTGGTGTGTGGTTTTGCAGGTGAATGTGTTTACATTGTGGAATGGATAAAAAATTATTTTGATTTTTTTAGGGTTATTTCATGGTTTGTTAGGAGTGTCATATGAAATAAGTAATTATTGATAATCATACGAGAATCTTTGTTGTGCTTCATTAGCTTTTTTGGTTTCCTAAAAGCAGTTGTAAATTGAGTTTTATATTATTCTTTTGTTGCTTTTTAAAAAATATATATTATTTATATATATTTAAATATATTTTTATTATTATTTATTATTAACTATTAATGTTGATAAAGCCTCTAAGCATAGATTGGCTATTTTAACTTTAATTCCAGATTACTATTAGGTAAAATATTTCCAAGAAGTATTATTTTTAGAATTGAAAGTGTCGGTGTAATTTTTCAGATTTATTGGTATTATGTAAAGATATTTGTTAAGGTTTTTCTGAAGACATCTAAACACAAACTAAACTGTAATATTACTCTACATTAGGTAGGAAATGGGTTAGGTGAAATAAAATACTATACTCACAGAATACTATTATACATATATATTTGCATATTATCATTGTTTTGTAAACTTGAAATTAAATGCTAATTTATTTCAGGAAAGAATTTGTAGTCTAAGCAGATTTTCTGTAAAGATGATGTTTAAATCTGGGAAGCTTTGTTTTAATTTCTAAGCAAATTCTTCAAGTAGAGAGCTAATCTCTTTTTCTCTTTTTTTAGAGTTGATCTCTTAAAGAATTGAATTCTTGCCATGTATAAGTGACAGTTAATTTGTTATTGCAAAAACACTTCAACAATAATAAAAGTATCTAGTGTGTACAAGGCAGTTATCAGTATTAGCCTTGTTTTTTACAAAATTATTTTCTATTATAATTAAAGTATTGAATAGAAACCTTTACAGTGACTTTTCATAAAGACAACAAAGGTGACAAATTATTCTTAGATTGTGTATGTTACTGATGAAATTAAGTATAACTTAAATTTTGCTCATTTTTTTCTTCTTGCCCTCGTTTACTTTGTTTTTCTAAATCATGAAAATATTCCCATTTTAGTATCTGCATGATTATTCCTAATACAAAGGCTTTAGCATAGTGATTGGTTTTCATTGCTTTTTTTTAGTAGTAGTTTACAGATTAAGAAAAACCCTATACAATATGCTGTTTTTTTACCCTATGCTTATTTCCAACTGTTTTCCAAAGAAACACTGAGGTTAAATGTTTTTATTGTCTTATATATTCTTGTTAAGTCTGTATAGTCAAGTATGATTATGTATGTACTATAAAATAGTTCCTAGTAACAAGGACAACTTGATGACAGGGAAAGGAGTATAAATGTAGCAAAAATTGTTTTGCTGTTTCTTGGTGATGAATAATAATAGAGCTATATAAAATTTTTAATACTTGTCTTTTTTTTTTTCCTGAACTCATCTGCTTTTCAGTTTGTTCTTATATGCTGCTTTGAACAAAGGAATAGAAATTGAGTAGGTTGATGGCTTGAGGGGTGGGGACTTTTGGAGGAATGAGAAGTTCTGAAGAAAAATGCTATTTAGTAATGTACTGAAACACCTAATCCCTAATGGTCCAAGTATACTTTGCACTATGAATTAGGTATGTTCTTGAAAGACCCTAGTGTATAAAATTAACTTCTGCCAAATGGAATTATATTTTAGAGGTATAAGGAAAAATTAATATTTAAAAAATCCTTTTACTGAATCAATTTTAAGACAGTCCTTTCAAAATACAATAGTAATTATCTGTTCTGAAAGTGAATTTTCCCAGTGTCAGTCTTCTTGAAGTAGTAGAGGTGGAAATCATGCACAACTTGTTCACATAGTTAGTCTTTTAAAGTTTCTAATATGTTCTTAGAATAATTCCATGAGGCAAATGATACAAGTGTTTGTACTCCCATTTTATGGATGAGGAAACTGAGGCTGAGAGAGTTTCAGTGACCTAGTTTGTGTTAGTGATGAGATGTGAACTTAATTCTTCCATAACTCCAAGTTTAATGCGTTTTCCACTGTAGCATGCTGCTTGTCATAAAACTGGAGAACAGTAATATTGGATACCAATAATTTTCATGTGTTTGGTAGGATTTAAATGACAAGAGAGAAAGCATAGGAAAAACCAAAGGGAACTCCTTTCTACAAAGAATCTATTTCTTGAGACTAGTTCACTGAAGAGTCATCACTAATAGAACTTAATGATCTTTTAATAATAGCAGTGGGTAAAATCACCAAGAGGGTAATTGCAACTTAAATGGTAGTAATACTAGGTTCTGATGCCAATTACCTCAGCAGTGGTGCTGAAAACTTTACTATGCAAAATTATATTTGTAAAATGTTGGTTTTATTTATACTTAGCACAGTGCACAGAAAATTCATTTCCTGACCTAAATCTAGACTTTCAGTATGTTTTGGACTCCAATGGGAGGGAGAAAAAAGAATCTTTTGTCTTCCTTATAGTTCTCTGCAGAGTCTTTCCTACCTCCATTAATCTAAAACCCTTAACTATGCAATAGGAGGTGCTCAATAAATATCTGTTAAATTTAGTTCATTGGAAAAGGATCCCTTATTACACTTTATCTTATCCATAGGCTTCTATCTCTTTTACTCTGTACTTCTAGTGGACTTTTCAGCCATCCTGCTTGGAATTCCCAGCACAGTGAAACCCCGTGAAGTAATCTAGTCATTTCTAGCCTGTTTATTCACTCACACTGTTATTAATTCTGTTCAGTTGAACTGTGTAGAGGCTATGGGAGACAGAGAAGAAATAAGAGACAAATTCTCTGTTCTTAAGGACCTTTCAGACTTGGAAAAATGGGATTTATACACATGATACATTTATACACCAATTAGGGAATAATTTAGTAATGGCATGCAATAAAGTACCAAATCAAATACAGTTGAGTCCTCTATTACCCTGACGGTGTGCAGTGGGTAGACATGGAGGATGATACTGAAAATTTGCCTGTATGTGAGAGATAGAGTCAAAGAGAGAAGGGGAGGGGGGTGGGATGGGAAAGAGCACCTTTAGAGCATTAGGGGCAGCCCCAAGCCTTGTGCAGCTCTCTGAAGTGGATCTTAAAGGACTGGTAAGAAGGAAGGGGATGGGCATTTCCAGGCAAGGGAAGAATGAGCAAAAGAATGGTGCTTGGAATAATATTCTCTGTGTGGGAATGTTATGAGGAGAATATCCCGGCTCAAGTGAAAGGTGTGTATTAATTCCATGGGGTAGAGTTCTATTTATCATATACTCCAATAAGTCTAAGAAGGAATTAAATCTTAATAGACTCAGTCCAAAAGATGAATTTAGCCTGTTTTCATTATAATTTATTTCTTTTACACTTTGTAATGAAATTGAGCTAGAACCTATTTGTAAAGTAACTGGCAGTGGCTGATAAATTACTACAAACCTCTCTGACCAAATCTGTGTCTAGACCAAATCCATGCATTTATAATTGGAAGCTTAACTACTGTTTTTTTGAAAGTCTTAGAATAGGGCAGTCTTTATTTTTTTTTAAAATAAAGATAGTGACACATACCTGTTTGGATTATTGAGATTTATGTTTGAGAATTTATATGCCATCAGAATTCATTATGACTTGTATTCATTGTAATTTAATTCAGTAAATATTTATTGATATCCCAACTATGTTCCAGACACTGGGGTGAGGATACAAAGACAAACATTGTTAAAGTCTCTGCCCTCAAAGAGCTTGCATTTCCCTGAGAGGTATCAACCTGTGTAGAGATAATAAATAAATACAAAATAAACACAAATTTTATTCCAGGGGGAAGGGGTACAAGAATCAATAACATTGTTGGAGTGGGGGTAGGGTTGGGAAAGGTCTCTGGGAAGAGGAAACTCTTGAACTGAATCTCCAATAGTGAGAGGGATATCAGGAGACAAAGGTGAAAAAGCATGTGGTTGAAGGATGGAAAGTTATTACTGGAAACAGAAATTAGACCAAAATATTTAGAGACTGAAATTTTTATAATAAACAATCTCTTCCATTTGGAGTTCTTATTACAAGATGATAACACAGGAATCATACATAGTAAAAAATAGTAAAAGTTAAATGTATACATATGCATATATGTGCATATATACACGTAAAATATATAGTGTATATATATGTGTGTGTATGTATATATGTACATATACATATATATATATATATATATAAAATCAGATGGTGGGAATATTTAAAACAAGCTAAAAATTGTTGGAGGCATTTTTTGCTGTTCAGTATAATAGGCATACAGTTTCGTATTTATAAAATATTAATTAGCTTGCCTATGCTCAAAAAAGGTAGCATTAACATGTATAATCCAAAACAGTGGTTGATTACCTGAAAAGTGGTTTGTTCATTTTAAATTGATGTTTTTCAACAGACATTTTCTTTTAGTGTTTTTTCCCCTTAAATTTTGGTAATATGAAATTAGCAAAGAGCATTGAAATGTGTTTGTCAGAGGCAAAGGATGACATAGCTAACAGAACTAGCTTAGTTATTGATGTCTACGTTTCTTTCCTACCCACAGTCACACAGAATCACACATTTAGAGATGGAAGGGAACATTAGAAGCCATCTGGTCCAACTCCAACATTTTACAGATGAGGAAGTTGAGGCCCAGAAAGGTCAAATGACTTGTCCAAAGTTACTCAGATTATAAGTGCCTAAGAGAGTATTTGAACATAGGTCCATCCTCTGGTTCCAAATCCAGGACACTTTGTATATACTATGTAGCTTTTTCATCATCCATATTCCTGTTTTAAAGTAAATTTAAAGCAATTCAGCAAATATTTATTAACCTTTTATTATATGCAGAATTCACTATCTTAGCTTTTTTTCTTAACAGGATCTCTGAAAGATTATGAAACTATCGTTAAATATTTATTATATTTCCTGAATTTAAAAGATTTCAGTCAGTTACAAAAAAAGTACTGTAAATTATACTATGAAAATGGTTATCAATTATTTTTTTTAAATGTTGCTGTCTTCAGCAGCTCTTTTATTCAGAATGTCGTATAAGAACTGACCAAATGATATTAAATTTTGAACTTAATTTTCTAAGGTGAGCTTTTTAATTTGTCTGTTACTTAGAATTTTATACTTTCCCAGAATTTGAGTAGCATTGGTAAGTAGAGGATGTTTTGTTTTATTGAGTCACTTGACAATGTCTTTATTAAAAACAAACAAACAAACAAAAAACTCCAAGAAACCCTCCAACGTGATGTCCTGATCAAAATAGAAAATTCTTGACATTAATTAGAAAAAGTACATTTGTGTGTGTGTGTGTGTGTGTGTGTGTGTGTGTGTTTACTGGTTGAGGGAGTGGCAGAGTAACATGAGGTTTGGATGAACCTATTGCTTCCATTCAGAGCACTGAAATATTTGTGAACAGTGAAGGAATCGAGTGAACAAAGTCTAAAAAAGTATAGAAGCAAAGAACAGGTAATGCTGCAAAGCACTAAATGTCAGATTGTGGGAAAATATATTCAAGTAAAATTTGGAAAGAAGAAATTAATAATAATAAACATGGGAAATATGTAGAATTCAAGTCAAAATGTTGAAGAAATAATTTTGAGAGAATTAACATTTTATTTTAGCAAAGTAAGTGAGCAGTGAGTAGTTATGGAGGGAATTTTTGTTAAGATTTTGGCTGTACCAGATGTGGGGGAAGAAGAAGCAAGCATGAAAAGATACCATGTCAGCTTTTCCTTGTAATGTTTAGGAATTAGAAATAAAGATGTTATTCAGAAAAGTCTTGTTAGACATTTTATAGGTATTGAATAATGTTGTTTATTCTTTGTATGCAAAGATGGTAACGCTGATCCACCATTAATGCATTTGGAATTCTTTTTTTTTATACTGGTGAGAGGTCTTTTTGAACTAGCTACTCTTTTTTATCCTTTTTCTCTAGTGATAAATGATGCCTGTCTGTGAGTTCTGACTAAGAAGACAGTGAGTTGTGAAATAGGTTTTATTTTTTTCTGTACCAAGTTGGTCTTTTTCAAAATTCTAATTTAACAACCCTCTGCCCTTATTAGTGACTTGTTTTATTCTATAATACTTCCAGCATAGCTGAAAGAATTGAATTTACCTGTCACTTAGCTGATTTAGCAGAGAAGCAGAAGTCATAGTTGGTGCAAAAGTAATTTGTATTTGGCTTGTGTCTTTCTTATGGCATGCATCATCTTTTGTGTTGTAATGCTTTGTACACTTTTCTTATCCTTTCTTCATTCCCATTCCCAAACTGGGTCACAGACTCTTTGAGATATGAATAATCTTTGACATGCTTTATTCCCCTTACTGTAGTCCTTTGCAGTTATGAAGTTCCCTCTAAATATTTGTTGGATTGTATTGAATTGAATGCAGTCAGATTGAAACTCTGTCGTACAAATTGTATTGAGACACACACTGTTTGTGTACTCAGCTAGCTCAGTTCCCTCACTACTCAGAGCAACTTGAGCCTGGTGTAGAGACTGTGGGTAAAGTGAGAGTGGATAATACATATTATATATAGTCACCAGTTGATTATGTGAAACATTTGTTAATCCTGTTTAAGAAAAGATTACTTCTAAGATTTATGATTTTTTGACTGCAAAATGAAAAATTAAGCATTTTTACCATGATATTCAGCACTTTACAAAGGGAAAAGCATAAGAGAAAGAAGCAAAACATTTTATTGAATAACACAATTATACCAAAGTTATCAACAGAATGAAGAAAATTTGTGTTGATTAGGAGAGATTAATGTATTGATGAAATTCATTGAATATTCACTTATTGTGTTATGGAGTGTTGCAAAGAAGATGAAAGCCCCAGTCTTTGTTGTCAGGAATTTCATGATCTAATAATGCCATGTAAAATGGAGAGTGTTTTTTTTTTTTTTTAAGCCATGGTTTGTCCTAGTATTACTCCTTGAGTACAGTACAAATGTTAGTAATGTTAATGATAATTATAACCATGTTGTCAGTGTTAGATTCATAGGAGTCAAAAAGAAAGACTTTGATTGTGAGTATACCTAAGAGAGTTGAGGGTCTTTAGCAGTGGTCTCTAATTTGTTGTCTATAAAGCTCCCCCCCCTTCTCTCTCTCTCTCTCTCTCTCTCTCTCTCTCTCTCTCTCTCTCTCTCTCTCTCTCTCTCTCTGTCTCCCTCTGTCTTCTTGTTCCCCTATACATTTTAGCTACAAAAATTCTTTTGTCATTACCTTATATCCATTGGGAAGCAGCATGGAAGGAGCACTGACTTTGAAATCAGAGACATGAATCCATCTCCTATCTCTCCTAATTACTGCATGTCAGACATTAGGCTTGTCGAGTCATCGAGCATTTATTAAGCACTTAGGATGTACCAGGCACTGTACTAAGTGTTGGGAACGCTAATCAAAGCAAAAAGAAAGATAGTTCCTATCCTCAAGGAGCTTACATTCTGATGGGAGTGGGGAGAGACAAAACAAGGAAGCGGAAAAACCGGTGGTGGGAAGGTGGGGGGAAGGGAACAAAGAAGCCAAGAGAGGAGTTAGAGTGGGAACCTGGCTCACCTGAGCTCTCTGGGTTTCAGTGCCATCATCTGTAATGTGTGGAGGACATTGGCTCAATAAGGATGGTGATAACCATCAACATCTAGAGTAGGAGCTTTTATCTCCATTTTAGGGAAGGGAAAACTGAAACTCGAAGAGGTTAAATGTCTTGCCCAGTTCATGTGGGTAGTTTGTGGCCAAACTGGGATTTAGAACTAAATCCTTTGCCCCCAATCCATTGCACTGTCACAGTGTGGCTGGTAAAAGAGTGAATGGCTTTGAGCTGGAGTTCTGGGACCACCTCTGGGAAGGTAGAGCTCATAACAAGGGCATGAGTAGGAAACCAGGTGGTGAGTTACCCATGACATTTCCCACTGGGAATCTGTACAAAGATAGATAGCTAAGAGAACTCATTTGCCAGGGCACATGGTAATTGCTTGATAAGTACTTGTTTTTGTATCCTTTTTCCTTCCCAAAATATCCCTGTTTGTTTGTTTTCTCTATGAAACCTTTTGGACTCATCTGTACACTCATTATCAAGAACTTGCTTAATTAAGGTATTATTAAGTCAAAGGCAAGCTTTTGAAAGTGATGTTCTACAGTGGACCTTTCAATTGCCTAAGAGATGTAGAAAATGCAAAATTCACATAAATAAGAAAGGTAAAGTAGATGAAGTTTTCCTATAGCTGTTGCCCAGGTCGTGATATGCAATTGATTGGGCAATATGTAGTGCTTTACCCTGAGTACAGAAGAAATAAATGTATGACTTGGGCATAGAAACAACCAGGATGAGGAGAGTGGCCTGGATTTCCTCTAGCAAATTATAAAACCGTTTCAGGGACCCCAAACTTCTCCCATGAATAATAGCTCACCTTTAAAAAAAACTTGCCATTTTAATATTACTTGCATATCTCTTCCCCAGACCCTCTCTTAGAGCTAAACCAAACAATATATAAAAAAATTATGACCTTGTATGACTTGTTCCATATCCATGGACTTCCACCTCTGCAGAGAAGTAGAGGATGGTGGGGGTTCTTTCTCATATCTTTTCTTTGGGACTGAACTTGATTATTATGATTCTGTAGCATCCAGTTTCAATTTTTATTTATTATTTCCGTTGACACCGACATTGTATATTTTGTTTTCCTGATTCTATTCATATAACTTTTTATCAGTTCTCATTTTTCTCTTTTTCATCTTTTCATTTTCTTTTTACAGCATCATAATACTCTATTACATTAATGTACTATAGTTTGCTTAGTCATTTCCCATCAATGGAATGTTTTTAGCACTAACACATTCTACTGTTGTTGCTCCTTGGCTAAGACATGGAACATACATCTCTGAAGAACTAAAAATGGTTATTATTGAGAGGGTCATGGATGGGTACATTATGGATGTGAGCAGGTTGCAATATATAATAAGGAACTTTGGAGAACAGGAATAAAAGGTGTTAATTATCAGATAAATGTGACAGGAAGGACAGTCGGGCTGCTCATAGCATAAAGGTGAGGGATGACACGTGGATGGCCAAGTGCTCCATGAGTATCTTTAGGATATAAGAAGAAGCTGAGTAGAGCCTCCAGCATATCACTTAGACATCTGTGGTAAATTTATGGGAGGACATGGATAAGAGTCACATAGCATAGGCAGATATGGGGAGGGAACATTCATATCAATGACACAAAAGATGTAGATTTGAGTATATAATATTTGGTGAGTTTCTGATTTTCACTTCTTGTTTATCTTGGCTCCTTACTTGGTCAGTTCCATTTGACCATTGAATCAATCCCTTTTGACCTTATTGTCTTTAATTACCCACAGTTCTTCAACACTGGCTCATGTCTTCTGTCCCATTTCTCTTGTACTACTCTTGAGCTGCTAAATGATGATGGAAGACATCACACAACAAGTCCTTTGCCAACTAGGTATCCCCACTGATTCACAAAAATACATTCCTTCTTTCCTGATTGACTCTGTTTATCTTTATCACAAGCTTTTTTCCTAAATCTTCTCTTTCTTCAAGTCTCCAAATCCTTTCTCTTTCTCTCCCCTAGCTCTGCCCTCTAGCAGTTTTATTGAGAAAATTGAAATCACTTGACATGATCTTAGTAACTTATCTTATTCCTCATAATCTGTCTTACGTTTTGCTCTGTTCTTTCATTCTTTCCATCAGGCTTCAAGGAAGAGATTTTCCTCCTTACCAAGGTCAGCACCTCTACTCTTGGTCATACATCATCCCCCCCTTGTCTAGCAGTTAGTCCCATTGAATATGCTTTCCCTTTTCTTTCATCTTTAGTCTCTTTGTTGACTACTTTGTTGCTTCCTACAAACATACTCAGGATTCCTCATCCCTATAAAACTTTCATGTGATCATGCCATTCCTTAATGACTCTATATGTGCCCTCCTTTTCTTTGTTAAACTCCTAGGAAGAATTGTCTGCTCTCACTGCTGCTACTTCCTCCCCATTCATTCTATTCTCAATCACTTAAAATTAGACTTCTCAATATACCACACTCAAATGAAACTGCTCTCTCCAAGGTTATCATCAGTTTCTGTCAAGTTCAATTATCTTTTTTTTCAGTCTTCATCCTCCTTCATCTCTTCAGTTTTTGACAATGTTTATCACCCCTCCCAACTTCATTACTCTTTCGTGATTTCCATGGCACTGTTCCCTCCAGATTTTCAGACTAACCTGAGTATTCTCTCTTGTTCTCCTTTGATGGGTCATTATTTATTTCTCTCCCTACCTAACCATGGGCATTCTCCATGCTTTTTCTGGGGCCCACTTCTGTTTCCACACTTTTTTTCTTCAGTATGTTATCAGTTCTCAAGGATTTAATGATCTATGATCACTATTTTATGATCACTATGCAGGTGACTCCCAGATCTGTATATTTACCCATAATCTTTCTTCAGAGCTCTGATCCTCAGTCACTAGTTGCCTTCTGACATCTCTAGCTGGCTATCTCATTGGCAACTTAAACTAAACAGCTGAAGGTAGCTGATTTTCAGGACTTAAGGGAGCAAGAGGTTGGGGTTGCCAGTCTTAGGATGGGAAAAGAAGAATTATAAAGATGCTTGTCTTTCAGACCTCTGTAGTGACTGAGCACATGGTTCAGTGTGGGAAACCAGAATCAACTTTCATGACTGGAATAAAGGTATAGCAGGAAATATTGGCTAAACACTTGGGTGATTAAATTACCTGCTGATAGCATCCATTGGGTCGTACTAAGATCATAAACATAATAAACCCCCTCTGTGCCATCTCCTCCTTTCTGACTTATCCGTTTTTACGTAAATTTTACAAAGAGAATTTATTGGCCTTTTTCTTCTTTTAATATCTCGAGGTTATCGGTGCACTACTCTCTCTAGTTTTCCATACATAAATGTTTCTATAGACTGAATGCAGTGGAAGGCCTATGCCAGAAGGAAGTGAAATCCCATAGGATCCTTGAGCTTTAGGGATCCAGAAGCACTAGAGGTCCTGAGTTTTCTCAGGAGAGATCTCTCAGATTAAGAAAAGGCACAGGTAGCCTTCTCCATGGAGCAGACTATGGAAATATTTGCTTCTGTTATGCTTTGTATTGTCCTTTTTTGAATCATTCCATCCTTTCCGCCTCGTACTTTCTATCTCAGTTACTTTTATTAATTCCATAGAGAAATAGTGTGTGTGTGTGTGTGTGTGTGTGTGTGTTTGTGTGTGTGAGTGAGTGAGAAAGAGAGACAGATAGACAGACAGACAGTTACAGATAAGAGGTGGGAATGGATGGGTATGGTTGGGGATAGAATGGTAGAGAGATATCATACCTGTGTGTATCACTGAGGCAATATTCATAGCACTGGTGATGACTAAGAATATGCCAGCATAGTTCTCTTTTTTTTTTCTTTCTTTTTTTTAAAATTTATTTATTTAACCTTTAACATTAATTTTCACAAAATTTTGGGTTCCAAATTTTCTCCTCATTTGTCCCCTCCCCCCACCCCAAAACACCAAGCATTCTAATTGCCCCTATCAGCAATCTGCCCTCTCTTCTATCATCCCTCCCTTCCCTTGTCCCCATCTTCTCTTTTGTCCTGGAGGGCCAGATAACTTTCTATACCCCTTTACCTGTATTTCTTATTTCCTAGTAGCAAGAACAGTACTCAACAGTTGTTTCTAAAACTTTGAGTTCCAACTTCTCTGCATCCCTCCCTCCCCACCCCTTCCCTTTGGAAGGCAAGCAATTCAGTAAAGGCCATATCTGTGTAGTTTTGCAAATGACTTCCATAATAGTCATGTTGTGTAAGACTACCTATATTTCCCTCCATCCTATCCTGCCCCCATTGCATCTATTCTCTCTTTGGATCCTGTCCCTCCCCAAGAGTGTTGACTTCAAATTACTCCCTCCTCCCATTGCCCTCCCTTCCATCCTCCCCCCCACCCTGCTTATCCCCTTCTCCTCCACTTTTCTGTATTGTAAGATAAGTTTTTATACCAAAATGAGTGTGCATTTTATTCCTTCCTTTAGTGGAATGTGATGAGAGTAAACTTCATGTTTTTCTCTCATCTCCCCTCTTTTTCCCTCCACTAAAAAGTCTTTTGCTTGCCTCTTTTATGAGAGATAATTTACCCCGTTCCATTTCTCCCTTTCTCTTCCCAATATGTTTCTCTCTTACCACTTAATTTCATTTTTTTAAGATAAGATCCCATCCTCTTCAATTCACTCTGTGCTGTGTGTGTGTGTGTGTGTGTGTGTGTGTGTGTGTGTGTGTGTATAAGTAATCCCACCCAGTACCCAGATACTGAAAAGTTTCAAGAGTTACAAATATTGTCTTTGCATGTAGGAATGTAAACAGTTCAACTTTAGTAAGTCCCTTATGACTTCTCTTTGCTGTTTACCTTTTCATGCTCCTCTTCATTCTTGTGTTTGAAAGTCAAATTTTCTTTTCAGCTCTGGTCTTTTCATCAAGAATGCTTGAAAGTCCTTGATTTCATTGAAGGACCATTTTTTCCCCTGAAGTATTATACTCAGTTTTGCTGGGTAGGTGATTCTTGGTTTTAGTCCTAGTGCCTTTGACTTTTGGAATGATATTCCACACCCTTCGATCCCTTGACGTAGAAGCTGCTAGATCTTGTGTTATCCTGATTGTATTTCCACAATACTTAAATTGTTTCTTTCTAGCTGCTTGCAATATTTTCTCCTTGACCAGGGAACTCTGGAATTTGGCCACAATGTTCCTAGGAGTTTCTCTTTTTGGATCTCTTTCAGGCAGTGATCGATGGATTCCTTGAAGACTTATTTTGCTCTCTGGTTCTAGAATCTCAGGGCAGTTTTCCTTGATAATTTCATGAAAGATGATGTCTAGGCTCTTTTTTTGATCATGGCTTTCAGGTAGTCCCATAATTTTAAAATTGTCTCTCCTGGATCTGTTTTCTAAGTCAGTTGTTTTTCCAATGAGATATTTCACATTATCTTCCATTTTGTCATTCTTTTGGTTTTGTTTTGTGATTTCTTGGTTTCTCATAAAGTCATTAGCCTCCATCTGTTCCATTCTAATTTTGAAAGAACTATTTTCTTCAGTGAGCTTTTGAACCTCCTTTTCCATTTGGCTAATTCTGCTTTTGAAAGCATTCTTCTCCTCATTGGCTTTTTGAACCTGTTTTGCCAATTGAGTTAGCCTATTTTTCAAGGTGTTATTTTCTTCAGCATTTTTTTGGGTGTCCTTTAGCAAGGTGTTGACCTGCTTTTCATACTTTTCTTGCATCTCTCTCATTTCTCTTCCCAGTTTTTCCTCTACCTCTCTTACTTGATTTTCAAAATCCTTTTTGAGCTCTTCCATGGCCTGAGCCCATTGGATGGGTTGGGATACAGAAGCCTTGATTTCTATATCTTTCCCTGATGGTAAGCATTGTTCTTCCTCATCTGAAAGGAAGGGAGGAAATATCTGTTCACCCAGAAAGTAACCTTTTATAGTCTTAATTTTTTCCCTTTTCTGGGCATTTTCCCAGCCAGTGACTTGACTTCTGAGTGTCCTCTCCACACCCACTTCACCTCCAGATCTGCCCAGCTAGTGCTTGGGGTCTGAGATTCAAATGCTGCTTCCCAGCCTCATGGGCTTAGTTCCCTCAGGGGGTTTATGTGGAGACCTTCAACAATGTATCCAAGCTCCTGCCTGCTTTGGGAGCCCCAGTCTGCTGCTGCCTCTGCTGCTGCCTCCTGAGGCAGCCTGAGTAATGGAGACACCCCGCTCCCCTCTCAGTGAGCCAAAAAGGCTCTCTCACTGACCTTTGAGCCTGTGGGTGGAGGGACCTGCGCGGCTGCTGGAGATCCCGTCCCTGAAGCCTGCTCAGATCTGCTCCTCTCAGTGCTGCGCAGCCAGGGCAGGGCTGGGCTCTGCTCCGGTCCGGTGTGCGACAGACCTTTTGGGTCAGTTTTTCAGGGCTCTCTGGAACAGAAGTCTCCTCCACTCCGTTGTTCTGTGGCTTCTGCTGCTCCAGAATTTGTTGGCAGTTCTTCTTTCCAGGTAATTTATGGGCTGTGGGTTCGGAGCTAGCATGTGTGTATCTTTCTACTCTGCCATCTTGGCTCCTCCCCAAGCATAGTTTTCAATCACAAAGTGTAACAGACTCTCCACATAGAAGGCAAAAGAAAAACATTTATGCAGACACCAGAAAGTCAATTCCCAAAAGCAGAAAGCCAAATCCATCATAATAGCCAAGAAGTCAATACATGTTAGCACTGCAGGAGACAAAGCCATTCCCAAGCCTCCTCTCCAAGCCTGAGAGGGTTAAAATTCTTATTTTTTTACTTGCAGTGACCATTGGGGGTCATATGCTAATTAGTTGTGCCAGGATTTCTTCCACTTCTCCCTAGCAATAATCAAACAGACTACAGAACCTCCTTCAGTTTAAGGCAGAATAATGATCACAGTACCCTATTGGTGCTGTTTAGTAAAAACAGTAGCTGCCCTTCATCTAGATGACTATTAATTGAATTCAACAAATATAAAAAAGCAAGCATTTATAAAATACCTATTGTGTATAGCGTACCATGTTATGTATTGGGGAAGAAAGACAAATGAAACACTGTGCTTTCCCTACTCTAGATGAGGCTAGAGAATATAAAGCCAGATAAAAATAGTAGCTGTAACAATACCAGTGATTATATAAGTTGAGATTTCCAGATGTAATAGTAGGAGATATTCAAGGAGAAAAATACCAATTGTGCCTGGACATGTCAGAGAATGTCTCATGAAAGAGATGGTGTGATGTCTGAGATGAGCCTTGAAAGAAGGGGAAGATTTCAGCAAATGGAGAAGACATAATTCTTGGCATATGGGATGGCAGGTTCAGTGGTAAAGAAGCAGGGGAGTTAAAATAAAATCCAAAATGTTTAATAAACTGAATGATCCGAAATGTATATTATATAATGAAGGGGAGTAGTTTACCATAATTCTTAAAAGGTTGGAACCACATTCTAATCCAAGGCCTTGTCATAAGTTCATTAACTTGGAACTGGAAGTGACTATAGTTCTACTTTCTGATTTTATAGATGATGAAACTAAGGGCCAGAGAGGTAAATTAGCTTGCCCAAAGTCACCTGTGTAGTTAGGATCCACCTTCTCTGACACCAAGAACAATGTTCTTTTTATTGTACCATAGTGATCTTGTCCTTGGGTTTCCTTCCCACTCTGCCCTAGTTTTTCCTGTTCTTTTCCTCTAGTTCTTTTCCTCTAGTTCTAGTAGTTGCCCTTCCCTTCCTGTTTTCCAGGATTCAGGATGGGCTAGATTTCTATTGAATGGGACTTTGTTAGTTATCAAACTTTGGTCCTGTGTGTTTTAAGAGTCTAGGGCTTGAATTTAAGAGTCTATGGAGTTAGGTGGAGCCTAGAATCCTTGAGTTTCCTTGAAGACCATTAGGTCTTGACTTATTAAAATAGAGAGAATGAGGAAGAAAGGAGGAACTGTGTTAGTGGTCAAAACCTTTGGGGAATGAGGAGAGCTTGTTGGGATAAGGATGCTGTTGTGGGTACTATAAAAGCTAACATATAAATAATTCCCTTCATCTCTGTCCTCTTTGTGCTACCACCCAGTATAGTCACTGCAGGAAAGTATATCTTTTGATGTTAAGAAGTTTGTATTGTATTCTATAAATAATGAGGAACTATTGAAGATTCTTGTGCAGGGAAATAAAGTGGTTATAATTTTTCACTATTGGGAAACCTCATCATCCTGTAAGTTGGAATCACACCTCAACACTACTCTCTACCCTTGGGATTGGAGGGTGGAGTGATAGACTCCAAAATCTCTATTTTAGGATCCTAGTATAGCCATCTCCTCATTTCCCACTTGGCTGTACTACTTTTGGACTTCTCTGAATTTGCCACCATGCCCCAGTTGGGACCTTCCTGAGGTCCCTTCCAACTTGTGTGTTGTCTTTCCATGTTAGACTGTAAGCTCCTTTGCTTGTATTTGTATCCCTAGTGCTTAGCACATAACTTGACATGTAGCAGGTACATAATAAATGTTTTTTGCCTGACTGGATTAGGAAAGATATAAAGGCTACAAATTTGAAAAAAAAAAAAAAGAGAAGAGACTGGTTGGAGGGGGGTGGGGTGGTGGGTTAGATGGCTATTAAAACAAGTAAAAGGTAATAATAAAACCCTAAGGGCCTGACCTGGGATGGTGATAGAAAGTAGAGATGGAGAGTAGAAAGGAGAGATGATAAGGAAAAATATTCAAAAGATATAATTGACAGGATTTATCTGCTGATTGGATGTGGGGGCAAAGGAAGAGGAAAGAGTCAAAGATAATCCAGAATTTTAAAACTTGGGTAACTAATGTGTTACTCAAGAGAGAATAATGGTGCTACCAATAGAAATAGGCAAATTTGAAGGAGGGGCTGGGGTTTTTAGTTGTTGGAGACACTATTTATTAGTTCAGTTTTAATAATTGAATTTGGAGTGCTATCAGAACAGATAAATTTGTCCAGCACGTGTTTGTGGACAGACTCACTGGAGAAGTAGGAGCTAAAAATTGAGATTTAAATATTGTCTATAGAATTTCTGGAGGTGAAGCCAAGATGGTGGAGGAGAGAAGCACTCAGCCAAGCCCTCCCAAAATTCCCCTCCAAACAACTGTAAAATAATGCCTCAAATAGTATTTTAGAGTGTCAGAACCAACAAAAGGTCAGAGTGAAACAGTCTTCTAGCCCAAGACAACACAGGAGGTCAGAAAAAGAGATCTGATCCAGAGCCCATGTACATTAAGCATTAGTGGTAGAACTAGGTGGTGATGAAAGAAGCAGCAGCAGCTTCAGGAGCTCTTAAGTCAGAGATGGTAAGGGAACCTGGCATGTGGTCAAAAGGAGATTACAAGGTACCTCTCTGCTAGCAATGGACATGAACAACCCCTATTGCCTATACCCACTTCTAGGTCATAGTTCAAAGGAGCAAGAGGGAGTGGAAACTCTTGAGAGAGGTGGTAACACTTCTAGCCCCAAAGGATCAGCAAACTTCAGGAACAGTATTATTTCTGGTTCTGAGGGATGAGAGCCCTGAGCAGCAGTCTTGATTGCAATCCCAAACAATCAGGGGCTTTTCCTGGGTAAGGATCAGAATGCAGACCAAGAAAGCAGTGTCCACATTTCTCCCCAGATCATACCACTTGGAAACACTGAAAACTTCCAGCTCCTCAGAACTAGCACTGAGAAGAGCAGTGTGAAAAAAGTCTGAAGCTTGAGACAGAACCTCTCCTTCTACCCCCATGTCAGAAACACAGCCAAATACTAACATAAAGTTCCAAATCAAGAAATAGTGTGAAATATATGAGAAATCAATAAAAAAGAACATGACCATAAAAAGCTACAGTGGCAACATGGAAGATTAAGAGAAAATCAGAAGAAAATGAAGTGGAAAAAACAGTTACAAGCAAAACCCCCAAGGGAAAAAAAAGTGAATGGGACACAAGCCCAAAAAGAGTTCCTAGAATTATTTTCAGAGTTAACTAAGAGTGTGGTAGTGGAAACATTAGTTGAGGAAATGAAAGCAAAAGAAGAAAATTATGAAAAGATAATTAACACCTTGGTAAAAGAGGAGCAAAAAATACTGAAGAAAACAAAACTTAAAAAAAAAAACAGAATTAGCCTTATAGAAAAAGTAATACAAAAATTCACTCATGAAAATAAATTAAAAATCAAAACTGGGCAAATGGAGAAAGAGGTACAAAAGTTCACTGAGGAAATAATTCCTTAAAAATTAGAATTAGGCAAGTGGAAGCCAATGACTTCATGAGATGTAAAGAAACAATAAAACAAAGGTCCAAAGAATGAAAAAACAGAAGAAAATGTAAAATATATCATAGGAAAAACAATTGACTTTGAAAATAGATCAAGGGTAGATAATTTAAGAATTATTTGATTACCTGAAAGCCATCATCAAAGAAAGAGCCTATCATTTCAAGAAAGTATCAAGGAAAACTGCCCTGATATCCTAGAAACAAATTAGGATAGAAATTGAAATAATCTATCAATTATCACCTAAAAGAGAACCCCAAATAAACACTTCCAGTAATATTTTATAGCCAAATTGCAGACCTTCTGAGTCAAAGAGAAAATGCTTCAAAGTATGAAAGCAGCCAGAAAGAAACTTTTCAAGTCCTGTGGAACCATGGATCATACAAGATTTAGCAGGTACCATGTTAAAGTAGTAAAGGGCTTAGAATGTTTTCTGGAAAGCAAAAGAACTGAGATTATAACTAAGAATACTCTACAGAGCAATATGAGTATGATCTTTCAAGAAAAAAATGGGTATTTAATGAAATAGAGAACTTTCAATCATTTCCTATTAAAAAAAAGATCAGAGTGAAATAGAAAATTGGACTTTTAAATATAAAACTCAGGAGAAATATATAAAAAGGTAATTGTTAAAGAGAAGTAATCATAAGGGACTCAATAAAGTGTTTACCTTCCTGTATGGAAAGATGATACATGTATCTTCAAAGAACTTTATCATTATTAGGGGAGTTAAAAGGATTCTACTTAGAGAGAAGGTACTGGAGTGAGCCAATTATGTTGGGATTTTTTTAAATGAATATTTAAGAAGGAAGGATAACCTGGGAGAAGGGAGAGGAGGAATTGGGAAAATTATATCACATAAAAGTGACATACAAAATAGAGCTTTTACAGTGGGAGGAGGAAATGGTGGTGGAGGGCACAATGCTTCAACTTCACTCACACCTAAATTGTTTAAAAAAGGGAAATACGTTACATAGTCAATTGACAATAGAAATCTATCTGACCCAATGGGGAAGTAAGAGGAGGTGGAGATAAATCAGTAGCCTGGGTGAGGTGGGAGTAGAGGAGGAATAGAAGGAAGGGCAGATAATAGAAGGCAATGGTCACAAGCAAAACAGATTTTAGAGAAAGGGGCAGGATGAAAAAAGAGAGAAAGATAAACAGAAGAAAATAGGATAGAGAGAAATGCACAGTTAATAACCATAATTGTCATTGTGGTTAGTATCACATCCTCATGAAATGGAAGCAGATTGCAGAATGGATGAGAAACCAGAATCCAGCAGTGTTTGTTACTAGAAAACAAACTTGAAACAGGTACACACAGAGTTAAAACGAAAAGCGATAGCAGAATCTGTTAGGCTTCCACTGAAGTAAAAAAAAGTATGCGTAGCAGTCCTGATCTTAGACAGAGCAAAAGCAGAAACAGACCTAATTAAAAGGGATAAGCAAAGAAACCACATCTTGCTAAAAGGAACCATAGATAATGAAGTAATATCAATATTAAACTTAAATGAATTAAACTTAAATGGCATAGCATCCAAATTCTTAAAACCAAAGTTAAATGAATTATGGGAGGAAATAGTTAAAATTATACTGGTGGGATATCTCCACTTTCCCTTCTCAGAACTAGATAAATCTAACCATTAAATAAATAAGAAAGAAGTCAAGGAAAAGAATAGAATCTTAGAAAAGTTAGATATGATAGACCTGGAGAAAACTGAATGGTAATTGAAAGCAATGTATCTTTTTCTCAGCTAGATATAACACCGTCAGAAAAACTGACCATGTCTTAGGTGATAAAAACCTCAAAGAAATACAGAAAAGCAGAAATACTAAATTCACCCTTTTTAGACCTTAATGAAATAAAAATTGCCTTTAATATAGATTATGGAAGCTTAGGTTAAAAGCTAATTATAAACCTAAGAATTTAGTCCTGAGGGATGAGTGTGTTATAGAAGTTATAGAAACAATAATTTTGTTAAAGATGTTGATAACAATGAGACAGCATTCCAAAATATGTGGAATAAATGCAGTAATAAGTGTAGTACTTGGGAAATTTTACATCTCTAAACATGTCAACAACAACAACAAAAAAAACAGATCAGTAAATTTGACTTGCAGCTGGAAAACCTAGGGGGAAAAATAAAAATAAAGTTTAAATAAATATCCTCAATTAAAAAACAAAATGAAAATCCTGAGAATCAAAGGAGAGATTAATAAAAGTCAAAGTAAAAAAATAATTAAATGAAAAAGTAAAACTAGGAGTTGGTTTCATGGGGGTAAAAATCCAAATAAACTATTGGTTAATTTTGTTTCAAAAAAAAAGAAAGATAACAACCAATTAACTAATATAAAAATGAAAACGATGAATGCATCACAAATGAAGATGAAATTAAAGCAATTATTAGGAGTTATTTTGCTTAGTTACATTCTAGTAAACTTGACAAACTAAGTAAAATGGATAAATATTTTAAAAAATAAAAACTGCCCAGATTTACAGAAGAGGAAATAAGATTCTTAAATAATACTATCATAGAAAAAAGAAGTTGAAAAAAAAAAAAAGAAAAGAAAAAGTTGACCAAGCCATCAAAATCTCCAGGGCTACATGGATTCACAACTGAATTCTACCATACATTTAAGGAACGATTAATTCCAGTACTATATAAACTATTTTTTAAAAAAAGCTAAAGAAGGAGTCCCATCAAACTCCTCTTATGACACAACGATGGTTTTGATACCTAACCCAGGGTGGGCAAAAATAGAAAGAAAATTGTAGACCATTAAAAAAATGAATACTGATGCAAAAATTTGAAGTACTAGTAAGGAGATTACAGCAATATATCACACAGATCATAAACCAAGTGGAATTTATGCCAGGAATAGAGAGGGCTGATTCAAAATTAGGAAAACTATAAGCACAGTAGGCCATATGAGTAATAACATAACAAAAAATCATACAATTATACCAATAGATATACTTTGACAAAGTACAAAACCCATTCCTATTAAAAACACTAGGAAGTATAGGAATCAATAGAACCTTTCTTAAAATAAGTAGGATATATCTAAAGCCAAGAGCAGGCATTGTCTGTAACGAGGATAAACTTGAAGCTTCCAAATTAGATCAGGAGTGAAGCAAAAATACCCATTATTACCACTGTTACTCAATATTTTATTAGAAATGCTAGCTATAGCAATAAGACAGGAAAAAGAATTTGAAGGAATACAAATAGGCTATGAGGAAACAAAGCTATTGCTCTCTATAGATGATATGATTGTATCTAGCCAGTTCTCACTTAAGGTAAGTGGAGCACTTTGCAGTCCTTTCTAACCCCTCAAGGGGACACTGTGACCTCTTCACCATCACAGCTCTGAGGTTCCTTTAAGCAGGAGTGCTTTTGGTAGCTGGGCCCACCTCACAGCAAGAGCCTGGAGTCAGCCTACCTTTAATACATGCTGCCTCTGATACTGCCCCTGTGCTACCTGCCAGAAGCAGTAGTCTGAGCCCAGGCGAGCCAGCACTCCTGCTGCCCACCTACAGAAGAGTTGAAATTTGGGGTAGTTGGAATTTATTTAAAGTGAGAACTGTCTGTACTTAGAGAACCCTTAGAGAATCAACTGGAAAGTTGGTTGAGGGGGGCGGAGCCAAGATGGCGAAGTGAAGGCAACGACTCACCTAAGCTCCTGGAAAAACTCCTCTGGATATCTCTGGGGGGAGAGTCTGACCAGACTTTGGAGGTGTAGAATCCAGTGGGTGACGGACTTTGACGGATTCAGAGCCCAGGCTGGACCGGAGGGTCCACGGGAGGGATCTGTTCCGCGGGGGTAAGACCCCGGCACACAGCGCAGCGCGGTCAGCGCGGCAGGGCAGAGGGGACCAGAGGAGCCCGAGAGTGGCGGGCGAGACCAGCAGAGCAGGAAATAAGCCAGGCCGAGCCGGTGAGAGCCGCTGAGTGCCAGACATCAGCGCAGCAGCCCTTGAAATCTTCAGCCTGAAGACGGACTTCAGTGGGTCACTACTTGAACTTCCAGGAACTGGGATGGCAGAGTGATCAGTAAGTGCTCTCTCCTCCGCCCTGATGACCGTGAGGGAACCATAAAATTCTTCCCCAGATTAATCCTGAATCAGCGGGAACAGCAGAAGGGGGCGGGTGGTCTCATAACACCAGAGGCTGGAAAAGTGGCAAAGGGGGATTCTTCCTACGGTGGGGGAGACGGCTGGAGGGACAGACGACCCAGGGCAGAGAAAATTCGCACTGAGACCCAGGCAAGCCTCAGAGCTGGGAGACGAGCCCCAGGAGGGGCGGGAACACGCGTTAGCTTCTAGGCATGCCCCAGCCCTCCAGGGGAAAAGGGAAGACAATAGGGAAGCTGGGATCACCATCCCCTGACCTTGCCTTTGCCTCAAGTCAGCTGAGGAGATATCCTGAGACCAGACCACCCCTCCCACACACCTAACAAGCTAACCCCAGGGTTGATCGGGGAAAGAAAAAACAAAAGCCTGCTTTTAGCCTAGACACACATCAGCTCAACTTAAAGATCTGTACCTTCTGACTGAAAGAACCAAAAGCTACAACACTCAGCCAACATCATGAATCAGAAAAAGCAGACGAAAAGTGAAAAAACCTTAGAATCTTTCTATGGGGATAAGGACCAAAACACAAACACCAAAGAGGTTAGAGCTGAGACTGTACTTCCATCTGAAACCTCAGATGGGACTATGAATTTCTCGCAAGCACAACTAGATTACCTGGAACGTCTGAAGAAGGATATAAAAGAAAAACTGGCCAATGATTTTAAAACTATAAAAAAAGAATTCACTGATGAGAACATCACCCTGAAAAGAAAATTGAAGAAATGGAAAAGGAAGTTCAAAAATTAACTGGAGAGAATAATTCCCTAAAAGGAAGAGCTAATCAAATGGAAAAGGAAACCCAAAACCTAACTGGGAAAATTGGTCGAATGGAAAAAGAAGTACAAAAATTAAATGGAGAAAATAGCTCCTTAAAGGGAAAAATTGGTCAGATGGAAAAGGAGATGGAAAAGCTAACTGAAGAAAACACTACGATGAAGATTAGAATTGGGCAAGTAGAAACTAATGACTCAATGAGGCAACAAGAATCAGTCAAACAAAATCTAAAGAATGAAAAGATAGAAGAAAATGTAAAATATTTAATTGGAAAAACAACTGACCTGGAAAATAGATCCAGGAGAGAAAATCTAAGAATTATTGGCCTGCCAGAAACCCATGATGAAGAAAAGAGTCTGGACAATATCTTCCAGGAAATCATCAAGGAAAACTGTCCAGAAGTACTAGACTCAGAGGGCAAAATAGTCATCGAAAGAATCCACCGTTCCCCTCCCGAAAGGGATCCCAAACTCAAAACCCCAAGAAATATAGTTGCCAAATTCCAGAGCTATCAAGTGAAGGAGAAAATACTACAAGCAGCCAGAAAGAAATAATTCAAATATCAAGGACACACAGTCAGGATCACACAGGACCTTGCGGCTTCTACATTAAAAGATCGAAAGAATTGGAACCCAATATTCCATAAGGCAAAGGAGTTGGGACTTCAACCAAGGATCAACTACCCAGAAAAGTTCAGCATAACATTTCAGGCAAGGAGAAAGTCATTCAACGAAATAAGGGATTTCCAGAGCTTCCTGACCAAAACACCAGAACTCAATAGACAATTTGATCTTCAAATGCAGGTCTCCAGAGAATCATAAAAAGGTAAACAGAGGGGAAAAAACAAAAACAAAAACTTGCTACTCAGGGCAAACTGTTTACCTCCCTATAAGGGAAGATGATACCTGTTAATCTTGAGAACTGTGCAGCTATTATGATAAAAGGGATATATGTAGAGGGAATGGGCATAAAGTAAATGATGTCATGTCAAAAATATGATTTAAGTATGAGAAGGGAATGTAATAGGAGGTGTGGAAAGGGGGAAGCAGAAAATGGCAAATTATATCACAGGAAGAAGTACAAAACTATAGTAGAGGGAAGGAGGGGAGGGAGATGAGCATTGTTTGAGAGGTACTCTCATCTGATTTGTTCAAAGGAGGGAACAATAATCTTAAGCAGATAAGCCTAACTAGCTCCATAGGTAGTAGGAGGGGAAGGGGGAAGAAAGGGGAGGGTGGCTAAAAGGGAGGAAAGAAGCAATAAGAGTAAAGGGAACTAAAAGGGAGGGGGGTCAAAAGAAGGAGGGGAAGGCTGCAGGAGGAGGGGGAGAAAAGTGAATACTATTGAGGAGGGGAAGGGAGACGGGAGAGCTAAAAGCACAAATGGTGGGAAAGAGGGTGGAGGGAAATACACAGATTGTAATCATAACTGTGAATGTGAATGGAATGAACTCTCCCATAAAACGGAGACGGATAGCAGAATGGATTAAAAGCCATAATCCAACAATATGCTGCTTACAAGAAACACATTTGAAACGGGGGGATACACATAGGATAAAGGTCAAAGGATGGAGCAGAATATATTGTGCTTCAGCTCATGTAAGAAAGGCAGGAGTAGCAATCCTAATGTCAGACAAAGCAAAAGCAGAAATAGATCTAATCAAAAGGGATAAGGATGGAAACTATATCCTGCTAAAAGGCACCATAGACAATGAAGCAATATCATTACTAAACATGTATGCTCCAAGTGGTATAGCATTCAGATTCTTAGAGGAGAGGTTGGGGGAGTTGAAGGAAGAAATTGATAGCAAAACTATACTAGTGGGGGACCTCAACCTCCCCCTCTCTGAACTCGATAAATCCAACCTCAAAATAAACAAGAAAGAGGTTAAGGAGGTAAATAAAACTCTGGATAAGGTAGATATGATAGATCTTTGGAGAAAATTAAATGGGAATAGAAAGGAATATACCTTTTTCTCAGCAGTACATGGAACATTTACAAAAATTGACCATGTACTAGGACATAAAAATCTCACAATCCAGTGCAGAAAGGTAGAGATAATCAATGCATCCTTTTCAGATCGTAATGCATTAAAAATTACATGTAATAAAAGGCCATGGAAAGAGAAACCAAAAATCAATTGGAAACTAAATAATCTAATTCTAAAGAAGGGTTGGGTTAAAGAAGAAATCATAGAAACAATCAACAATTTCATTCGAGAGAATGACAATAGTGAGACAACATACCAAAACTTATGGGATACTGCAAAAGCAGTTATTAGGGGAAGTTTTATATCTCTGAATGCTTACATAAATAAAATAGAGAAAGAGGAGATCAATGACTTAGGCTTGCAGTTGAAAAAGCTAGAAAAAGAACAAATTGAAAATCCCCAAGTAAATACCAAATTAGAAATACTGAAAACCAAAGGAGAGATTAATAAAATTGAAATTAAGAAAACTATTGAATTAATAAATAAAACCAATAGTTGGTTTTATGAAAAAACTAATAAAATTGATAAACCTTTGGTCAATCTGATTAAAAAAAAGAAAGAAGAAAACCAAATTACTAATATTAAAAATGAAAGGGGTGAACTCACCTCCAATGAGGAGGAAATTAAAACAATAATTAGAAACTACTTTGCCCAACTTTATGCCCACAAATTCGATAATCTAAACGAGATGGATGAATATTTTAAAAAATACAAATTACCCAGATTAACAGAAGAGGAAGTTGAATACTTAAACAACCCCATCTCAGAAAAAGAAATTGAACAAGCCACCAATGAACTCCCTAGGAAAAAATCTCCAGGGCCAGATGGATTCACAAGTGAATTCTATCAAACATTTAAAGAATAGTTAATTCCAATACTACATACACTATTCTTGAAAATTGGGGAAGAAGGAGTCCTCCCAAATTCTTTCTATGATACAAATATGGTTTTGATACCCAAACCAGGAAGAGACAAAACAGAGAAAGAAAATTATAGACCAATTTCCCTAATGAATATAGATGCAAAAATTTTAAATAAGATTCTAGCAAAACGAATACAGCATCTTATCACGAGATTAATACATTATGATCAGGTAGGATTCATACCAGGACTACAGGGCTGGTTCAATATTAGGAAAACTATTAGCATTATCGATCACATCAACAACAAAGCTAACAAAAACCACATGATTATCTCAATAGATGCAGAAAAAGCTTTTGACAAAATACGACATCCATTCCTACTAAAAACATTGGAGAATGTAGGAATAAAGGGAACTTTCCATAAAATAATAAGCAGTATCTATCTAAAACCTTCAGCAAGCATTATATGCAATGGGGATAAGCTAGATGCATTCCCAATAAGATCAGGGGTGAAACAAGGTTGTCCATTATCACCACTATTATTTAATATGGTACTAGAAATGTTAGCTGTAGCAATTAGACAAGATAAAGATATCCAAGGAATTAAAATAGCCAAAGAAGAAACTAAGTTATCACTCTTTGCAGATGATATGATGATTTACCTAGAGAATCCCAGAGATTCAAGTAAAAAATTACTAGAATTAATAAACAACTTTGGCAAAGTTGCAGGGTACAAAATAAACCCACACAAATCTTCTGCATTCCTATATATTAGCAACAAAGTCCAACAGCAAGAGATAGAAAGAGAAATCCCATTTAAAGTTAGGGTAGACAGTATAAAATACTTAGGAGTCTACCTGCCAAAACAAACCCAGGGACTATACGAACACAATTACAAAACACTTTTTGCACAAATAAAGTCAGATTTAAGTAAGTGGAAAAACATTAGTTACTCATGGGTAGGCCGTGCTAATATAATAAAAATGACAATTCTACCCAAATTAATATACTTATTTAGTGCCATACCAATTAAACTATCAGACAATTACTTTCTAGAGCTGGACAAAATAATATCAAAATTCATTTGGAAAAACAAAAGGTCCAGAATATCAAAGGGACTAATGAAAAGAAATGCTTGGGAAGGTGGCCTAGCGCTACCAGACTTCAAACTGTACTATAAAGCAGCAATTATCAAAACCACTTGGTATTGGCTAAGAAACAGAGAGGTAGACAAGTGGAATAGACTTGGCACTCAAGATGCAGTAGGCAAGGAATATAGCAACCTTCTGTTTGATAAACCCAAGGACCCCAGCTTCTGGGATAAGAACCCATTGTTTGACAAAAATTGCTGGGAAAACTGGATAACAGTGTGGCGGAAATTAGGCATAGACCCATACCTGACACCGTACACAAGAATAAAGTCCAAATGGGTACATAATTTAGGTATAAAGATTGATACCATGAATAAACTGGAGAAGCAAGGAATAGTGTATTTATCAGATCTATGGAGAAGGGAAGAATTCTTTACTAAAGGAGAGATAGAATGCATTATGAAATGCAAAATGGATAACTTTGATTACATTAAACTGAGAAGTTTTTGCACAACCAAACCCAATGCAACCAAAATCCGGAGGGATGTAGTAAATTGGGAAAGAATTTTTACAGCTAAGCTCGGGGATAAAGGCCTCATTTCTAGAATATATAGAGAACTGATCCAAATGTATAATCATACAAGTCATTCCCCAATTGATAAATGGTCAAAGGATATGAACAGGCAATTTTCAGAGGAAGAAATTAAAGCTATCTATAATCATATGAAAAAATGCTCTAAATCACTATTGGTTAGAGAGATGCAAATCAAAACAACTCTGAGGTACCACATCACACCTATAAGATTGGCAAACATGACAGAACAAGAAAATGATAAATGCTGGAGAGGATGTGGGAAAGTTGGAACACTAATTCATTGTTGGTGGAGCTGCGAGCGCATCCAACCATTCTGGAGAGCAATTTGGAACTATGCCCAAAGGGCTACAAAAATGTGCATACCCTTTGACCCAGCAATATCGCTATTAGGACTATATCCCCAAGAGATCATAAAAATGGGAAAGGGTCCCACATGTACAAAAATATTTATAGCAGCACTCTATGTAGTTGCCAAAAACTGGAAGTCAAGGGGATGTCCATCAATTGGGGAATGGCTGAATAAATTATGGTATATGAATGTAATGGAGTACTATTGTGCCATAAGAAATGATGAACAAGAAGACTTGAGAGAGGCCTGGAAGGACTTATATGACCTGATGCTGAGTGAAAGGAGCAGAACCAGGAGAACTTTATGCACAGCAACAACCACAGTGTGTGAGAGTTTTTTCTGGTAGACTTAGATTTTTGTAATAACACAAGAACTTCTTACCAAAAAAAAAAAAAAATCCCAATGGAGGATCTCAAGGCAAAATGCCTGCCACACTCAGAGAGAGAAATATGGAAGTCACTCACATATTGTAGCAGATCATGTTTGTGTATGTGTATGTGTTTGTGTATCATGTTCTGATTTGTTATACGATTTCTTTCATTTATCTTAGTCTGACTACATAGCATGACTATAGTGAAAATATACTCAATAGGAAAGTATATGTAGAACCTATACAGAATTGTATGCAGTCGTGGGGAGGGAGGGGGCTAGTGGGGAGTAGGTGAGGAGGGATAAAATCGCAATTGTATGGCAGTGATTGTTAAACATTACAAAATAAAATTAAAAAAAAAAAAAAAAGAAAAGTTGGTTGAACAATTAGCAACATCTGCAAAGTTTCAGGAGATAAAATAAACACACAAATCTTCAACATTTCTATATGCTGCCAACAAAAGAGATAAAAAGACAAATTCCAAAATAATGACAGACAATATAAAATACTTGGGAGTGTACCTGCTTAAGCAAACCTCGGGATTATATCAACACAATTACAAAACACTTTTTGCATAAATAAAAACAGATTTGAACAGTCGAAGAAGTATTAATTTGCTTATGGGCGGGCTGAGCCAATATAATAGAAATGACAGTTCTACCTAAGCTTATTTATTCAGAGCCACAGCAATCAAATTACTGAAGAATTATTTTATAGAGCTAGAAAAAAAAATCATCTGGAAGAACAAAAAGTTCAAGAATATCAAGGATATCAATGAAAAGATGTTAAGAAAAGCAGCCTGTCAGTTTCAGATTACAAGGTATATTACAAATCAGAAATCATCCAGACAATCTGATATTGGTAAGAAAGAGTGGTGCATTAGGTTTAGGTACACAGTTGTTCAGTTGTGTCCAATTAGATGCTGGAGTGCTTTGCCATGTTCTTCTCCATTGTGTCCCCGTGTTATAGATGAGGGGACTGAGGCAAATGGGGTTAAGTGCCTTGCTGAGTCACGGCAGCTATTAAGTGTCTGAAGCTGAATTTGAACTCAGATCTTCCTGACTGTAGGCCCAGTTCTCTAGCCGCTGCACCACCTAGCTACTCTCCCTCCAGGTACACAATTGCATAGTAGAAAAATAATAATCTAGTGTTTGAGAAATCCAAAGATTCAAACTTTTAGGATAAGAACTCAACATTGGACAAAAATTGCTGGGAAAACTGGAAAGTAGTTTGGTAGAAACTAGGCTCAGACTAGCATCTCATGCTGTATACCAAGATAAGATCATGATTAATAAATGATCTAGACATAAAGGGTGATATAAGTAAATTAGGGGAGCATGGAAAAACATATGTGTCAGCTCTATGGATAAGGGAAGAGTTTATGTCCAAACAAGAGATAGAGGGGATTACAAGAAGTGAAATGGATAATTTTGATTACATGAAATTAATAAGCTTTTGCACAAACAAAATCAATGCAGCCAAAATTAGAAGGAAAGCAAGAAACTGTGGGGGGAAATATTTGTAGCAAATTTCTCAGAAAAAGCACTCATTTCTCAAATATATAATAAATTGAGCCAAATATACTCATAAAAGCCATTTTCCTGTTATGATCAGAAGATACAGAGAGTTTTCTGAAGAAGAAATTGAAGTTGTCAATAATTATGTGAAAAATACTCCAAATCACTATGAGAAATGCAAATTAAAACAACCCTGAGATACTTCTTTACACCTATCAGATTGGCTAATGTGACAGAAAAGGAAAATGACAAATACTGGAAGGAATGTGAGGAAACTGGAACACATATACCATTGGTGAAGTTGTGAACTAGTCCAGCCATTCTGGACAACAGTTTGGAACTCCACCTCAAGAGCTGTGAAACTGTGCGCACACTTTGGCCCAGCAATACCACTTCTAGGTCTGTATCCCAAAGACATCAAAGGAAAGAGAAAAGGACCTATTTCTACCGAAATATTTATAGCAGCTCTTCTTGTAATGGCAAAGAATTGGAAATTTGAAGGATACTCATTAATTGGGGAATGGCTCAACAAGTTGTGGTAGATGATTGTGATGGAATTCTGTTGTGCTATAAGAAATGATTTTGTTTTATTCTTCTGGATGATACAGGTTTCAGATTGACATAACTCTTTCTTTTTAGTACCCTCTAGTGGCAAGAAAGTATACAATTAGCATAACTAAAGTTTGGCTTTGCTTTATTTTCTCCAGTGCTATAACTAGTTCCACAGTGTCACCCACTGGAGTACCTTTACATAAATCCATGTAAGACTTTAATAATGGGCTTCATTTGTCATTTTGGTGCTATAATATTATTTTGGGGAGTTGGAGGATCAGAATTATAAGGAGTGTAACGTAAGAGAGAGAAGACTGGACTGAGTCAAGAGATCTAAGTTCTTATCCCGGCTCTACTGTTTGTTTTGTGACTGTTAGAAAATAGTGTTTATTTTTCTGAGTCTTAGATTTCACATCTATGAAATATTTTATATAATCTCTCTTGTTTCTTCTCATTCTAATGATTCTATTATTGTAACCCTACATATGAAAAATCCCATTGAATTCATAAGTAACATTTTAACAATTACACTTTTATTGAACCTTTGATCTTCTTTACTCAGCATTATTTCATGTTTTTCTTGGTGCAGCAAATAGGGTATACTTTACAAAAACTAAAACTCATTTTGATTTTAAAATAAAAGTTCTATTATATTTCAGATTTTTCAGTTTTATTATTCTGTGAACTTTTAGTTTAATTGATTGGAAAAAAATAAGCAAAGATACTAATATTTTCTTTTAGGAAATGTGGTAGCCTAATTATAAACCAGGGAACGTGCTCATTTGATATTTGATCATATTTATTTTATTAATTTTCTGTTCTCTTTTTAATGAGATTAGCTGTGTCAATTTTATTGATCTTTCTGAAGAACCAGCTTTGTTTTATCAATTCTGTTTTTTTTAAAAAAATTTAATATATGTTTCTCTTCTTTTGTGCTTATTCTAGATTTGTTTATCTGTTGGCTTTTAAATTTTTTTTAAAAATATTTTATATTCAATTAATTCTTTTTTTCCATTTTGTTAGTGTTTGTTTGTAAAGACACAATATTTCCCCTCAGGACTGCTTTCGCTTCATCCTGAAAGTTTTGTTGTATTGTTTCTTCCTTATTATTTTGTTTTACCTAGTTATTGTTTCTGTTATTTGTTCTTTCACTTACTTAAGATTTCGTTTTTAAGTCTCTATTTGAGTTTCTATGTTTTGTTTGTGGTCCCTGAATCAATTTCTGTTTTTATTATGGTATGTAAAGGATAGATTTGCTTTTTCTGCCTTTTTCATTTGTTTGCAGTATCCCTGTTTCCTAGTACATGGTTAATTTTTGTAAAAATCCCATGTGGTGCAGAGAAATATGTATTTGTGTGTATATGTAGACACACATATGTATATGTGTGTATGTATATATGTAGATATAGATATATATTTGCTGTCCTTTTTAGAAAATGCCATAAATATTTTAACTCTGGTTTTTCCAGAAATTTCTTTAATTCCATATTTTCCCTTTTGTTTATTTTTCTGTTAGAATTATCCAGTCTAATAGAGGGATATTGAAGAAACCTGTCACTATTGTGTTTACTGCTTATGTCTTCTTAAAACTCAGCTAATATTTCCTTTGTTAATTTGCATGTTAAGGCATTTGGAGTGTATTAGTTTATTACTGGTACTGTTTTATTGTCTGTGGTACCTTTAAGCATAATATAGTTTTCTTATTTATTCATTTCTGGTTTTTGAATGTTTGTTTTTACTTTGTCAAACAGCATGATTGAAGTACCTGCTTTTTTTCATTCACTTGATAGTCAGTTTTATTTGATGGTTGGCTGTTTTTTAAATGTTTCTTGAAAGCAATAGATTTCAAGGTTTTGTTTTCTCATTTAGGCTGTCACTATTTCTTTTTATTGCACTGTTTAATCTATTCACATTGGAAGTTATGAGAGGTTTTTATTTTCATGTATGTCTCTAATATTTTTAAGTTGGGTTTTTTTCCTTCTTCCATTACTGTAATACTTTTAGGTGGCCATGTTCCCACTGGCTCTTTTCTCCTCCCCTTCGATCTCTTCTCATGTCTGTTAATGATTTCGTTTTGAGATTTTTTTATTCTTTTTTTATTCCTGCTTTTACCTAGTTATATTCTTTTCCTCTCCCCTTTTCTCCTCTCAGTCCAGTAGATTTTCCCTCTTTTCCTCTCCTTCAGCTTGTCATATTCATTAGTTTTTTAATTTTATTTTTTGCAGCCCTGTCAAAAAAGGAATTCTCATAATCTCTTCATTATCCATCCTCTCTGTCGAAGCTTTTTTTCATGGTCTCATGATCACTATAGTTCATCTGGTTGCTCTCTCTCTCTCTCTCTTTTATTCCTCATGCAATCAAAGCTTCTAAGGTACCCATTCTAGGCTTTCCCCTCTAGACAACATTTTCTACCACCATCTTGTAGGATTTGCCCCACGGATTTCCCTTTTTCATTGTGTCTCACTCCCATGTTGTAATGTAGCACCACAAAACAGACATTTTTTCACCTCTAGGCGGTGTGTTATCAGGTTCTGTGTAAAATGCCCCATTTTCCTCTTCTCTCTTAATCTCTCCTAGATTTCCACTGATACCCCTTCTTGTATACATCTAGATGGAAGTCTCTTACTGGTCTCTTTGTTGTCACTCTACTGCTTTTGCTATCCTTTGTTACTGCATTCATTCACTACTGCATTTCTGATGTTTGAGGTGTTTGAGAAGGAGATAATCTATTCAGTTCTGAAGGCCCTGTTTCTTTCTATTGTTACTGTTTTTCCTACTGATTTATTTGTTTGTGTCCAGGATCTTTTTAGTTTTCTACTTCCTGAAATCTTTGTTTATTTCAGTTTTTATTTCCCTTAATTTTTCCTCTTGCTTACTTTCTGACTCTCCCTCTGATTGTGGTTTCCTTGGTTACTGGATCTCAAAAGAAAGATTTTGAAGGTTTGATGGAGTACTGCACCTTTCCCTCTCCCCCACCTCCTACCCCCACATGGTGTCTTGCCCTGGTATCCTGTCCTGGTCCTCTGTTCCTTAGTTCTTTGGTGCATTACCAGCAGTATTGAGTTTTGTAGCAGTGGTACTATAGAGTTGTCTATTCCAGAAGTTGGAATTCAGAGCTTTGCAGTGCTGATATTTCAGGGTTGTGGATCCTGGCTATCATTAACCACTGAAGGTCTTTGCTCACCCTACTACCTTTTGCAGCCTTGGCAAGTTTTAGCAGCCTGAAGCCAGGATATCCATGACACTAGAAAGAGGGAGGAAGGACTGGATTGTAGCTGCCAGTGGCTTGGGAAGTGGGGAGAGGTATTAATTGAACTTGAGGTCGATGGATTTGGGGGTTCTTTTTTAACCTTCTTTTATATTCTGAGTGTCCTAGATTGTAGTTGCTTTATCTTTCACTTTTCTGAGAGTCTGGTAGGATCAGAAAATATGTCTAGTCTTATAGTTGCCTGTGTGACCTAGAAGTCCCTCATATATCTATATCTAATCTGTATCTATACACATATATAAATATGGATACGTCTATATCTATATACGTATCTTCTTTTCATCTTGTTGTTGGTGTATTAATACCTCATTAGACTGTGGGCTCCTTGAGAGCAGGTACTACTTTTTTTTACCTTTCTTTGTATTCTTGGCACTTAACACAGGGCCTGGCACATAGTAAATATTTAATAAATGCTTGTTGACTTGATTTGATTTCTACTTGTGTGACCTTTTGGCTAGTCACTTGACATCCATGAGCCTCAGGTTCCTAATCTATGAAATGAGGATCTTGGGCTCCATGGCCTATGAGATAACTTCTGGCTCTAAGTCTGTGATGCTGTGATCCTACTCAGTGCCAAGCTTTTTTGCTGCCTATACAAATGTAAAAATAAAACAATCTGCTCTCAGGAGACTTAGGTTTTGTTGTTTTGAGGGAGGGAGGAGACATCATGTTCACAGATAAGGAAATTTAGGTTGTATCTAAAATAAATACACAGAAATTTCCTATCACCAATAAGTAGGGGAAGCCAAAAAGGCCTCTTTTAGGAGGTGGCCCTTGAATTCAACCATGAAGCATAGATAGGGATTCCAGGAAATGGATGAAATGAGGGAGAGCATTCTAGCCATGCCAGCCCAAAAGCATGTAGTTGGGAAATGGAATGTGGGAATATGGGGAATAGCAAATCAACTAATTGGGCTGCAGTATAGGGAGGGAGAATAACATGTAGTCAGCCTGGAAACAGTTGAAGTTGGATTGTGAAGGGTGGTAAAGGCCCCTCCCCCGCAAAAAAGAGTTTCTATTTTATCCAGAGGCATGGAAGCTCCTGAAGCTTCTTGAGCATAGGAGTGACGTGGTTAGACCTTCATTTTAGGAATGTCAACTTTGTACTTAGTAGAGGACAGCAAGGATTGAGATTAGCCCTTTAGGGTATGATTACGCCATTAAAATAGTCCCCATGATTGCTGATATATTGTCTCAGTTTTCTTAAAATATGTAACTGGTAGGTAAAGATGTTTCCTTCAGCCTGTAAATCAAGACTGAAATAAGTCTTTGAGTATCAGCTTTTAATCTTTCATTGTAAAGAGGGTCTATTTGCAACACAAGTAAATAGTTATATGTATTTAAGCTTTTAATTTTTTTTTTTAGCATTATGTCATTGTCATACATTTGGTTTTATTGATGATTAAAATATCTACTAGCAACTAACATTAAGCTAGAACGCTCTTGCACAGATGTATAATGAGTGAAAGCAGGAGTAATGCTTTATTCAGTGGTATAAATAGTACAGTCACATATGGTAACTTAAAAATTCAGATGGTGATTCAATAAACACCAGGCTCCTTTTTACAGTTCATTTTAAAAACAGTTAATAAAAATTTTATTGTATAGATTTTATGTACTTGAATCACTTCAATATTACTTGTGAGAAAAGAATAAAATGAGGGTGCATGGAGTAAGGAACAAGGGAGGTATCTTCAGTAATATAGTAAAAGAAAATGATGAAGCTTTGGAATTCAATTAAGAAATACGTAGATGGTATCTCTTTTTGCAAATCACATTTGTTGTAATATTCTGTTCATATTTTTGCACATTATTGCCAAATATTTTAATTGCTTCTAATTATAATTTGTGATGAAACATGAGATTTATATTTGGACGTCACGTTTGAGATCTATTAGTCATAGGATCTTTGAGATCTGAGGAGAAAGCAAGGAAATAAGCATTTATATAGCACTCAGTGAGAGGCACTGTTACAAACGTTATTTCATTTAATCCTCACAACAACCCTTCAAGGCAGGTGCTATTATTATCTCTACTTTATGGCTGAGGAAACTAAGGCAAACAGTGGTTAAGAGATTTAATCAGTGAGAGTCTGAGGCCAGACTTGAACACCGATCTTGCTGCCCCTAGGCCCATCAGGGATCTTAGATTATCTAATCCAAACCTCTCATTTTATATTTTAGAGAACTGAGACCCAGACAACTTGTAATTTTCTCTGGGTTACATAGGTAAGATTCAAACAGACTTTCTGACTTCAAATCCAATCTTTTCGTCATATTATAGCTGTTTCTAATGAAAACCTTGTATTGTTATACTCTCACTTGAGAGACTAGAACATTAGTTTCTCCCTGTAAAAAATAAGTATAATATAAAATTTAATTAATTCAGAATATACATTCAGAATTTTCAAGTCTGGCAGGAGGCTGAAGTTTAGTTTTGTGATCTCTATGTTAAATGAGTTGTGAAGAAATTTTTAACCTAAACGTAATTATGAGTGGTGTCTTAGCCTACTATAATCAGCTAACTATTTTCTGTATGATTTCTGTATAAACTATTGCTGTTTTAATTACAAATAGAGCATTGGATCTGGGGTCAGGAAGATCTGAGCTCAAACTTGGCCTTAGACAGTAGCTCCGTGCCCCCTGTCCACTCCCTTAGCCTCTTTTTGCCTCAGTTTTCTCAACTGTAAAATGCAATACAAAATGTAAAATAGGACCCACTTCTCAGGGTTATCATGAGGACCAAATGTGATAACATTTTACAAGTGCTTTGCTAACTAAAGCACTTTATAAATGCTAATTATTATTATCTACTAAATATTAATGCATATTATTGCCATCATTACTAGTTCCTGTATTTATTTAAAAATAAAACTTGATTCTTTTTAAAATCTTCTAATAACTTAAAAGAGGCAGTGACTGAGACAGCTGTCTTCAAATTAATCAGTGATTTCTTTATTGCGAAATCTGATTGCCTTTTCTGTAGTATTTGACCTCTTCTTTTTAGATAGCTTCTCCCTGGATTTTTGTGACATTGTTTTCTTCTCTTCTCACCTGGCAGGCCTAGTCCTTTTTTGTCTCCTTTTCAGGATCATTATCCCTTCAGTAAATGCATGAATGTACTCTGTGATTTAGGCCTGGGCTCATCTTTCTCTTTCTTTACATGCGCTCTCTCTCATTGGTCTCATCATTTCCCATGAATTCAGTTTATCATATCCTTAACAAATGATTTCTAAATCTATATGTCCAGTCCTTATTACTCTCCTGAGCTCCAGTACCACCTCTCCAACTATCCTCCTGGATATCACCAGGATTTCCACATGCGTCATAACAGCATGTCTAATGAGCTGTTGCCCTTTTTTCCTTAAGTGATTCAATGGCAGTTTATTCCCTTTCATAGTATAAGACACTTAAACAGAAAAACACAAAAAGTTCTTCCCCTTACAGATGCAGGGAGCCAATACGGTAGAATAGGCAATGGGTACTAGGATCCATGAGATCTGTAGTCCTGACTGTACCACGAACTAAGTGTATATGATAGTGGGCCGGTCATTCTCCCTTTCTGTGGTTTCAGTTTCCACATTTATAGAATGGGGCAGAATGTCTGATGGTGATCTCTAAAGTTCCTGCTCTAAACATTCTCTTAACAAGCTTCTGTTTGCTTATTCCTCTTGCATCCTTTCACCTGCTTCACTATTCAGGATCTCAGTTTATGATTATTTTAACCCCCACTTGGCCCATGAACAGAAATTTTTTCTCTAGCGTGTAGCTTAGTCCTAACAAATCTTAAGACTTAGAACCAAATAGTGTGACCTTGTGTTTCGTATTAGTCCTGAAGAATAACTCCATTGAACTCCCTGCACTAGACTAATTTTTAAAGAAAAAACTTTGTTAGTTTAATTGAAAGAGTGATTTGATCCAGAAAGATAAGGGACTGCAGCCAGTACCTCTTTTGAGCTGACCTATCCAGGATTCATTTAAAAGAGGAAGGAGAAAATTTAGAACTGGGTCCAATGTTGAACTTATTCAGGAACTCTACCCAGTGAAGTTAAAGTGAATGCAAATTGGCTGAGAAGATCCTGCATGACTAGAAGGATGGCTACAGTCTCTCCTACATATTGTCCCCATTATCTCTCACCACTCTGTCTGATTTCTGTTGAGACAATCATTACTGTTGTTCCAAGTATGAACCTAGGAGTCATCCTTGACTCTCTGCGCTTACGTTACCCCATTTAGCAAATCAATTGTGTTAGGTATTTGTGTATTTTTATATGTGTTCATGCTGTCACATTGTCCTTATTGTTGATTATGATCAAAGGCTTCCTTTGTTAGATTTCTTGCTGCCTTACAGGCTCTTTTTCAACAAAATATCTCTCATTCATACTTTAAAAATAGTTCAAGATTCACCAAAAAATATAACAGATGTAACCTTATTCAAGGAAACACTGATAAAAAAAACAAAACATCTGGCAAGGCATAAAATAGGAAATTGAATCCTTACCAGAGATGATTACTATTGTGATGGAAAAGATCCAGCCCAGAGTCCAAACTGAAGAGTGATTTCCCACTGAGTGTTTAGGTTTTTCAAATGCTACTGGGATATGACTGACATCAATCCCTGGGATAGTACAGAAATTCCCAGAAGACATTATTCATTCACAAGTAGTTAGACTGACCATCCACAAAGGAAAGACCCAAGTGAAAGAATGTATTTTGTTAAAGTTATGACATATATTTGGATAGAAAATCTACAGAACTTTGTCAATATGTATATCTGATATACAGCATAGATGGACAGTTGGGTCAAGAGTTGAACAGGAGGAAAGAGGGCTCTCTTGCCTTAATGCAAAACTCCTTCCATGGTTCCCATGGAAAGAAAAGGCCATTTAAAAAAATATTGTTATTTTATTTATATTGCTGTTTAGTAGTGAGACGTAGAATATAATAATTTCTCAAGAAATAAAAATAAACACACAGAGGACATGGGAGAAACATATGGTAGATGTGAGCAGACTGCAACATATGACCAGTACAGATCTTTAAAGAAGAGGAATAGAAGATCTCATCGAGGATATGTATGATTGAAGAACAGATGAGCTGTCTGGTCTTGTGATGAGAGCAGTGGCTGACAGAAGGATACCCAAGTGCACCACTGGCACACTAACAACAAAAAAATAAAAACTGAGTAAGACTTGCAATATATTAGAGAAGACCTGGGCAAATCCTGTTAAGATCTGATCTTTGGAGGGAAATTCCAAATTGATAAAATTGAAGATACTCTGTGCCCATGGTAGGCACTTAATATTTGTTTATTGATAGTTCTCTTTGTTTGTTTGTTTATTGATAACCTCTCTTGCTATTTCCTTCTCACCGTACAACCTTCCTAATCTAAGGGCACTATTGTAATAGTAGCCTAATTAGTCGTCTTCTAGCAGTTGGTCTCTTCCTCTCCAGTCTGTTTTCCAAAAAGGGTCAAATTGGTATTCCTAAAACACAAGTTTGACCATGTCATTTCCTTGTTTGAGAAACTTCACTGCCCCTCTCCTCCATTTTCTCTGGGGTAAAATACACATTGCTCTGTTGCTACTTAAAAGAGTTTCATAGTCTGACCCAATTTCTCTTTCCAGGCTGATTATACATCCCTCCTTCCCCCAACTTTATACACCTAGATAATATGAATATAGAACCTTAAAATGTAATTTCTGAACCCTAATTGTGTTTATATTAACAGTTTTAATTTGTGCTAGATAATTTATTCTTTTTGTTCTTTCCATTAGATTAGGATAGTGTTCCCTGGCATTTATTTTACAATCTATGTTTAAAACACTATGCTTAGACTTTTTAGCCTACGGTACCTGAACTTGGTATTTTTTTAAAATAGTTGTTTTTAAGTATAATTGATTTCCTTGGTAATTCTGTATAGTTCATTTTATGTATTTGAAAATATTCTGAGAAAAGTTCATAGACTTAACCAGCTTTCTAGAAGTCTATGACATGGAAAAAAAGGAGTTTAAAACTCCTGGTACAGGCTAACCTCATCTTTTGTTTGTTTATTAACCTCTGGCTTTGTTATATGTAAATTATAATAGAGAAAATGACACTATCTCATTATAGTTTATTACTAAAGAGATGAATAAAATTAGATACTCATAAAATTTATCACAAGAACTCAAATTCCTAAATTATAAGAGATTCTGTTCAGGGTAGTTATGCCTTATAAGCTATTCCTTATAGCTTTCTTTCTTTTTTTTTTTTTCAGCTGAACTAAGACTAAAAGGACTTTCACAGGAAAAGGGATCTTATCCCCCAAATATTAGCATGAGGTAGTGGAAAGACTTTTCATACTTCCAAAAAGTACTATACATTTTGTTATTTAAATAAAGCATATAGTGAAAATGATTCTTAACACACTATTTGACAGTTATACCCTTCATGCTTATTTCTCATTTGATGAAAGAATGTAGAGATTGTAATGCTGCCTTCCTTTTTTTTTCTTTTTAGCAAAATGCTTTGCTATCACTCTTAGCTTTTATTTGTCATTTCCCTACATAGCCAGCATTTTACAAATGAGGAAAGTTCCATTGCTTTAAGTCTCTCCCAAGAGTCACAGATTGGATTAATAGCAGAACAAGGTATATAAGTTTAGTAACTTAACTCTATTGTTTTTTTCCACTAGGTAGTTATGATTTTTAAGTAACATCATACCGTAATACATATTCTACTGAATCAAGTCCTTCCCAGATAACTGCTATAGACTGAGTACTTTCTATGAAAAATTGCTGTTGTTGTCCAAAATGGGTAACAAGACCTCACAGATAAATTTTTGTTAAGTGAATGAGTCTTTTAGTTCCATTGCAATATTTTTTAGTTCTGCTGATACATAAATCCCCCAAATTCCTCAGATCCTTTTAATCCCTTGATGTTCCTTGTTATTGTTTTGTATAGCTCAGTCACTTTTCACCCTGCTTTTTTTTCTTTTTTTAAATTTATTTTTTAGTTTTGAACATTCATTTCCATAAGATTTTGAGTTCCAAATTTTCTCCCCATCTTTCCCCTCTGCCCCGCCCCAGACAGCCTGGATTCTGATTGCCCTTACCCCATTCTACCCTCCCTTCTATCACACCTCTCCCTTCTCTTATCCCTATCCCCTCTATTTTCTTGTAGGGCAAGATAGATTTCTGTGCCCCATTGCCTGTATATCTTATTTCCCAGTTGCATGTAAAAACAATTTTAAACATTTATTTTTAAAACTTTGATTTCCAACTTCTCTCCCTTCCTCCATCCACACTCATCCCCACTGAGATGGCAAGCAATTCAATATATGTTATACATGCATAATTATGCAAAAGACTTCTATAAGAGTGATGTTGTGAAAGACTAACTATATTTCCCTCCATCCTATCCTGCCTCCCATTTACTCTATTCTCTCTTTTGACCTTATCCCTCCTCAAAAGTGTTTACTTCTAATTACTCCTGCCTCCCAATTGCCCTCCCTTCTATTATCCCCCACACCCCACTTTTCCCCTTCTCCCCTACTTTCCTGTAGTGTGAGGTAGATTTTTATAGAAAATTGAATGTGTGTGTTATTCCCTTCTTAAGCCAAATGTGATGAGAGTAAGGTTTACTCACCTCTCTCCTCTTCCCCTCCATGGAAGATGCTTTTTCTTGCCTCTTTTATGTGAGAGATAATTTACCCCATTCTGTTTCTCCCTTTCTCTTCCCAATATATTCCTCTCTCACCCTCTAGTTTTATTTTTTTAGATATCATTCCTTCCTACTCAACTTACCCTATGTCTTCTGTCTATATGGATATAATCCCTCCAACTACCCAAATACTAAGAAAAGTCTCAAGAGTTACAAATATTATCTTTCCATGTAGGAATGTAAACAGTTCAATGTTAGTAAGTCCCTTATGATTTCTCTTTCCTGTTTACCTTTTCATGCTTCTCTTGACTCTTGTATTTGAAAATCAAATTTTCTATTCAGCTCTGGTCTTTTCATCAAGAATGCTTGAAAGTCTGCTATGTCTTTGAATGATCATTTTTCCCCCCTGAAGTGTTATACTCAGTTTTGCTGGGTAGGTGATTCTTGGTTTTAATCCTAGCTTCTTTAACCTCTGGAATATCATATTCCAAGCCCTGTGATCCGTTAATGTAGAAGCTGCTAGATCTTGTATTATCCTGATTGTATTTCCATAATATTCTAATTGTTTCTTTCTGGCTGCTTGCAATATTTTCTCCTTGACCTAGGAACTCTGAAATTTGGCTACAATATTCCTAGGGGTTTTCTATTTGGAATCTCTTTCAGGAGGTGATTGGTGGATTCTTTCAATACTCATTTTACCCTCTGGTTCTAGAATACCAGGGCAATTTTCCTTGATAAGTTCTTGAAAAATGATGTCCAGGTTCTTTTTTTTGATCATAGCTTTAAGATACTCTGGTAATTTTAAAATTTTTTCTCCTGGATCTATTTTGCAGGTCATTTGTTTTTCCAGTGAGATATTTCACATTATATGCTATTTTTTCTTTCCTTTGGTTTTGTTTTATAGTTTCTTGATTTTTCGTAAAGCTTCCATCATCTGCTCCATTGTAATCTTTAAGGAATTATTTTCTTCAATGAGCTTTTGGACCTCCTTTTCCATCTGGTCAATTCTGCTTTTTAAAAAAGGGCATTATTCTCTTCATTGGCTTTTTGGATCTCTTTTGTCATTTGGGTTAGTCTATTTTTTAAAGTATTATTTTCTTCAGCATTTTTTGGGTCTCCTTTAGCAAGCAATCGACTCATTTTTCACAATTTTCTTGCATCACTCTCATTTCTCTTCCCAGTTTTTGCTGTACTTCTCTTACTTGATTTTCAGAATCCTTTTTGAGCTCTTCCATGGCCTGAGACCAATTCATATTTTTCTTGGAAGTTTAGATGGAGAAGCTTTGACTTTATTGTCTTCTGTTTATATGTTTTAGTCTTCCTTGTCACCAAAGTAAGATATTATAGTCTGATTTTTTTTTCTAGTTTTTCTCATTTTCTCAGGCATTTACTTGACTTTTGAGCTCTTTGTCAAGGTAGAACTTTGCTTCCAGTGGGGGTGAGGGTGTACTGAGTGTCAGTTGCTCTATTCCACCACCATCTGTGGGCCTAGAGCTCCAGAAACAATCACTGCTGCTGCCCTTTCTGGTACTGTGAGTGCTGTGGATTCCTCCAACCCCTTCCCCCTCTGCCACCCTGGGACTGGGGCCAGACCACTCCACTCTTCCTGACTTGTTCCACAGACTTTTTCCACTGACCTTCCTATTTGTCCTCAGAATTCTGGGGTTGTGAAATCTGGAAACCACCACAGGTACCTGAGATTCAGTCCTTCCCTGGCCCCCAGGCCTACTCAGTGTCTGTCTGTTCCTGTGCTCTGCCCCTAGCATGGTATGATAGGCACTTCCCGGTGACCTTCAAGGCTATCTAAGGATGGAGATTTGCTTCACTCCATCATTCTATGGGTTCTGCAGCTCCGGAATTTGTTTAGAGCCATTTTATACAGATATTTGACTGGGCTTGAGGGAGTGCTCTAGAAAGTACCTGTGCCATTTTGGCACTACCCCCTATCCTTGCCTTTTTTTCCATGAAGAAGTAACTTATGAATATGAGATAATTGATTTCACTACTATGTATTTTCTTGATAATTGTACTTATTTCCCTTTCTTGTGCTTTTATTGGGTATTTGCAATTGGAGTAATCTACTCTCCTCTGCATTATTTATTTGTTTGTTTGTTTTTGGAATTACTCAAATACCTTTCTTTTGTTGAATATTCATCTTCTTTCATTGAAGATAGCCTGTTTTATAAGGTGTTTGCTTTGGAGTTTCTGCTTGAGATCTATTCACTTTGGGATTATATTATTCAATCCCTGCTCTGATTTCCCATAACTGTAGAACAAGTCTGTTATTTGATTTGCTCTTCCTTAATATTCAAATGTTTTCCTCTTGATTGCTTGCAAAATTTATTGTCAATAAAATTATTCAGTTTAACTACTACAATTATCTTTGAATTTTCCATGCATGGGTTTAGTTTTTTAGTAATGATCTGTGAATTCTCTCAACTAATACCTTGTTGTCTGTATTCAGAAATTTTAGAAAGTTATCCGCTATTGTTTCCTGTGTTATGGTTATTCAACTATGATTCTAAAATATAAAAATGGTTATTTAACAACAATTTGTATTTTTTTAACAATGAAGGTATAGAAACATAGTATTTGTTTTTAATTGCCAGTGTTTCTCTACTTATGTATGTTTAATGATTAATATCTTTTTGTTTTGCTTAGACAAAATTGAAGAAGCACAGAAAGAACTTAACGAGGCAGAAGATTCACAAAAAGGTGAGTCTACTTCAGGTGAGCGCAAAAGGAGCAATTACACAGTGTGGCTCCTTTAGCCAATTTTTTTTTTTTTGAGGAGTTAACAATCACTTTAATCAAGCACACATATCTTTCCTTTAACCAAGTACATATATCATTCACCTAGTTCAGGGGAGTCAGCACCCTGAACTTCTAAGAAAATACAGAGAAATAAGAAGTCAACAGACATGGCTTTCTCTGCCTGACCATCAACAGAAAGGTTCAACTGTCTGACCATAGTTACCAGAAGGGGAAGTACTGACATCTGGGTTTTCCAAGCCCCTCCTTAGTGGCTTCCCAGAGTCCACAAACACTTCCAGTCAGTAAGCCCCCAACCAGTTCTTTAATAGTTTGTCCTTAAAACTGAAGATGAACATCCCTTAAAATCATTTAGTGATAACAAAAATGCATGGTTATGCTTCTGCATTTTACAAGGCTACCCAGATTTGAAAATGTTACCATCTAATTTGAAAAATAAGTTTTAGAAATCAGTTCCTGTTTGATAGTAACAAACCACAATTTGAAAAACTCTCATCATCAGAATTGAATCTGATCCCTGAGGGCAGAATCTGGCTCTCCTTTCACTTGTATTTGTATACCTTGTACAGAAGAAGTACCTGATAAATGCTTGTTGCTGGCCTAATATTGAGAGAAACAAATCTTTGTTTGATATGTTAGCTGTCTTAATTTGACTGTGTTACAGGCCAGTTGTTTTGTTTGTTTGTTTTTGGTCATTTATTTCTGTAATGATAGCATTTATCCCACTTTTCTTGTATAACTATATTATAGTTTGCTCATGCCTACCATGGGCCTTTCTGTTGCCCTTTGAGTGTTCTGTTGTTACTGTAGGGATCTCTGATGTGTAACTGTAACATCAGACAAATATTGATAATAGATTATTTGTTTCAGGAAGAAGTTTGAATCTATTAAAAAGATGTGTATTTTTCTCAGAGGCAACTTAGACTGTTCTATTCCATTCTGGGCCTGGTTCCTGTGATGTTTGTACCATATTTGTGTATTGATGGATGAACTCTACACTTTTCCACATAACTTGTATCATAATTTGGATAGCCAGTGTTCTTCAACTCTTTGTTTTTCCTTGCATGCATAATTAGGCCAAACTCTTAAAAATATCTTAGGTCTCATTTTGGAGGTTCTACGTTGTTTCTAGCCTTGATGCAATCAATGCGATGTACTCATCTGAAAGCCAAGGCATGTAGAGGACTTTTTCATCTTAGGGAATCTTCTTACATCTTCTGTTATTTATTCTCCATTATGGTGGCAAAAACCTTTTGTTTCATGTTTCACTCGATGTTAATAAGTAGGGAAATAATGTGGCTGAGGTGGAGTGGAGGTCATAGGATTTAAAGAAGCAAAGGAAGTGGGAAGTTAGTGAGTTTGGTTACATCAGCATTGGATATTGAAATCCCCCAGTGTAAGTGCAGGATTTGTGGAGAAGAGAAAAACTTATCTTTCTGAAACCTATCTCAGAGATATCACCAACTCCCTAAAGACTTAACTATTGTCTCTATGCCAGTGACTCCCAAATCCATATATCCAGCCCTGTTGTCTTCCCTGAATTTCATTCTAGCATCATCAGTTGCCTTTGAGCCATTTCAGACTGGATATTCTGGAGACAAGTCAGGCTCAACTTGTCCAAAACAGGAAGTCTTTCTAAACCTCCCCTTTTTCATCCCAAACCTTCCTGTTTCTGTTGAAAGCAACATCATTCTTCCCAGCTCCTAGGTTCATAAACTCAGTGTTGTTCTGACTTCGTTACCTTATTTCACTCTACATATCCAGTCATTTGTCAAATCTTGCCATTACTACCTTCACACTTCCCCTGATTTTTATCTTTCTGAGTTTTCTGATAGTGGCATTACTAATCTCCCATATTAATAATTTGAAAGTCATCTTTGATTCTTCTCTCTCTTTAGTCTTACATACCCAATCTGTTATTATGTCCTGTCTATTCTTCCTGCAAAATATGGGTGGTTTTTTTGGGGGTTTTTTTTTTTTGGCATCTGTCCTTCTTTCATACTGGAGTCACCCTAGTCTCAATTCTCATTTCTTCTTCCCATGACCATTTTAGTAACCTCCTTATTGGTTTTTCCTATTAATTGATTTTTTACTTTTCTCCCATTCATCTGTCATATCCAGCATTCTTATCATGTCCCCACAGTACTACAAAGAAAAATCATGTAGAAGTTCCGTATTGCAAACTCTGAATAAATATAAACATTTTATCTTAACATGTCTTCATTGACTGCTTCTAGCCTACATTTCTGAATTTATCTCAGACAAATCTTCTTCATGTAGTTCATTTTCCAGTCAAACTGAACCACTCTCTGTCACACACCTTTGTGATACCCTCTTCTATCTCTATTTCTCTCCACATACAGACTCCCATGACTAGAATGGACCTTTTCCTAACATCTCAAGCACCTTCTTTCAAAGCTCAATTTTGTTTCAGCATCTCACTTAAGCATTTCCTTGACCCCTTTGCCCAGCTGAAAATAATTATTCCCTCTGAAAATTTCCTAGAGCTTTTTGGATGATTCCTTAGCACTTGGCATTCATTCTTGAATCAAAGTTATCTAGGTGCATATCTTGTGCCTGTTAATTCCACTTGCAACTGATAGGATCATAATCAAGTTTTATTGTATTTGTGGATTGACAGCAGTATCTTTAGCATGTTATTGTGGGGATAAAGTGGAACTGGGAGAGAAGCCAGATGTGCCATTTCTTTTAGGAAACAAACACTTTGGTTTTTCCTTAAATGTTATTAGTTCATTGTTTAAATGCTATGTTTTAAGAAGTCCTAAAATCAAGGTGTGCCTAATAATAAATAGTACTGTGGATTTGTAATCTAGGGGGAATGATAAAGAGACAATTTAATGTTACTTAAATACCTATTGTAAATGACTTCTGCTGTCAAGGCTAGGAATTTTTGTAAGCTTAGAAAAATCAGAGATCTGAAGATCATTGTTTCGATTGGGGGAAATTTCCTTAATGATAGTCTATACCACATGATGATAACAGTAATAATAACAATAATAATAGCTGCCATTTATATTGTGCTTCGCGATTTACAATGCCTTTTGCATACATTATCTCATATAGTCCTTACAACAGCTCTATGAGGCAGGAATAAGTGATAGCTAATTTAAATAATTCTTACTGTGTGCTTATCTTTGAAAAAATATTATTTTATACAGACGAATCTTTAGCTGTTTCATGATCCTTATCCATGGATCGATATTCATGATTTTTAGCTGTATTTCTTTTATTTTTCCATTTCTGTTCTGTAGTTCTAGTTGTTTCCCCATCCAAGATAATCCTTTCTTAGCTGAACATGATTGAAAGTAGTACCATTTGTCTTAGACTAGAAGAGAAATTGAAATGCTCAATGTTTGTTAAATTTTAATGAGCCCTGGAGCTAAAAATGGATTATATAGGCTGACAGCAAAAACAATAGTTTTTATTTTATTTTTTTTATATTATCCTATTCTATTTGTGTCCCTATGTTTATTAAAAAAGAGAAAGTGGATGTTGTAATAATATCTGAGATGGGTAGCTCTAACAATTATTAAAAACAGAGCTAGGGAGCTTTATTTTGTCAGTTTTCTGTTGGATTCATGGATGAATGATAAGAACAAAAAAAATCAAATAAATTTATTAATCTTTTCTGTTTATTTTTTACAAGAAATTCACATTACTGTTCTCTTCTGCATCAATCAAGGATATGACTCAAGAGATAAGGAGAGTCCATCGTTTGAGGTTTCACCTTCTTTCCTGCTCAGCTCAATGTTAGCAGTAAAATAAAACTGATAACTATTTGTCTATCAAGATGCCTGAAAGTTTAGTGCCCTTTCATATGATCATTTAAGTACTAACCTATTTGCCAGTCTGTCTTTGTGAGAGTGATCTATATAAACGTTGAGATTATCCTTGTGGAAAATATATAGGTAGACTTTTGCAAGAAATTTTTTGTGGAAAATTTACCATGAAGTTCTTCAAAGTGGAGTAAGGAATGTGGAGTAAGGAATAATCTCTAGAGTAGAGAAATATGTAAATTTCTTTTTTTAAACTGATTCAAAGAACAAAGCAGTCTCCCTGCTGGTGGCTTTTTAAAAATACTCTTAAAATAATATTTTCACTTTTTGTGTTAAATCTTTGTGTGCTTTGTTTTGTTAGTAGTATTCAGAGTTTTATCTATTATTTCTGTTTTGCTAATCTCAAGTAGAGGACCATAGCAACTTCTATGTCAGTTTTAACCAGTTATTCTGTGCTACTTATATTAAATTTCAGTATTTCAAGAATTTGTACTAGTGAGTTTTTGGACAGCACACTCCCAAGTCTGCAAATTCTTCATTATTAAGAAGATACAAAAATAATGTTAACAAATAATTCCCCTCTAGCCTTAATGATTGACTTTCAACAAATTCCAAGCATTGTCTTCAAAGCTATATTTCTAATGTTATAACAAGATTGGAAATCATGGACAATGCCTTTGTAATAGATCATTCCTAATATTTAATATTAGGAATTATGACCTCATTTGTAAGTTGAACCTTTGAGGTAATATTCATATGTAAAAAAATAGTTTAAAAACTCTCAATAATTTAACCACATTTCTTTTGGGTAAGCTTTATGCTTAGTTAATCAGAAGAATAATTTCACCATCCTTAATTAAGTCAGTAACTTTTAAAGTTTATTTCACTGAAAGTGATAGTAGTTATATGGTGTGTACCTTGAGAGCAGAAACTGTGACGTTTTTTGTGTTTTTGTTTTTTGCTTTGCATTTAGCTCAGTACCTAGTTGACTAAAGTTGAATAAAGGTTAAAAAAATTGATGAAATAGTTATGGGAATTTCAAGTCAATCATATAAACCCTTTTAAACCACATGATTCAACCTAACCATGAATTTATTGTATTTATAATAAATGTAAATGACACTTTTTACATATTCACAATATATAAAGTAGTGTAACATTTTCCACATTCTAAAGCTTTCATTTTATGAAACTGAAAAGCTATACTGACACATGCAAAAGTGTCACCCTGTCTTTCTTTTGCTTAAACCTCAGTATGCTAGCTTACTGGTAGATTTGAGGGCATAATTTGACAAGCGTGCCCGATTCCATTTCATCAGCATTATACTGCCCTACAATGATGACACAAAAATAATACTGAAAAGCATTTAGTAGGCATTTAAATGTGGAAGCAGCTAGGAAGTGTGGACGATGAAAAAGATTTCAGTCAAAAGTTGTGATTTGAGGTGAATCTTAAAGAAAGAGATTCTAGTAGATGCAAGTAAGGGAGGAGTGGCAATTCAGGTTTTTGGAGACAGCTGGTAACAGAGTCTTGAGTCTTGAGAAAGTATAGTTGGATTCTGCAGAATACTCTCTGATGCAGTGATCCAGTTGGATTGAAGGAGAAGAACCAAGAGAGAGAAGTGTTATGAAAGGCCAAAGAGGAGCAAGGTTCCAAGGGACGTGATCATCAGTGTCAGATGCAGAAAAGAGGTTAGCAAGGATGAAGATTGAGAAACGGTCATTAGATTAGACAAACAAGAGATGATTGGTAAGAGAGCAATTTCAGAAAAATGATGAAGTAGAAGCTAGATTGTAGAGGTTTTAGAAGTGGAAGCAATGAGTATAGATAGTTTTTTCAAACAGTTTAGCTGAGGAGAGGACACAAAATGACAGACTGTATCTTTGTGGGCATTAGGGAATGAAACAATGGCAAGGGAGATATTGAAGATTAAAGGAAGGGCCATAGCTGGATCAGTCCACTGAAAAAGATGGGAAGGGAAGGGGGTCTCAGGGTATATGCAGAGGAGTTAGTCTTGATAGAGAGACAAGTCTTCTCTTCATTAGACATTAGATTGAAGGAAGAGATAGTGGAATTTGATAGCAAAATTTGAGATGAGTAGAAAGAATGAAAAGGGAGCTCACAGCAGATTGATTTTTTTTTTCCAGTGAAGTATAAGTTGAACATTTTATCTGTGATGTTGGGAGTTGGAGGCATTATTGGTCGTTTGAAGGAAAAGGAAAGGATTTAAAAAGCCAATGTAGGAAATGGTACTAAGAATCAATTAGGGAGGAACAAAAGAATTTTCCTGCACTAGTCAAGGCTTAGTTGAGATTAGATAACCTAGAATTTTAGTAGATATGGCACAGTTGTAAAACTTTGTCTTGATTCAACTGCATGTGAGTAGGAATAGATGGGATGAGGTTTGGCAAAGTATGACTCGAGGAAGGGATATGACAGTATTTTCATTTTTTAAAAATTAGATATTTTTTCAATCAGCAAAAATCTGCCTTATCTCCCTCCCACCCTCTATTGAAAATGGAACAAAAGCCAAACTCCTGTTATAAATATGTATAGTCAAGCAAAACAAATTTTTGCATTTGCTTTGTCCAAAAATATCTAGACCTTCACCTCCAGGAAGTGGTAGTCAGTAGAAATATGGCATTCAGGTGGTGCAATGATTCTTAATTTTTTATCTCCTCGATCTGTTCTCCCCTTGTGACAAGATATATTTTCTTCTATTTTTTCAGACTTTGTTCTAATATTTCTTGTTGCCTTATGAAGTCATTAACTTCTCTTTGGTCTATTCTAGTTTTCAGGGAGTTTGTTGTTTGTCAAGCTATTAATTCACTTTCCAGTTCTTCCATGACTTATTTTTTTTTCCATTTTTCCTCTATCCCTCTAATATTATTTAGAAAAAAATATTTTTAAAAATTTCTATTCATTTTAGACTTTTAAATACAAAATGAGGAAAAAAGAACGTTTCTTTGTATGCACCAGAATATAAGGAGACAATTCAAAAACCCTCAAAATTTCCATGTTAGACTATTTACTTTTCTTTTGAAAAATTGTGTAATAAATACTACACATTGTTTTCAAAGCCACCCAGTTTTTCTATGCTTTTCTCTAATTTTTTTTTGGTTCTCTGTTGTGCACTTTTTAATTTTTTCTCCCTCTCCCCCCTGCCCTAAAGAAGGCTACAATTAAACATGAATGCACACACGTATGTATTCACACACATATACACAGATGTAAAAGACCATACTCTGCATATTTTTATTTGTCAGGTTTTTCTCTTGAGGTAGATAGAATTTTCCTTCATAGATCAAGTAATATAGATCAAGTCTTTCCATATTTTTTTCTAAAATCAACCAGCTCATCATTTCTTATAGCACAGTAATATTCCAGATTGGCTCAAATGAGATGCCCTTCAATTCAGGAATGGTTCAACAATTCCAGATATCTGAGTGAAGTTTTCCCAATAAGTACAGATCAGGTGATATAACACTTTTCCTGATTCCGACTCTCTTCTACCTGGGATTTCCTTATATTAACTTATCTGAATATATGTTGTATTCCTTCCAGTAAAATACCAGCTGTCTAAAAAGAGCTCTTACTTTCTTTTTATATCCTTACCTTCTGGCAGATGCCTAAGAAATGAATTAAGGTTATATGGTATATTACTTAGCATCCAGACAATGAACATTTATTATGCATCTGTTTTGTTCCAGGCACTTTGCTAAGTCCTGGGAATACAAAAAAGGTAGAAGATAGTCCCTGCCCTCAAGGAGTTCACAATCTAATGGGAAAGACAAAAAGCAGATAAATATGGTAGAAACATGCTATATACAGGATAAATAGAAAATGATTGAGAGGGACAATACTAGGATTAAGGCATGTTCTTTGGCCTGAAATTTAAATGTTTACAATCCTTGGACTTCTATATTAAAAATGAAGAATGACTCTTTAAATAAGAGTTTTTCTGTACAACATGTTAGTGATTATGTTACTTTTCTCATTAAGCAAATTCAGTAAGCATTTTTTTTAAACTTCCTACTGTATACTTAGCACATATTCATAAGCCACCTGAGTGGTACAATGCATAGGTCTCTGGACTTGAGGTTAGGAAGACCTGAAGTCAAAACTTACTGCAGATACTTACTAGCTAGGTGACCCTGGGCAACTCACCAACCCTCTGTCTACCTCACTTTCCTATCTGTAAAATGGAGGTGATAAAAACCCCTACTTCTGCTGCAAGGATCAGTAAAGTGCTTTGCAAACTTTAAGGTACTCTGTAAGTACTATCCCCTTTTGTTATTATTATTATCATATTCTCATATACTGGTTAACATTTGAGTTTAATTCCCATGGCCAGAGAAAACTTGGAAATAGGTACCTTTGCCTTTTTGTCTTCCATGACGGGGTAAGTGAATATAGAAGGCTGCATATGCTGTCATAAGGCCACTGTGCTGGTTGGTGTGGCTGAGCTATCCTTTCTTTGCAAAGGAAGGCTTGCTGGGGACAAGAATGATAGGGGATAATACTCAGACATGAATGCATATTTAAAAACAAGCATGAATAACATAAAGCAAAGTAACAAATTTTATTGATATATCATTGATATATTTATGCAGCCATTTATGCAGTATTGAAAACAGATATTTTCTTAGAGATATCTTTTGGAATAGTCATTAAATATTATCTTGGTAGTTCTATGATTTCTGTTACATATTTCAGGCATTAACTAGGTCTATTAATATGGCTAGCATCCATGTTTAGAGTGAAAGAAAGAGAAACAGATAATTTAATACGGCTCATTCATTGCATATTCATGTAGAAGTGTTATAACTGGTCTCTCTGTGTCCAGGCTCATCACCTCTGATGCCTCATGAATGACACTTTGGAACTCATCTTCCTTAAGCCTAATCATCAAATCCAGTTAGTGGCTTTTCTGTTCTAGTCCTCCTTTACCTCTATGTAGCGTTTGACACTATTGGCCACTCCTTCCTTGTATTCTATTTATTTATGACTGTGCCTCATGAGATCATTCAGGAAAATAAGAATTTTTTTTAGTAAGCTTCATAACCCTTTTATTTTATTTTTTGAGGTTCAACGCTGTATTTTTCTTTTAAAATTTATTTTATATATATTAATAATCTGCCATTCCCCCTACCTGTTTGTTGAATCAAAAATAGAAAAAGAAAAGAAAAACCCTCCTCATAAACATGTGTGGTCCAGCAATACAAATTCTGACATTAGGCATGTCAAAATGTATCTCTCTATTAATTTTAAGTTTATCCTCCTTCTGGTGAGAGCTGTGTAGCATATGTTTTTCTTCAGTCTTCTGAACTTCTTGCATTGATTAATGTTCTAAGTTCATTTGGAGTTGTTTTTTATTCATGTAACATAATTTGTTTAGCTATTCTTCAGTAGCAGGATAGACCCATAGTTTCCAAATTTTGTGGGTTATGAAAAGAGTCACTATAAAGATTTTTGTATGTATTGTTCCTTTTCCTCTTTGATCTCTGGGATATGAGCCTAGTAGTGTTATAGGTGCAGCAAAGAGTATGCACAATTTAGTGAGTTACAAATGGTTTTTTTCAGAATGACTGTACTAATTCACAGCTCTACTAGCGATATATTAATGTGCCTGTTTTCTTAACAACTCCTCCAACATTTCATTTTCATTTTTGTTGAGTTTGCTAGTTATATGGATCTAAGGTAAAACTGCAGAGTAGCTTTAATTTGCATTTCTCTAATGTGAACACTTCTGAACTGAAGCAGAGTAAAGTATGCAGAACCAAAAAACAAACCCCAGTATCCATAATAACTATAGCTATGTAAATAGAAGAAAAAAGGAAACTGAACGTTATTAATGTTCATTACTTGAACATTGTAATGTTAATTATAATGACCTAGAAGTTTGATTCCACAGATTTGAGAAAATGTACCTTCTTACCTTCATTGCAATTACAAGGGATATGAGTATGGAATATTGGACATCCTTTCAGACATGGATGTGTTAGTTGGTTTTGCTACACTGCTTTTGTTTTCCCTCTTAATCTGTGTTATAATGCACGAGCTGCTAGATAGGTGAGAGGAAAGGTATATATTTAGAAATTAATATAAAACAAAAGGTCAATAAGATAACATTTTGAAAAAGTGAGACTTAGCAAAGTACTAAAGAAAGAAAGAGCATTTTGAGTATGCTGGAATCAGTGAAGACTTCATTTAAATAGATGAGAAGAGGAGCTTGATGAGAGAGGAAAACTGAAGGTACAAGAAAGAGATGGGATAATCATTGGTGGTTTCACATAGTTGCTGGTGGAGCCAGGAAGATATAGAATTGAGCCCAAGGACTGAACTTTGAAACTAAGAGGTGGATTAGCCTTTGAAAAGAAGAGGGAGATACTTCCCCTGAGATAGAAGTGAAGGAGGAAAAAGTGTAGTGAAAAGACAGAGGTAGAAGAGAAATCTGGTTGAACTCGTGTAAAATGGTATTAAGCTTTCAATGAAATAAGTGAAGCCATCTAATAAGTATGATGGTATCTAGGATATAGTTGGGAATTTGAGGAGAGCGGGAAAAGATTTTGCCTTGGGTGATAGTTAGGAGTTGAACAAAAAGATCTAGGCAAGAAAGATAAACAGCATCAAATTTTAGTGGACCGAGTTAAACGTGGCTAGATCCCTCTAGTGATGATTGCTCTGTGAAGGGAATGGAGAAAACATGAGCATTTCTCAGTAATGGACATTTATAGCATGGCCACAGTAGCAACTGAAGGGAGCAAGTTTGTGGGTCATGAGCAAAAGGTTTGTTGAAATGGCTGTTGATATACTGTCAGTTTGGATCTGGAGCCAGAGATAAAATAGGAGAATGAGGAAGATTCAGAGAACTAGAAGCTATGATAAAGGCTGTACAATGTAGGGATTGGGAAGGTGACATAACAGTGGAGGTTGGGAGGTATTAACTTTTATAGTTCAAGATCTTAGAGACAGAGAAATTCTGAGGGATAATGAAGTATGGTCTTGCTGGAAAGTGGTTAAGGAGAAAAGTAAAATGGAGGTAAAGGTCCTTGAGCTTGAGCAGCTTGTCTGTGAGGCTGTAGTTTCTTTAGAACATTGAAATCTGTGCTAAGGAGTTGGAATAGAGGAGAAAACGATATAGCAGGCACTGACATTGGGAACCATGGGAATATATGAACTGGAGGGGTCTGTAGATAACAAAGATAAGGAAGGAGGAAGAAGGGAGGAGTGCTTTAGGGCTAGGATTCATTTAATCATTTAAATTTTTTCCATAACACCTATCACATAGGTGTCAATTAAATAATTGAACTATCTACCTCTAAGTGATTGAAATTTCCAGATAGGTGAAATATTGAATAGAATTCTACACTTAAAGTCAGGAAGACATGAGTTCAAATTCAGCTTCTGATACTTACTAACCAAGGCAATTCACTTAACCTCTCTTTGGCTGTTTCCTTATCTGTAAAATGGGGATGATAATCCCCATATACTCCATCTGCTATACCCTTGCCTTTGCACTGGCTTTTCTGCTCTTCTCATCTTTTGCTTCTTAATTTCCCTGACTTCAGTGCTCTGCCCAAGAACTTGATATGCATACATATATACATGTGTGTATTATATTATATTATTTCTACTTAAGTAACCAGTTCCTTCTTGTTGGTCCAGAATTTGCAATTTGCTTTTCTGTTTCCTCTTGCTTTTGAAGGATAATTCTGTCACTGATGTGTGCAGCAATTTAACTGCATTGGTTTTTGATAGAAAAAAAAAATCCCCAGAAGGTATTCAGATAATTAGCACCTACCTTTACTACAATATTTATTTACTTTACTACAGTATCATGTTTTCTTGCCAGTTAATGGCCTGTTTCCCAAACTGATCAAATTTGTTCCTTTTCTCCAAATAACATTACATCTTCAGTTTCTTCCTCTACTGATCCTCTTTTTATTTCTTCTTTAGCATATTTTCCCTTTAATTTCTAGGATTTCAACTCTCATGAGTATGTCTTGTTCATATACAGTGATGTTCCACTCTTCTTTTATCTAGTCTCACCCTTTTTCTTTTCACAACTGGCTGTAATGCTTTAGGACTTCTCTGACTTGCCCACTTTGCACCAAGAAAGCCTAGCAAGATCTTATCAGCCTTGGTATTCCACCTTACCATGACCTTCTATCCCTCTGATTGGAGAGTGGAGCCATGAACTATAAAACCTTCATATAAGGAAGGAGCACAGCTGAGCTGCCCTCATTTTCACCTGGCTGTACTACTTTGGGATTTCTCTGATTTTTCCACCACAACACCGTGTTGGGTCTCTCCTCTTCCCCTCACTTTTCATCTACCTTTTGTGTGTTATTTTCTCCCATTAAACAGTAAGCTCCTTGAGGACAGGGACAGTCTTTTTGAATTTGTGTCTTAGCATAGTGTCTGGCATATGGTATGTTCTTAATAAATATTTATTGACCTTTTAAATAAATACACTAATCAGAGCAATGTTCTAGTTGTGACTGCCATACTGCCAATTTTCAGTGATACCTGTGAGGTCAAATTTTCCTCCTTGCTTTGCCAATTCTGTTCATTTATTTTCTAAACTTTTTTTTATTTGTATAGTTGAAGAAGTAGGTTTTAATTACTCTTCCTTCTTGGGTAGTATCTTGTGTGAATTATAAGTCCCATGTTCTACTATTTTTAATATGTACTTACTACTCTCTATGGTACCAAGTTTGTCAGATTCATGTGGAAAATTTTGCCCTTTCCCTTCAATTTTCAGTTAAAGCCCTCTTGATCAGATTCACAAGATGCCAGAAAAATGGCTGTTTATCAGCTTTTTTTAGATGAATTCCTTCTCTGATCAAGAACCTATTGTTTCTAGATTTTTAAGCAATTCTGTAGAAATCTAAACTTGTCAGATTCTATCATCTTTACCAGCTGATCACTTCCCACATCTTCCTATTTCTTCTGACTCCCTTCCCTTTAAGTAGCATTAGTGATTAAATCTCTACAGAAGTCTTTATTTTTTGCCTAAGACCACATATCCTTGGCAGTATTGTCTGTGTTCTTTGAGGTATGTCATTTGTCCACAAATGAATCATCAGAAATTAATAGTGGTTATCAGGTCTGATTCGTCTTGGGAGGGTCTTTCCCACATCCTCATGAACATGTCAAATCTTCTGAAAGAAAGCTGGATCTGGAGTCAGAAAGACATGAGTTTGCATCCCACCTCTAACACTTGTTAGCTTTGTGTCCATGAACAAGTCATTTAACCTCTGTGATCCTCAGCCACCTGCTTTATAAAATGAGGATTATAGCTTAACTTCACTAAGCAGTTGTAAGACTTAAATGAGGTAATGCATAGGCATTTTGTCCCCTAACAAAGACAGGATAGTATTATGAAATAAATTAGCATTTTAAAATTACCACCTTAGCAAAAAATGACTCACCCTGAATTTAGTGGCTGTTCTGACCTGATTGATTAAATAAGCTTAAAAAGGAATTCAGAATGCATTTCTGACTTTAAAAATTTTTTTTTAAATCATTTATTTTCACATCAGTCCCTTGAGATAAGTAGTAGATAGGCACATGTTAATCTTTTGTTTTCTTTGTAAGTGAATAAAGTGAAATATAGAGAGATGGTTGTCTTTACCTTGGAATTCCAGAATCTTTGCCTTCAATTCCTGGGGAAGTTAATTCCCTTACCTTGAGAACTCAAACTTTACAGTTCTACCCAGGAGATATGTGACTGAGTACATATTAGCCCATATTAGCCCATTGTATCTACTAGTTAATACCAGAAACCAGATAATGGTCTGCCTTCACGTCCCATCTAGCCATCCACCAAAGCCACTGTACCATTTCCCTACTTCTGTCTTCTTTCCCCTTTACTGTACCCGTCCTCCTCCTTTGAATTTCCTTATTACTATTGAAGGCATTTCCAACCTTCAAGTCATCCAACCTTGCAACTTCAGTGTCATCTCCAACATCTCACTCTCACCCTCCATCCCAGATGGCAGACATTTGCCAAATCTTGTTATTTCTCTCTCCACAAAATCTCTTGCCTCTGTCTTTTTCTCCACTTACACAGCCACCACCTTAGTCCTTTTCACTGCTCCCTGGATTATTGCAGTAGTCTTCTGATTGGTCTCCCTATCTTGTCTCTTTCCTTTCTGATCCATCTACAGAGATTCCAAAGTGAATACTGCTCAAAGTGTGGATCTGATCATGTCACTCCCTCCTTACACATAAAATCCTTGGGCTTTCTACAAATATTTATCTTTATCCCTTTTAAAATTTTAATTTTTGCATTCATTTTTTTAACATACTGGGTAGTTAGTCTGGTGGTAAATGTATATAATTCATAAATAAATACAAATATATATGTATATAATTATATTAAGGTTATGTATTCCTTTTTTTAACTGATAAGTGGGTCTAGTTAAAAAAATATGGAGATCACCACTGCTGTAGCACAGTAGTTCTGTTCACAAAGATCATAAGAGTACTGTGAGTTTTAAGAACTGTCAAGAATATTAAGAACTAGCATCATTTGCATTCTGCTTGGATTTTATCTCTTCACAATTTTATTGTGTTCTTCATTTTTGTTGTTATTATAGGAGGTATTTTAAAGTCATTCCAATTAAATTTTTTTTCTGTTTCCCCCCACAGAAATTTTAGAGACTGGTGTTAAAGGAACCACAGACACAGTTAAAGGTGTGAAACGGAAAAAGATTGTAACTGAAAATCATCTGAAAAAAATACCAAAATCACCCCTGAGAAATCCTCTTCAAACAAAGCTCAAGGAAAACACAGAACAATCTTTTAATGTGCTTCATAGGACTTCAGAATACCAAAAGGAAGAGAATCATCTTCCAGTAGAAAATGGGAAACAATTTACCAAACAAAATGGGGAAACACTCATAGTAACAACCAAAGCCTCAAAAGCTGAAACATCAGTGCCCTCAAAGAAGTTGTCTTTATCACAGCATTCCTTGGAATTACGCAAGTGGAGATCAGAAGGCTCTGATTCAGGAGAATTAAATTTGCCCGATGAACAGTGTATCTCTAGTTCTATGTCAAGTATGACTAAGACTGACAACAGTGAATGTATTACTTTTAATTGTAGTACTACTTCATCTTCCTACACAAGCACTGCATTTGATGTCTTATTGAAAGCCATGGAGCCAGAACTGAGTACCTTATCACAAAAGGGGCCTTCTTGTGCTATAAAGGTAGAAAAACTGAGACCAAATAAAGTTGCCCGATCTCCTTCTAAACTAAAACACAGTCAGAGTATTCCAAATCACTCCTTGTCACACCAAGAATTTATTCCTGATTCACAGGTTTCTCCTTGTACCTTACAAACTGTACTTGTGTCTGCTGCTGGCAAGGATGAACAAGCACCAGTTCTGTCAGTTTCTCCTTCTCATACTATCCATGAACAATTTGTTTCCAAATCTGGCCAACATAATCAGCAACTTTCCGTATGTCCAGGATTTACTAGATCACTTAAACATCAACAAAGTCAAGATAATCCCCAAATCCCACACGTATACAATATAGCAGTAACAGCTTCTATAAATCATACACCACCTTCTAACGTATCTCAGGTTATTCCTCAAAACCAGCCAGTGGATTCTTCTTCACCAATGTCAGTAAGTCCTACCAATCCCACACAGTTACCTATAGCCCCAGCATATAATTCAGCTCAAGTTGCTTCTATTGTTAATCAGAGTGTGGAACAAATGTATAATCTAATCTTGAAAGATCAGAAGCCCAAAAAGCAAGGAAAATACATTTGTGAATACTGCAGTAGGGCTTGTGCAAAGCCTAGTGTTCTTCTAAAGCATATTCGCTCCCATACAGGAGAAAGGCCCTATCCTTGTGTGACTTGTGGATTTTCATTTAAGACTAAAAGCAATTTATATAAGCACAAAAAATCTCATGCACATGCTATCAAACTGGGACTTGTCTTACAGCCAGATTCAAGTGGTTTATTCCTATCACATGAATCAGCTAAAGCACTTAACATTCATTCAGATGTTGAAGAAAGTGGTGAAAGTGAAGATGAAGGTACTGCTGATGAAAGACAAGATGACCAAGGTTCCATAGAACTGGAGTCTACACAAATAATGAAAATTATATCAAATTCTGAAACTTTACAGAAATCAAGTTGTATTCCAAGCCATTCAGATCATGTATTAGGTGACTTGTCACTACAGGAAACATCTTCAGAAACACAAGGAAGAACAGTACTACCTAAAGTAGTAGTTCACCCAGTGAACATTTCCTCCTTAAGAACAGATAGTCCAAAAGTTATGGATTCCATTCTTGAACTTCCCAATACACAAAAACCAAGGGACATTCAAGTTACAAATCCAAAGTCAAGTTTAGATAATGTGTCTTCCGTAGAGACTGATGATAAGCCCCACCAGAAAGGGAATGTCTCACAGTTGGAAGAAAGGCAGGAATCTCACATAGGACCAATACATGCACAACTACAAAGGCAACAGGCTACTGATTGTCCCCAAGAGCAACAAGGAAAGCATTTGCTGAGTCCTCGAAGTTTAGGAAGCACAGATTCAGGTTACTTTTCACGTTCTGAAAGTACTGATCAGACAATGAGTCCACCTCCTCCCTTTGTAAGAGTGTTACCCACCACTGAAAAAGATCCAAATAAAAATAATGGACCCTATACAATTCCTGTCAGTACAGCACCATCTTCTGCTGCACAAACAGCCTCTGGTGAAAAAACGTTGATTTTATCTGGTCAAATGCGTCCACCAATGGCAACAAAGACCCTGGAAGAACGCATATCAAAATTAATATCAGATAATGAAGCCTTGGTAGATGATAAGCAACTAGATAGTGTGAAACCAAGAAGAACCTCTCTCTCTAGACGAGGCAGTATAGATTCACCAAAATCATATATATTTAAAGATTCTTTCCAGTTTGACCTAAAACCTATGGGAAGGAGAACTAGCTCAAGTTCTGATATACCAAAGTCCCCTTTCACACCTACTGAAAAATCTAAACAAGTTTTTCTTTTGTCTGTACCTTCCCTCGACTGTTTGCCTATCACCAGAAGTAATTCTATGCCTACTACAGGTTATTCAGCTCTACCTGCAAGTATTATACCCCCTCCTCATCCACTAAGAGGAAGTCAGTCATTTGATGACAAAATTGGCTCTTTTTATGATGATGTCTTTGTATCAGGACCCAATTCTTCAGTACAACAAAGTGGACATCCTCGTACTCTTGTGAGACAGACAGCAATAGAAGATTCTTCTTCAAATGAAAATCATGTTCTTGGAACAACACAGTCTTCAGATGAAGGCTATCTTGGGTGTAACGTTTCTAATGAAACTTTATTGCCAAGAAGTAAGTCATTTGCACAAGGGTCAAATCTGGAAAAAAAGAAATCCCATCAAGGCCGAGGAACAATGTTTGAGTGTGAAACCTGTCGAAACAGATATAGGAAACTGGAAAACTTTGAAAATCACAAGAAATTTTATTGTTCAGAGTTACATGGACCAAAAACAAAGGTAGCTATACGAGAAGCTGAACACAGCCCAGTGTCTGGTAGTACACAACCTCCAGTCCTGCACTATAGAATGGGTAGCTCATCTGGGGTCTGGGAACAGACACCACAGATAAGAAAAAGAAGGAAAATGAAAAGTGTTGGAGATGATGATGAGTTTCAACAAAATGAAAGTGGAATTGCTTCAAAAGGTTTAGAAGGTATCCGGTGTCAGAATATTTCAGGAAGTGCGAGTTTGTCTAAACATAATGTTGACACAAGTGGAAAACAGTCTGGATGTGTAACATTGCAAAAATCTCAAATTCAGCTTGTTACTAGGAGCACAGAACAGACTATTGAAAGCAAACTCTCTTCCGTTGTGGAAAAGCAAATAAATTCATTTACCCAGGAAAAGATAGAGCTGAAAAGACAAGGGACTGGAATTTCAGTAATACAGCATACCAATTCTCTAAGTAGACCTACTTCCTTTGAAAAATCTGAACCTTTTGAAAGAAGTTCCCCAGTTTCTTTTCAAGAGTGTAATAGATCAATGAAGCATGGGCCTCTGAAAACAATTAGAATTATTCAAGAGGATGGATGCATTTCTGGGAGTGCTGTTTACCACCCCCAACTTGTGTTGTCAGATTCATCTAGAATAGAATTTCAAGAAAGTCCTAGAGTGGTTTCAAATGAAAGAAATCTGCTAATACAGTCAAGACTGGTTCGCCAACATAATATACAAGTCCCTGAAATACTGGTCACAGAAGAACCAGATCGTGACCATGAATCCCAAAGTAATGATCAAGAAAAAACAGAAAAATTTAATTGGCCTCAACGGAGTGAAACTTTAGCAAAATTGCCAACAGAGAAGCTGCCACCCAAAAAGAAAAGAATCCGTCTAGCTGAGATGGAACACTCCTCTGCTGAATCGAGCTTTGATTCTACCCTTTCTAGGAGCCTAAGTAGGGAGAGCAGTTTATCACATACTTCAAGTTTCTCAGCTTCTTTAGATGTAGATGAAGTTTCTAAAATTGAGAATACCTCCAAAAATGAAAGTATAAATAAATCAGAACTCCTTATGATTCCAGCTGGCTCACAAACATTGAGTGTGCCAGGAACTCCTTACAGGGAAATGAGACGAGCTGCTTCAGAACAAATTAATTGCATACAGCCATCTATGGAGGTCTCTGACTTTAGAAGTAAATCTTTTGACTGTGGAAATACATCTCCATCTAAATCTGTTCCACTTGTGGAGGTACAGACTCTGAAGTCTCCTACTGGCATTGGAATTACAGGACATGTACCTCTTTTAGAAAGACGGAGGGGACCACTTGTACGTCAGATATCTCTAAACATAGCTCCAGATAGTCATCTGCCTCCTGTAATACCATCATCTTTCTCGAATACTCTTGTTTCAGATGCAACCACAATGACATTTCATAGATCTCAGATCTCTAGTAAATCTGTAAATAGGGACTTGAAACCAGCAGTCTCAAATTCTGTTTCTACTACTCCCCAGCAGCTTTTAGGTATCAACTTAACAAATCAAATTTCTTTTACCCCTGAACACCCAAATGTGCAAACTTCTTTTGAAGTGACCACGCAAGGTAAAAAATCAGATACCGTCTCCACCATACATTTGTCTTCTGAAAATGAGGATTGCTTTGCTCCAAAGTATCAACTTCACTTTAAAACTCTGCATTCAGTTCAGTCACATTCAAATTCCATAAATGCATTGTCAAGTCAAATTCATCCAAATTTACTTAGTGTGGACCAAAGTGTGACTTCATTAAAAATACCTAGTATATCTACTTCTTGCCCTTTGCCACCTCTAAAGCCTGGACAGTTGTGCAGTCAAATGCAGAAGACATCACCTTTTGTGATTCCTGTTCATATTCACGGTAATGTACCACCCTATAGTTTTGCTACTGTTACATCCCTTCCACAAATTTTAGTAACCCAGGATCAATCAAATCAGCCAGTTTGCAAGACAAATATGGTTACAGTGCCAACATCAGAAAGTACAATTCAGATGCCAAAATCTCACCAGGATCTCCAGAATGCTTTGCCAAACTCACAAAAACAGCTTGTTAACGAAAATGTATTTTCTGAGATAGGCCAAAATTCATCACTATCAGAGTCCTCGACTATAATTCAGAAAATCCCCATCAGTGGTCTTTTTCCTCACCCAGAAGCATCAGCATCAAGTAAAAGAATGCTTTCCCCAGCCAATAGTTTAGATATTGCCATGGAGAAACAGCAGAAGCGAGCTAAAGATGAAAATGGTGCTGTTTGTGTAACAGACATTCGATCATTACAACTGTTGAATGTGAAAATTAGTGATTCTAATAAACACAAAAAACCTGTTTTGGTGAGACAGGTTTGTACTACAGAGCCCCTTGAAAGTGTTTTATTGGATCAGGAAATTATTCCACAACCTGGAAATAGCAGTGACCCTGGCAGTTTGACAGATGGTTTACCAGCCAATACCTCATCAGGAAATTTGAAATCTGAAATTGTAGAACATATAAAAGAATTGCCAGAATTAGGAAACATTAAGTCTTCTATATCTCTAAATTTTGCAGCTAGAAACACACCTGCGTCTTCTCCAGAAAATAGTCACATTTCTTCTTTAAAGAGCACAAACAGTAGCCAAGAAAAGAATTCCCCAGTGCTTAAGAACAAGTGTAACAAAATGAGTATCCAGGAGCTAGCTACTGCTTCAGCATTTCATTCAGAAGATGTACAGCTGCTATCCTTTCCAACCCTAAAGACTACAACAAGTTTTACATGGTGTTATCTTGTAAAACAGAAGCCATTACATTTGCCTCAAAATGATCAAAAAACTTCAGCATATTCAATGTGGAACATTAGTTCCAGTAATCCAAATCCACTTGGTTTGCCTACAAAAGTTGCACTTTCTCTCCTTAATTCAAAACAGAAGTTTGGAAAGTCATTATATAGTCAAGCAATAACTTCTCATTCCAAATCAGATGTATTGGTCTATTCAAGCAAATGGAAAAACAACTTAAGCAAGGTACTTCACATGTAATTATTTTCTAAAAACGGTTCATATAATTAATTTCTTTGTACTTCTAAAGTGTTTAATGTATTTTCATTTAATCTCCTGAAATCTGCCCTAATTATGCAGGTAATTAAGCAAAAGGATAACATTTGTCATAATATACTGCACTAAGTAACTATAAGTTTTCAATACGTCCATCTTGTTACATTTTCTGACACTGATAATTTGGAGAAGCTATCATCTTACCCCAGTGAGTGATGTTAAAGACTTGAACTGGGCAGTGGCAGTACAATAGCACAAAAATGAGATATTGTGGAGCTAAAATCAGTAGGTTGGTAACTGAATATGTGAGTGTGAGATTAAGGAGGAAGGAAGTACAAGGTGATTCAGGTTGCAGTATCTGGTTAATGCTATAAATAGAATAGCCAATGGGAAAAACTGAATGGGGAAGTAAAGGAGGTGGACAGCAGGTGACAATTGTGAATTCACGTTAAATATGTAGAGTTTATGTCCTGCTTGGGCCAAGTGAAGCTGTTCAGCTAGACTTTTGGAAGTATGAGTCTGGAGCTTGGGGAAGGCAGTCTAGGCTACAGCTAAAGGTCTGGGAAATCATCCACATAAACATGATAGCGTAATCTACTGGAGGAAAGAAGATCTAGATAAACACTCTAGGAAAAAAAAGAGCCCCAAACACAAAACCTTAAAGAATGAGCTCATATAACAGGCAGAAAGAGGAAGAGAAGATATGAATGATAAGTTTGTAATAGGAGAGGTTTATGAAAATCTTGACTATCAGAGTTTTCATAGAATACAATTTAAAAGGATGAGGTATGAGGGCTTCTCTTCTTCAAAACAAGTTATTTTGCTTTAGAATTATCCCTCGTTTAAAGAGGGTACTTTAAGGACATTCCCTATCAAAGTAAGATATGTTAAAGTTTATGTTTCTGTAGGGTGTTTGTTGTTACACATTTGACTTTAATCTTGAGCTGTTGTTGAATAGTTTAAGAAAATTGTTAGTCACAAATAAAAGATACCTCAGATACAGAAGACATCTCACATATAAAGACATTTCAGAATGAAACTATAGGATGGCTACTTTGGGAGAATTTGCATGCCCTTTATTCAGTGCCTATCTCTGAAAATCAGATGTGACATTTTTTTAAAGCATTTCTCTTGAACAATGTGTGTTGAATTGCTGTAGTTAGTGGCTGCAAGATTTCTTTTTTTTAAAAAAATGTCTCTCTAGAACTGAATTCTAACTATACAATATCTCAAATTGTTTTTTTATGTTGGTTTTGCATTTTTGAAGGTATTTACTTTATAATCTTTTATTTTCTAACACCGTAATGAATTTATCAGATTTGCTTTGTGGGGAAGGGATGTATGATAGCATTTAGAAAATTGAATATACTGCATTTTTTCTTTTTTAATAGTCCCCCTGTGGATAGGAGACTGTAGTTGTTTCCACACTGTCATTCATGCTTCTAGAGCAAGAATTTTGACTAGAAAGGTATCAGAAATTGAAAGACACTCTTCTGATAATCCTGTTTCTTAGATATTTTCAGCTTAAAGGTGTATATATACCTTTCTTATATTCAACAATATGATTCAGTGGGCAGAACTATAGATTGAAGATTAAGAAACAACATTTTCTTTAAATTTGAACAAAAAGATTGTGAAACCCTTATTTGGCTAATTTTTTTCTTTAAAAAAATTAAGCATTGTACAAAAAATAAGAAGACACTGTTTAAAGTCAGCAGTTCGAAATTGGGAGATAGCAAAAAGCAATGGATAAAGGTGGCCTTGGACTTTTCCTGGCTGTTAGTGATATGACCCTGGGCAAATCACTTACTCTTTCACTCTCTCAGTACCCCTCAGGCAACTCTTAGAAGAGTAGTTGATGGCTTGTATTGTTGAAAATCACATGCCTGGTACCTTTTCTCTTCCCCCCCAACATTCTAAAAGATTTTTATTAATTAGTATTAGTTGCTTGCTGCAGAATTACTGGTACCAAAGAATAAAACACATACACTCTCACACACAAACACAAAAGAAGCAGAGTGGTCCCATGAAAAGAGCAATAGATTTGTTGTCGGAGGACTTCAATTCAAATCTCTTCTCTTGTATGTGATCTTATATGTGATCTTAACTAAATTGCTGAATATTTCTGGGCCCCGGTTTACTCATCTGTTAAATGAGTAAAGGCAAGTTTGGAGCTTGGGGGAAAGGAGGTTGAACTGGACAGCATCTGAGATCCCTTCCATTTCTAAATCAGTGATCCTGTGATCTATTAGTCATATGTGTGCACATTCACTGTATTCTGAGCAATGAAAATAAATGCCAGATTTTACCTCTTTTTTCTTTCTCATTTTGCGCAAGAAACACAATGTGTAAACAGTTCAGATGTTTTTTAATGACTGCCCTTCAAATCTCATTTTGTATTGTGAAAACTCTTTTCCTGAAATCATCATCCTTCATCCTTTAAGGAGAGTAAGTCTTTATTAAGCACCAACTATGTACCAGGCACTAGAGCACTTTACACATATTATCTCATGCAATTCTCACAACAACTCTGTGAGGTAAGTGCTTTTGTGATCCCCCCCTTAAACTTCAGGAAACTCAGGCACACAATGGTTAAGTGATTTGCAAAGGGTCTAAGGAGTATCTGAGACTTGATTTGAACTAGGGTCTTCCTGACTCCAGGCCCAAGACTCTATCTGATAGACTGCCTAGCTGCCTTAGCCTTCTTTAATAAAGAAACTCTTGAAATTTATTGTTATATTCAAGAAAATAATTATTGAAATGTATGATTATCTGCAGAAGAATTTGTAGCAGAAATAGTTTCTTGAGAAGGTTGCTTGGGAGGAAACATCTGTTTGGACAGTTTTCCTAACAAAAGTCCTTTTTTTCCCCTCTTTCTGACCAAAGCTCTTTTCTTCATTTACAATCCAGAGTCCCTTGACATCATTCCCTGTACTCTCCTTTTTCTTTACTTAAGAGATGGTGATTGTAAATGTCAAGGCCAACCATTTTCTTCTCCAGATTATTTCCCCTAACATCCCTTTCCTTTCTGGGGAAATTTTTTTTTGTGACTTTTTCTCATTCTCTCCTTTCACTTACACTGTCATAGTTCAGGCCCTCATCAGCTTCTCACCTGTACTATTTAAGTAATTTTGTAATCTTTCTTCTTCCTCCAGTCCATCCTGAGCTGCCAAAGTGATTTTCTCAAAATGCCATTCAGTGTCACCTCTAAGACAGAATGGAAATTCCTCTGTTTGCCATTTAAATACTTGGGCAGCCTGTTCCCAAGACATATTACATATTTGCTCATATAAATATATAATACATACACATATACATGCGTATATACACATATACATATATATGTATTTATATATACATATGTACATATAAACATATACATTAAACCCATTGTGCACTATTTTTCTAGACAAACTGGCTTTCTTACTGGGTATTCTCTCTTCTGACTCCACCTTTGAACTGGCTGTCCCTTGTTCCTGAAATACAGTTTTTCCTGATATCTGTCTCTTAGATTCTCTGGCATTATTGTGGCCACTAATTGTGTATGTTGTTTTCTTGGTTCTGCTTACTTCACTTTGAGACAGTTCATACAAGTTTTCCCATGTTTTGCTATTTTCATATTCATTGATTGTTACAGAAAATAGCATCCTTTCACATTCATGTACCATGATTTGTTTAGCAATTCCAGAATGCTGGGCATCAGTGGTTTTTAGTCCCATGTAAATCATTACTATAAATGATTTGGTACATTTAGGAACTTCTTAAAGTAGATGCCTAGCAGTGGGATATGTGGGCCAAAGAACCATGGGCATTTTAGTCACTTTAATTCCAAATTTCTTTCCAGAATGGTTGGCCCAGTTCACAGTTATACTTTGGGTATTGTGTCCACAATCCTTCTAAATTGTTTATTGTCCTCTTTTAAAATATTTTCCAATTTGATAGTTATGAGGTGAAACTTGAGAATTATTTTGGTTTACCTTTCTCTTTATCATTGGTAATTTGGATCAAGCTTTCTGTTAATGGTTTGCACTTCTTAGGACAACTGTTTGTTCCCATTTTTTGACCACTTATCCATTAGGAAATAGCTTTTGGTCATACATGTCTGCATTGGCTCCCTATATTCCTACGCATCTTCAGTATTAGAACTGTGCTTCAACTTTTTGATTTAGTTTTTTACCAGTCCACAGCTTCTCTTCTAATATTAGGTATATTGTTTTTATTCCTATGTTGTGTATCACATCATATTCCTATAAAAACTTTTCAGTTTCAGATTTATCATCAGAGTTATCCGTTATATCTTTTGTGATCATGTCTATTGCTTCATAAGAACGTAGGATCTTAGAACTTTTTGGAAGAGAATTTAAAGGTCATAGAGTTCAAGTCCTTTATTTTTTACTTTTAGAAACTGAGACCCAGAGAAACTAAGTGACTTCCTAGGGTCTTATAGCAAGTAAGTGCTAGAAGCAGGATTCAAACCGAGGTCTTCTTGATTCCAGGTTTAACACTCCAACCATCTTTGAATAAGAGTTCCCAACTGTAGCAGTAAAAATTGCTCTATTTCATTCTTTTCTACTTTTAAAAGTAGACCTTTAATATTTAGCTTTAGCATCCTTTTTGAATTACTTGTAGTATATGATGTAAGGTGCTATTTTAAACCTAAGCTCTAGTAAAGTGTTTCCTAATTTTTGAGTCTTTCCCCTAAATAATTTATATTCTTAATTTTTATCAAATACTGAGTGTTCAGTTCACTTGTTTCTGATTTTTTCCTTTTCTTATCTGTTCTACATTAAAAATAATAATATTAAATAGTTTTGATAATTTCTGCTTTATGGTAAATATAGTTTTAAGTCTAAACATGGTGTTTCCCCTTCCTCCTTTTTTTTTTTTTTTGCATTTTCCCCTTAATAGTCTAGATATTTTTGTTCTCCAAACAAAGGCATATTTTATTTTGTTCTATAAAGTAAACCTTAAGTAGTTTGATCAACATATCAACAACAACCACAAAAATAAACAAGTTAACAGGTTGATTTGATGGCACTGATGTATTGCCACTACCAAAAATCTGTACTATTGGTACAACCCAACCAAGTACTGAAAGGCCCTCCAGTAATTTATTTTTTCTTTAAATAGTATTATATTTATTTCTTTAAATAGTATATGTTATTCTTTAAATAGTATTAAATAGTACTTTGTCTATGGAAGTCCTGAATAGCTTTGCGAGATTGATTGCTTGGTATTTTTTTGCAATTGGTTGGTATTTGGGGGGATTTCCCTTTATATTATTTTCTCTCAGGTTTTGTTATTGTTATATAGAAATACTCTTGATTACTGTGAGTTTCTATTGAATCTTAATACTTTACTGAAACTATTGCCACAATTAGCTACTTTATTGATTGTGCGGGGGCATTTTGTTTTTTAGTGTAATTATTTATGCTTTTTTTCTGACGTAGAACTATCCTTGTACTCTCATTATGAATTCATTTTGATCATAGTGGATAATTTTTTAGATTAATGTTATCTTTCTGGCTAGAATTTTATTTAAAGTTTTTTGAAGCAATACTCTTTAATGATATATGGTCTTCCTTTCCTTTGCCTTTTATCTTTAGTTTAGATATTTGGACAAGATTCATCTCATAAGAGGAGATAATGGCTGAGTTTTTAATTAATTTTAATTTCTTTTATTCTGCCTAAGACCCTTCCCTTGTGAAAAGAAAATAGGAATTGCCATCCTCCCTCTGTTCACCCACAGACTTAGCAGGGGTACATCACTTGTTCTCTTCTGTCCTCCAACTTCGGTCTTCATTTATGAAACTCCCACTTCTCTTGTTCTCTCTCACAAAAGACACTGATTTTAGGCGTCTCAAAAGATTTAATTCATAGTGCCTCAGTACAACAGTTCTGCTTTAACTTCTCCAGATTCTTATAATTTCCAATTCAATTTTTAGCCCTTTAGGTCATCTATCTCTGTAACCTCGTATTTCATACTTTCCCTTTAAAAAAACAACAATCTTTAAACATGAGATAATTGTTTAGACTTTTCTTGATAATTGTGTATATTTGCCTTTCTTGCAAGTGAAATATTATACTTACCTCTTGTGGGTATTTTTTTTAATCTCCAAGAATCTCTCATATACCTCTTTTTTTTATTTTTTGAGATGGGGGAGATGAACATCCATCTTTCACTGATTATTTTAATGGCTCAGTTTTCAGGATGTCATTTTGTGTTTCAATTTGAGTTCCTTTGCTTTTTGGAATGTACTATTCCAGTCTTTCCTCTTATTTTTCTTGAATGTGGGATAATCATATGTTATTTGAATTGCCTTTCCTTCAAATTTGAAGTTTTTATTTGCCACTTAAAAATTTTGTCATGTGTTACTGAAATTCTTAAGTGTCGCCACTACATGTCTTTGAAGTTTAATGTACTTGATATATTTACTTTGGTAATCTGTGGATTCTCTTATCCTTGGTTGTCTATATTTTAAAGTTCTAGACAGTTTTCCTTTAGTGTTTCCTTCATTTTGATATTTAGATATTTTTTGATTTGTAATGTTCTTCTAGGAAACCTGTGTTACTTAATTTTTTTTTCTGCATACCCTGTCTTCAAGGTCAGTCTCTTTGACTTGGATAAAATTCATGTATCTTTAAAGTACTCTTTTGCTTATCTTCTTCCAGATTTTCTTACCTTTCTGCAAATTTGTGTTTTAAATGTTATTCTCTCTCACATGTTTACTATATGGATAGATTTTTCTGTCATGTATTCAGTTTTTCCCATTGTACTAATTGTGTTCTTAAGTTTTGCATTTATAACTCTAAAAACTGGTCTTAATTCTTTCCTAATCACTTCTTTTGTAACGTTCATTTCTCTTTTGAACCATTCTGGAATTTCTTGTTGTTCCATGTTTCTGGGAAGTCCACAGGATTCTGTCCTTTACCCAGCAATACTGTTTTACTTTTCTTCATATTATAATATTTGTTTAAAGTGTTTTGGTTTTACTTCTTATTCTTCTTTTTGCTTTCATGATCCTCTCTTTTGGTTTATCTGCTTGTGATCTAGGCTTTTATTAAAAATCTTGTCTCCTGCTACTGTGTTCTTTGAGCTATTCTTATGTATTTCTGGTCCTTCTCTCTTTGACCTCCCTCTTATGATTGTGCCGTGTCCCATGCATGGGCTTTTGGATGATCTCACAGTCCTTGCATTAAGAAAAGTGACAGTTAACTGGGCTAGGGTTCTGCTCTTAGTAATATCCAACAGAAGAGTAACTCCCACTGATTTCCTAGCCCCTTTCCTTAGGGTTCCATGCTTGTCTCTTCTGTAGCTTCAAGCTTTGAAAACCATAATGTTTCTAACTCATCCAGTTGCCTTCATCCTCCTCTTTCTTTTCCTTCATGTAGTTGGGCAGAATTTGTGTCTCTGTGTCTAGTATTTCTTTTAATGGGTGGGGGTATGTTTGGGCTGATTCACCTCCATAATGGATCCCTAAACTTTTTTTAGAGTTTTGTTTTTTTTTAATGCTCACTAATATAAGAGCTTGATTTGGGGAGAGGTATGCTGAGTTGGAGCTCTAAGTAATTAAGTTCTCTAGTGTTAATTCATGCATTTTATTTGTTTTCTACTTTATGTATGTGTGTCAAAGGAAGATGAATTGTTTTCCTGTGGAATCAACTTGTATGTATCTGGTACATAATTACTTTTTTTTTTTGAGTTCAGACATTTAAAGAGACTGTTAAAAAATTATTTCACTATCTTTAAAGAAGCTGTTCAATGTTCATGTCTATCTTTTCTCTTCTGAGGCTCATAACTTTAGTCGGTAGCAACACAGAAGAAAAAGAAATACTGTGTAAAAAACTGTCTTCTGCTCAAAATCACCTTTTTTAGGCCCTTTCTCCCTCTCATGGTGATAGCATTTGCTCCCATATGAATCACTAGAAGTACATATTCATTATTAGATTTGACTAAATATTGTCAGCATCATCATTGTTCCACCAAAGAGAGATAGCTATTCACTCTTCAGAAGTTGTCACTTATGGATAAGAACCTTGAATATCTTTAAAAAAAAAACTGGATTAGCAAGTCTGTATTCCTTCCTTCTTAATAACAATCGGTGATATTTTATTTATATGTGTGTTAGAGGGATTAGTTCAAAGTACTTCAACATTCTAAAACTACTGCCAACATGCACGTAGGTGAATCTTCCTAAAACATTTGCTTAGATCTTCTCTGTTAAAAATCCTTTAAAGGGCATATCCTGGTGGATAATATAAAAATTTTATATTTTATAGCTTAGTAATCAAAGTTGGTCAAAATATATTTTTACTTACCTAATTCCCATTTCTTCAAAACAATCTATTTACAACAAGACTTTATTCCCTTTATTCCCTTAATCCTTTATTCCCTTAATAAGCCATGAACATTTCCACCTCCTTGCTTTTTTGTTCATGCTGTTTTTCTGGTACAAAATTCTCTCCTTTCTCCTCTCATGAGACAAGCTTAAATTCCATTTCTGCCTTAAATCTTTCCCAAAGCTCTTCAGCTTATACTGGAATATTATCATTGCCTGACATTAATTTTGACACTGAATTTGTTCTGTGTGTGTTTTGAACCCTATCCCTCTAACACACACATACACACTTAAACTGTTATAGCTAAATTCTGCTTTTGTTATCAGTGCAATCTTATGCGGGTTCTACACATACATTCTTATTAAACACTTTTTCACATTAGTCATGTTGCATAGAAGAATTAAAATGAATGGGAGAATCCATGAGAAAAAACAAAACAAAACATAACAAAACAAAAATAGTTTGGTTCATTCTGCATTTTCGACTCTATGGTTCTTTCTCCAGATGTGGATGGCATTTTACATCAAGAGTCCTTTGGAAATGTTTTAGGTCCTTGCATTACTGTGAAGGGCTAAGTCTATTAGACTTAGTCCTCGCACACTGTGGCTACTACTGTATATAATGTTCTAATGGTTCTGCTCATTTCACTCACATCAGTTCACATAAGTCTTTCCGGGTTTTTCTGAAGTCTTCCTGTCTGTCATTTCTTATAGCACAATAGTGTTCCATTACATTCATATACCACAACTTGTTCAGCCATTTCCCAATTGATGGTCATCCTCTCGATTTCCAGTTCTTGGCCACCACAGAACGAGCTGCTATAAATATTTTTTTACAAGTGAGTGCTTTTCTCATTTTTACGATCACTTTGGGATTGCCCTAGAAGTAATATTGCTGATTCAAAGTGTGTGCATATTTTTATAGCCCTTTAGGCATAGTTCCAAATTGCTCTCCAGAATTATTGGATCAGCTCACAGCTCCACCATCAATGAATTAGTGTTCCAACTCTCCCACATCTTCCCCAACATTTATCATCTTCCTATCTTGTCATGTTAGCCAATCTGATAGGTGTGATGTAGTACTTCAGAGTCATTTTGATTTGCATCTCTACTCAAAGTGATTTAGAGTATTTTTTTGTATGACTATAGATAGCTTTATTTTCTTCTTCTGAAAGCTGCCTGTTCATATCCTTTGACCATTTATCAATTGAGGAAGGACTTGTATTCTTGTAAATTTGACTTATTTCTCTATATATTTTAGAAAAGAGGCCTTTATCAGAGACACTGGTTGTAAAAATTCTTTCTCACTTTTCTGCTTCCCTCCTAATCTTGCTTGCAAATTGGCTTTGTTTGTGCAAAAACTTTTCAATTTAATGTAATCAAAATTAGCCATTTTGCGTTTCATAATATTTTCTATCTCTTGTTTGGTAATAAATTTCTCCATTTTCCATGAATCCATAAATACCTTGCTCCCCAATTTGTTTATAGTATCAGCCTTTATACCCAAATCATGTACCCATTTGGACTTTATTCTGGTATACAGTGTCAGGCATTAGTCTGTGCCCAGTCTTCACCTCACTATTTTCCAGTTTTCCCAGCAGTTTTTGTCAGACAGTGATTTCTTATCCTAGAAGCTGGGGTCCTTGGGTTTATTGAACACTGTAATCATTGACTACTGTGTCTTGTATACATAACCTATTCCATTGTCCAGCCCCCCTATTTCTTAACCAGTACCAAGTGTTTTTGATGATTGCTGTTTTATAATACAATTTGAGATCTGGTATGACTAGCCACCTTCCGTGGCATTTCTTTTCATTCCCTCGGTATTCTGGATCTTTTGTTCTTCCAGATGAATTTTGATATTATTTTTATAGCTCTGGAAAATAATGTTTTGGTAGTCTGATTGATATGGCACATTAATATTAATTAGGTAGATTTTAATTTATTTATTTAGGTAGAGTTGCCATTATTATTAAATTAGTTTGGCCTACCCACAAGCAACTGATGTTTTTCCAGTTATTTAGATCTGACTTTGTGTGAAAAGTGTTTTGTAATTGTTTGCATATAGTCCCTGGGTTTCTTTTGGCGGATAGTCTACCAACTATCTTATAGTGTCTACCATATCTTTAAAGGAAATTTCCCTTTCTATCTCTGCTGTTGGGCTTTGTTATTAATATATGTAGAAACACAGATGATTTGTGTGGGTTTATTTTGTAACCAGCAACTTTGCCAAAGTTGTTTGTTATTTAAGGTATTTTTTTACTTGATTCTCTGGGATTCTCTAAGTATATCATCCTATTGTCTGCAAAGAGTGATGACTTAGTTTCTTCTTTGCCTGTTCTAATTCCTTCTATTTCTTTTTCTTCTCTTATTGCTAAAGCTAACATTTCTAGTACCATATTGAATATCAGTGGTGATAATGGAAATCCTTGTTTCATCTTCAATCTTCTTCTCCTAAGATTTTCAACCTTAGTATTTGTACCTTTTGGAAGAAGAAGAGTTGAGAGATCATTTAGTTAGGACACTCATATTTTAGAGGCAACTGGGTGGTACAGTGTGTAGTATACTGGGCCTGGAGTCTGGGAGACCTGATAAATTTCCTTCTTTTTCCTTTCCTTTCTTTCCCTCTTATTCCCCTGCCCTGCTCTTCTATCTCCTCTTTTTAGAGATGTGATAACCAAAGCTGTTAAATAGGGAAAAAAAGGTGGATCAATCCTCTGAGGAGAAGTGTAAAGAGAATGGAACAGAATCACAGTGTAATAATGAGAAAACTTACAGAATAAATACTAGACTATATAAGTAAGAGAAAGAAAAGTCAAGGAAAGAATGGTTGGAAAAGACTGGAGAACTAGAATAATGTATGGTTCTGAATTTGCCTTCAGATATTCTATAACCATTGAGCAGTAGGTATTGGGGATAAAAGAAGGATTGGAATAAGGTAGAGTTAAGGTGGGGGGGGCAGGAGGGGGATAGAATAGCTGACTGTGGATCCCTAATAGCTAATACTTGGTAAAAAAAACATACACACAAAACAACTCAAATTCCTGGTCAGCCTATGAAGAAGTTTGTCCACTCAGGTCAAATTAATTAGAAGTGAGGATTGGAGGAAGGCTGAAGCCATAGGGAGCAAGCCCTAAATTTAAAATCATAGAAGGAAACTAATGCTGAGCGATGATTTATTTCAGAACATAGTCATCCTGGTGTGGATTAGAGATTAAGATCAATTGAGTCATCAGAGGTAAAGAACTGTCATGTGAAGGCGTCGGGTGAGTCATCACTTTGAGTGCTGATGACCCTAAAGAACTGAGGGTTGCAAGAGAAAGCTGTAAATGAGGTACTAATATCACCTAGAAGTTGAAAAAATGCTTAATAACAATAGTAGCTTTTCTATAGCACTTCACAGTGTGCAATTTACTTTACAAATAATCATTTGTCTACACAATAAACCTGGGAAGTAGGCACTTGTATTCTCTCTGTTGTGTAGAGGAGGAATCTGAGCAGGCTGAAGTTAAGCGATGTGGCAATAATCTCAACACTACTAAGGATCTAAAGCCAAATTTAATTCAGATTTTCCTACCTCCAGGTCCAGCACTTTTTCTACTGGTTAACCCAGCTCCCTTGATATCTTCATCCTGAAAATAGTTGTCACTTAGGAAAATAATCACATGCATGAATTATGCTTCAGATTTACCTTTAAAACATTCATGTATGTTAACTGTGTTCTCTGTAGATGTTGTCCTCTATTTCTGATGTCATGTCACTTGACTCCCTTTTCTTTGTTTCTTCAAATTTTAAAATATTTACCTTTTATTTAAATTTTATTCTTCCACCAACTGGCATGCAGAACTTTCAGAAAAATCTCTTCTCCTTTAGATGAATGCTTGGTATAACTCTAGTGTGAAACTCCCAGTAACTCTTCTCTTAACCTGCTGTGAAAACTCTATAAAACACAATATTCTTATCTAGCATTTTCTTAACTCATGTAAAATTGCTGTATTTATGTTTTTTAAATTCAATTAATTTTAATTAACAAAAGTCTCTCTCATTTCCTAATCACTATTTAAAAAAAAAAAAAAGAAAAACAGAATCCTTGGGGGAAAATATATAGTAAAGTAAAACAAATTGCTGCATTTTTTATGACCAAAAAATGTTTTATTCTGTATCCTTAGTCCATCTCCTCTATATTCAGGAGGTAGGTAGTATGCTTCATAATCATTCCACCTGAGTTTTGGTAGTCATTGTGTTGATCAGAATTCTTAAGTCTTTCAAAGTTATTTATTACAGTTATAATATCATCTGATTTCGGGAATATCACAATCCAGGTTATCTCCTCCTTTGTAATAGTGGCTGCTAATTCTTGTGTAATCCTGATTGTGGCTCCTCAATACTTGAATTCTTTCTTTCTGGCTGCTTGCGTTATTTTTTGTTTGACCTCGAAGCTCTCAATATTGGATGATGTTCTTGGAAGTTTTCATGTTAGTATTTCTCTTGAGAGGCTCCCAGCGGACTCTTTCTGTTTCCACATTACTCTAAGGTTTCTTTGATGAGTTGTTGAGATAAGTTGTCTAGGTTCTTTTTCTGGTTATGAATTTGAGTGTAGCAATTCTTAAATTATCTCTCTTTGATTTGTTTTCCAGGTCAGCTCTCTTTGCTATGAGATATTTTTCCCCAGATTTTGACTTTGCTTTACTATTTTATTTTTCACATGGAGTCATTCACTTCTTTTTGGACAGTTGCCATTTTCAGAGAGTTCATTGCTTGGGTAAAATTTCATGCTTATTGTGCCAATACTTGAAATACTTCAAATTATTTCTTCCATAACTCTCATTTTTTTCATCTTTTTCATCTAATGTTCTCATTTCATTTACAATTAAGTTTTTAGCTCTTTTAATTTTTTTTTTTTTACTTTTGCTTCATCTCTTTCAGGAATTCTAGTTCAGCTTGTTGTTTTAATTTGAGACTTTGCTTTCAGTTGTTTTGAAGTCAGTATCTTCTGAGATTTTTCTTGAACATCCTTGTTACCATACTATCTCTTTATAGCATTATTCTATTTTTGGTTTTTTTTTTTCTTTACTCATTCTTCTAACCCACTTCCTGAGTTTGTACTTGTTGTTAAGACTTAACTCTATATACTTATAGAAAGAATGTCCAAGCTGAGCTTGTATCCTCTTGGATCCTACTGTTTCTTTCTTGGGCTACTGTGTTTTTCCCAGGATCTCATTGACAACTTAGACTGGGGACCTCTATATTATCGGTACTCCCAAACTGGTCTAATCTAGAGGTAAAGTCTGATTACTACTGTCCTGGTTTGAATTCTGCATATTTATGGGCTTGCTCCTCTTTGGAGTTCCAGTAGACTACTGTTGGACTTGGCTACTGTCAGTCAGATGAAAAGTTCTGGTTCAGAGTGACAGAATTGCATGTTTCCCTTTTTATTCTTGGTTTCTAACCCTAGTTATTCTGCTTCAGGCTTCAGACTTGAGTGAATGCTAGAGCTGAGACCTCACTCAGCTCCTGTCATGTGAACCACACTGCCACTACTTGCTTTGAAACTTGTTTTCCGCTCATTATGTAACAGTGCCTGGGACCACCCCTCACCCTGGAATACCAGCCCTAGACTCAGGTCCCTTTTCTGTTGCACAGTGGATTTGTCATCAGGTACTAGGTAGGCAGCTACAGAACTGCTGGTTGACACCTGTTTCTGTATCTTGCACAAAGTTGAACTGTCTTTGTGGGTCCAGAACTTACTTATCTGCACTGCAGCAGCCCTCTTTCAGTCCCTGTGTTGGAATGGTCCAGAATATTCCTGGATTAATCCAATTCCCAGTGTCTGCAGATCTTTTTCTTCACTTTCTTTTGTCAACCTGGGCTGGAAAAACATAACTTGCTATGATTTTTTTTCTTGGATTTACCAGTTAGGACTTGGTCTGGTGCATATTTTAGATCTTCGTTTTTGTGTTTGAGAGATTGGCTATACTTACTTCTACTATTTTACCATCCTGGATCTTCTTCCTTCTCTGTTTTTATTTACAAATTTACTCTTCTTGTTTTCTCTCTGTGTCTCTTTCTTCCTTTTTAGCATTTTCACCTCTCTTTGAAGTGTAAAATAATTTTGATTGCACTCTTTTTCTTTTAAATACACGAGAGGTGATTTTTTTTACTTTGAAGGCAGAAAATTTTAAGTTAGAGCATTGATGTAGAGTTGGGAAAGACCTTGTAGGCCATGTAATCCAACTTCTTCATTTTACAAATGAGAACACTGACACTCCAGGAAATTAGATAGTTTGCCCCAAGTCACATGGGTAGTATCAGAGGAAGAATTTTAACCCAGGTCCTCTGACTTCATGGTAACATTTTTTTCTACTTTGTCACTGACATTGTCTCTGAGGATCAGATTATAATCCTTGCTCAACTCTTTTTTTTTTATTAACTACATATCCTTAGACAAGTCCCTTGAGTTTCCTGAGCCTCAGCTTTCTGACCCACAAAATGGGGCTAATAATTTCCATGACTTGCCTACCTCATAGGATTTAAGATAAAGATAAAGTGAAGGACATAGGATTGGTTTGAAAACTTTGAAAATTTGTATTCATTCAACTTTGGGAATATCGTTGTTTTAGCTTCCTAACATCTGGGAGCCTTTTTTTTTTTAAACAAGTGCTATTCTTACCAAGGCCACTAATCCACAGGAGGATTATCAGTTGATTACATAAATAAAAAGAACTTACTTTTGTTTAATGTTCTTTTTTTGCTTGTTAAAGAAATATAAAGTCATCATTCATTTTTAATAAAAATCAAGCAGGGAACATAAAATCTATTGTAAATAAATCCTGGGTTATAAATAATAGTCCATCAACCAGAGCTTAATATTAAATATCTAGGCACTTATGTTCATGAATCATTTTTGGAAAAATCCAAGAGAGATAACCTGGTATAATGGATAAGAGTGCTGCCTCAGAGCTTGAAACACCTAGGCTCCCAATCCTGCCTCTGGATTTGGGGTAGATCTCTGGGTCTCTCAGAGTTCTAAGCAGTTCTCCAACACTGCAAGTTGAAAAAAATGTGTTGATCTCCATTGGCTGAAGGGGTTTCCTCATCTAAGACTTCTCTTTATCAGTGAAATTACAGGGCCAGTATCTATCATTATTCCCCCTGGAAAAACTTACTAAAATAATCAAGGTCATAAGTACTAATACTATGGGAGACATATTGAATTTATATGACAAAATATATCCAGGTAATTGAGACTACTTTAAAATTCCTATAAAAATATACCTACACACCACATTCTTTATTGTGTAGGGGTATGGGACCCAAACAAGCATACAAATTGCAAAATTGAAACGTTATAAAAGTTTCCTAAACATATTTCTCCTTTTGCTCTCTAGTATCCTGGCAGCTTTGGTCTGGGCAGAAGTTGGACTCCCCTCAGTTAGAGCATGTGTTCTTTGGCCATAATAAAATATAATAAACAAATAAACAAACAAAAGATTCCCGGGAGAACCAGCTATCAAAATTGTGCTATACCCAGCTACAGAAATGTAAGGACTAAATTTATAATTGTCATAGGCTGTGTCAACATTTTTGATGAGTCATAGTTACTATCATAGGAAGGTACCAGTCTCTCTAACTGCATCTTCTGAGTACACCATCTGATTGCTGCCTACCTTTTGCAAATGTGTAACATTTTACACATGATAGACAGTATTTAAAAGTAACCACAAGTGATCTCTCAGTCTAATCCATTTTATTTTTCCCAAGCTAAGACAAGGTAAAGATAGAAGGACACAGTGGGAAAGGGGCACCACTAGGAAAGGTGTGTAGAATGAGAGGCAGAGATATGAGCAGAGACAAGCACACAAGGAGAGAGATGAAATTTCATTCAGCAAACATTTGTTACATACCTAGTATCCTAAGGTATGGTTGTTTCCACGTGTAGTTATGTTAAGCACGGGATGCAGAAATGGCAAAGTCACACAACCCCTCTTCTTGAAGATTTTACAGTCTAATAGAGATTATAATATGACCATACCAGTTATTGTGATATGAAAGAAAATGTGGTAAAGGCAAAGTAAGAATTTAAACAACTTTTTATAAGTATTTAATGTGAAATGGGTGTTAGAAGAGATTTAATGGAAGAGGTAGTATTTGAACTAAATATTCCACAGACGTAGATAGCGAAATGCATTCTGGGTCTTGCTGGTAATTTATGCAAGCCCAGGAAAAGGCAGAATATAATCAAGGAATGGCTTACGTAAATTTGTATAGAATTGTAGAGGGCATACAGATGATTGAAGTGAAATGACATTGGAAATCTAGGTTGAAGCTATATTGTAGAGGTCTTTACATATCAAGCTAAGGAGGTTGATTTTATCTTATAAACATTGGAGGAATCATTCACTTCTATGTGTTACAAATTGTGTTTTACCAGGTATGTGAATGCTGTATTGGAGAATGGAAAGAGTAGAGGCAAGGGAACTCATTTGGAGATATCTACAAGAGTCTATAATCAGAAGCAGTAGAACCCCAACTATGGTGGTGCTTTTCATTGTGAGTGAATAAAGAGAATATGTGAAAGGGGTTGGTAAGGCTGCCTCAACAGGTCTCAACTACTGATTGAGTACAGGAGTTACTTGATTGAAGATGACTGTAGAGTTGAACCTAGACAACTAGGAAAATGGCATATAGAATTAGAGAATTTGCAAGGAGAGAGGTTTTAGAAAGAAGATGAGTAGTTCACTTTTCAGCGTATTGGCAGGAAATCCAAGAATTTTTGCAGGTCATGGGTAATGTGGGGCTGGAGATCAGGGGAAGAAATGGAGAGTTAGATTTGGAATTCATTTGCCTCACATAGCAGCTCTTTGAATACTTGGAGACGGATGTCTAACTCTGTCTCAAGTCTTCTCTTTTCTGTTCTAAACATCTCCACTTCCTTTAGCTGATCCCAATGGCATGAAATCAAGGCCACTCAAGAGTCCAGATTTCCCTGTGTCAATGTCCTTCCTAAAGTAAGGCACCCAGAACTGGAATCCAACGCTTTAGATGTGATCTCCTTTGCTTGTTGTTCTCATTTCTTCCTTGGCCAAGATATTGCATCTTTCTTAGCACAGCCCAACTCATTTTAGACTATTGTATCACAATAGTAACTCATAATGAGATTATAGGCTATTAACTCTCCTAGGTCTTTGTTTTCCAACACAATGCTTTCTGGCCACATCTTCCCATCTTGCGCTTTTGAAATTGATATTTTGAAGTCAAGTGGAAGATTCTTAGAAGGAAGATTCTTTCTCCTTTCCAGAGGTGCAAATCTCACCTTGAAGAGGTGATGAAACCTCTCCTCTTCTTCAAAATCCTTTGGTTTTTAACCTAAGGTTTATTTAATCAGTAAACATTTACTGAACAGCTTACTGTGCTTCAGGCACTATGATGAGCACTGGGGATAAGAAATTTTGGTGTTTGGACTGGAAATTTAACACAGTCAGCAGTGTGGTGTGTCAGGTAAAGAAGTTAATTTAATTTTAGACTTCATTAAGAGAGGCATAATGTTTGTTTAGAATGTTCTGAATACTATATTATTCTGTCCCTGTCAGACTAAATTTGGAGTATTATGCTTAGCTCTGGGTTCCACATTGTAGGAATGGCATTAATAAGCTAGAAAAGTCAACTGGATGGTGAAGGATCTTGAGATCATGCCACATGAGAATCAGTTGAAATTGGAAATGTTTAGTCATGAGCAAAAAACAGGATAGCAGTGTTCATGTGTTTGAAGGACTAACATTATTAGAATAGTCCCTGGCATATAGAAGGTGATTAATAAGTGTTGATTGATTGATAGCATATACAAAAGAGATTTCATTTCTTAGGATTGGCCTCAGAGCCCCATGGAAGGCCAGATTTCCCAAGAGATAGAATATTCAACAAAAAAAAGTGATATCTTTGGGGATTGTTGGTTCTTACAATGGAGGGATCTTTAGGATCTTCAGGCCCAGCTCAGTGCTCACTTGTTAGAGAGATGTTGCAGACTGGATTTTTATTCAGGTGAAGGGTAGACTATTTGAACTGAGGTCTCTTAGAATGGAGATTCTGACTTTAGTCACCAAAGGATCCCTATGACAGCTTCTGAGTCATGCCTTCTGAAATCATCTCACCAGTTTTACTTGCTGGACAATCTTTAATTGGCACAAGTTTTTCAAATCCACTTGCTGAAAACATTAGTCAGATTAGAATGATGTAATCTCTCAATTGTACTTATAGCAGGCAATACACAGATTAGTTTGTCAATTCTCTTTCTGTCATGCCTCAGTACATATGACCCCATGTATTGCTCTGAACCTCAGGTAGCCTCTCTGTAGCAGCCCTCAGAATTCACTGAGTCCTGACATCAATAGAGGCCCTTTCCCAAATTTCTTCTATTTCCACATGCAATTGTGTTCACTTGCCCAGAAATGCTTGCAATTTTCTTTAAGAATAACTTCATATTATAGAATTTAGACTGGGGGTGGTGCAGCGGTGGAGGAGGGAACTAAGGGATAACCTCAACTAACCTGTTTTCGTTTTATTGATCATGTCATGTCACCCAGAGACAAGTCATGTCTCCCTGGCTTGTCCAAGGTCACATAGCTACTAAATAGTAGAGAACTAGCTTGTAAACTCAGGTCTCATGCTTTTTCTAGTACATCATGTTATAGCTATAATTTAATTAAAACATATATCTTAGTTATTATATTTTACTCTTTGTTTATGTAAGACTTCATATTGCATAGTGTATAAGCAGTTATTTTGTGGTTAATGTGGTACTCGCAACCCTTTCCAGGGCAATTGTGGCAGCTGGCTTTTGTTGAGGAATGTAGCCCCTGTTAGAAGTGTTTCCATGAGGAAATTAGAGTTGACTTATGTTATTCCTATACATTTATTTACAGCCCTTTTTCAGGAATATAACTTATCACAAGTTTTAAGACTGCCTATATTGGTTTTTCAATTCAAACTATATGTCAGACTTGGAAAAGGGTTCCTTGGTAATTTACAGTGCTGGAAAATAGAACTTATGGTAAAAGTTTAAATTTGCTGAAATTATTTAACTGAGGGATTGGGAGGTGAGTTGGAAGTATTCATGGGAGAAATATAATTACATGAAAGATTTTAAAGACTCAAACTACATGTTAAATTTTAAAGCTAGATATAATGAAGAACTTTCTTAAGAATGTTATCATATAACACTTAACCCAGGGATGAGGAAACCTGGAACCTTGAAGCTACCTGTTAACTGAATCAGGTGTGCAATGACTTACAGACCTAAAGGTCCACATGTGGCCTCGAGGCTGCAGGTTCCCCACCTCTGAGTCCTAACCTACGTATACTTTGAAGGAAATTGTGGAATCTTAATTTTAAGAGCAAGGAGGTACTATTGGGAGCTTTAAAATATTACCAATCTTTATTATGCGTGGTTTAGGTATACATTTTTGTTACTGACAAGACAGGTTAAATGTGATTATGTGAAATTAAGTTTATTTACAATCATGCGCCTCTTTGCACTAACTACTGTAAATTATAGTCTCCACTGAACATTAAAGGGTATTGTTTTCAATTCCTTTAAGGTTGAATTTCTCTATTTTTTTCAGAGAGCATTAGGTAGTCAAAAATCCAAAGTAGTTGAATTCAGCAATAAAGACACCTCTGAAATTAGCAATGAACAAGATAAAGAAAATTCCATAATGAAAAGTGAACCAAGAAGAGTTAAGATATTTGATGGAGGGCAAGTACCAATTTTATTTTTTGAACTAGCATTTTAAAAATTAATATTCCTTGTTTTGATATTTTAAAATATGATCATTATTTTCTGATTTTATGTTGTTAGCCTATATAAATTCACAGATGTAATTCAACATTTATGCAGAACACAGCCCTTGCTGCAAAATTAGCATAGAAAAATATTTATTCAGTTTACTTAATTCTGTTTAGTGAGGGATCAGAATTATAATTGTTTATATTTGCAGGAAAAAAGAACAATAGTAATTATTAAGTAACAGGGAGGCACTTGTGAGTGAAGTCTCTTTGAAGTTTGAGGTTTCATATCTAGTTGTATAGCAATAGACCGTATCTTTCAGTATCTTGAAAGTTCTATTTATTTAATTTGCCTAGTCTGAGAAAGGTATATTTGAGATACCCACATCTATTTTGATATACAATATGTTGCTTTATGAGCTGTGGTGTAATAGTGATATGGAGCTGGTCTTAGGTTCACAGAGAGCTCATGTCAGGTCCATCCTCTAACACCTACTAGCTGTATGACCCTAGAGAGTTAACTTGTCAGTGCCCCAGGTAATAACCTTGTAAGAATATCATTTACAGAGAAGAGTTGATAGAGGGAGTTTTCTCACTAGGAGTTCCCTATTGTAAAGGAATCCTAGACTTGGACACATACACACAGACACACACACACAGACATACACACCTCACATATGCATATATGTATATATAAAAAACCACATTGAACTTTAAGTTGTAGTGTAGTACAAAGTGAGAACAACACACAATGAAAAAGCAGCTAACCTTGAAAGGAGGATTTGAATTCTCCCTCAGTCATCTTCCACCTAAGTGAACTTGGGCAAGTTACCTCTTTGAGTTTCCATTTTCTCATCTGTAAAATAGGGACAGGAGTAATTGCATTAATTACTTTAAGTGTTCTTGTAAGGAAAGTGCTGTATAAAACTTAAAGCACATATAATGTAAGCTATAATTATGTAATACTGTTTGTGTGTATGTGTGTGTGTGTGTGTTTAGAAAAAGCACTGAAATCAGTACTGAAAAAGAGAAGAGTTAGAGAGGATTTCAAGCTGAATTAGAATTAGCTCCTAGTTTATTAGATGTTTCTTAATATAAAAATAGACTGATCACAAATGCACAAAAGCCTTATGTTTTGAAAACTCTAGTTGTGCCATCATTTGTTTTATTTCTTTGGGGATTGTATTTAATCATTACTTTCCTATTCATATTTCCTTCTTTAAATTAGATATAAATCAAATGAAGATTATGTCTATGTTCGGGGTAGAGGAAGAGGAAAGTACATCTGTGAGGAATGTGGAATACGCTGTAAGAAACCTAGTATGCTGAAGAAACATATTCGCACTCACACAGATGTTCGTCCTTACCACTGCAACTACTGTAATTTCTCCTTCAAGACCAAAGGTAGAACATAAGTTTTTTAAATTTGCCTTCTATTTATATATAATTAAAGTTGCTAAGCATTTTACTTTGAATATCCTTATACACACAGACATACATACACATACATACAAAACACATACATACATATACATATATTTGCTTAATAAGTGCAAATTGCCTTAGAGATTGTATCTGTTTGCTATCTTAACAATAGCATGTCCACCTCCTCCCCCTCAAGGTATTTATATCTCTTTCTCTAGATCCTGTGGTAGGGGTGGGGTAGAGGGAACAGACTCTATATAATCTTTTTAAAATATCATAAATGTAAAATTTTAAAATTAAAGCAATAATTTCCCCCTATGCATAATAAGTTAGATAGCTCTGTGGCTAACATTTTTAGAAGTAGTCACTTTGATAGTGAGGAGATAAGTAAGAATATTGTGTTATAATTAATTTTATTAGTAACCTTTAAAAGATTAAGAAGAGGTTCAAAATGAAAACCACAATAAGCTTTTGAGAATTTATAAAACAATACTTTTATCTAATTTTTAGTCCTTGAACCCATTTCTCTTTCCTCCATAACATCCACATATATGAATGCTGTCAAATCTTAACTTGTGACAAGAGTGTCCTGCTTCCTAATCTCCGTATAGTTTGTTCATAAATGTATCTCAGAAGAAATCAATGAAATTATACCTATTATTCCCTTAGCTACTATATGTATAATTTTAATCAAATCATAAGCATTCCCAGCACTGTTAAGATCGTGACAAAATGCTGGGTAAATTATTACTTTTGTTAACACTCCCTAAATTCGCTGCTATAGTTAAATGCTTTTACTAATATAAAGATGAACAATTTCTTATTCAATCGCACTTTGTCGAGAATAGCAATACAAGTGGAGGCTTCATGAATAATCTCTTTGAGTTTTTTTGTTTATTAAACATTTATGTTGGAAACAGTCATATTAGAAAATCATCTATATAAAAGAACAGTATGAACCTTACACTATGCAGGGACATTATGTTATTAAGGAAATGTTTGTTATTAGTTTCTCCTCTTATAATACTCTTCTTATCTTTTCAGAACTTTTTTATCTATTTTTAAATTAAAATATTTGTTTTCTTCTTTAGAAGTTTCACTTTTTCAGTGACATTTAATATTTCACAATCTAGAAAATTTCATTATTTCAGTGGTATTCACTTTATTTATAGTTTGCCATGGGGATGCATGAGATCAACAAAAACACATGGGCCTCAAGGCTTGTTTGGGTTTGCTTGTGGTTCCCAAGTGACAGTGATAGAGTAGCAGAAAGTGGACTAAGAATTGCCCAGACTATCAATAACTATTACAGAATTTCAGTCCCTGTTTGAAGAACTCAGAGGAGGAGAAGGAGGGGCTCACTGATTCTGGAGACAGCCAGTTCCACTTTTGGAGAGCTCCAGTGATTAGGAAGGCTGTTTTTATATGGTTTTGGAATCTTCTTCTCTTCAGCTTCTACTCTTTATTCCTAATTCTGCCCTCCAAGGCTAAGCAAAAGAAATGTTTTTTTCTCTTCCACATGATAGCCCTTGAAACATATGATAGTTAACATATCTCTCCTAAGTCTTCTCTTTTCCATACTAAACATTCTCATCTGTCATAAGTTCTTTCACCTCTCCATCCTGCTTGTCCCCTAGTCGATCTCTAACTTGTCATTGTTTTTCCTCCGGGTGGTACCCAAAACTTCACACAGTACAAGAAGTATCATCTGACCATGATTTGGCTAGTATAGCAAGGCTGTCACTTGGCCTATTTTGGATGCTATGCACTTTTAAACCTATCATTTCTCCTTTAAGTATTCTGTCCTTACTAAAAATCCTTACTTACATAAAGACTTATCACATGATACATTCCTGAGTGTTACAGAGTTACATAGAATTGTCCAGAGTATTCTAGATTGGCAGACTAATTGTATAGTTACATTTGATGGTATCTGATACCATACTTCTGTTAATATGAGAGTTTCCACATCACACTAACTCAAATTGAATTTACACTCTACTTAAATCCCCAGGTGTTTTTCACATGAACTCCTTTCTAGTCAAGTCTGCTTCATCTTTTGCTTGTACAGTTGATTAAAAAACAAAACCAAAAACATTACAATTGCATGTGGTTTGATAGAAAAAGTGTTGGATAGGGATTCAGAAATTCTGACACTAACTCTCTTTATAAACTTTATAACCTTGAGCCAAGTCATTTTTCCTCTCGACCTCAGTTTTCCTATCTCTAATGAAAGGAGCTGGCTAAGATATCCAAGTCCTCTTCTATTTCCAAATCCATTTATGCATACTTCTCCTTCTGCCTTGTTATCTCTGTTGGAAAAAAAAATCTTTTTCTCCCATGATTATAACCTTGTGGTTATCTTTGACTTTCCCTTCTTTTTTGACCTTTCATATCCATTCACTTATCAAGCCTGATTAGTAGTAACTTTGCAACATGACTTAATTCCATCCCTTTCTCTTTCCACTGCTACCTCTCATAGTTCACACTCTTAAAAGCACCTGCCTAGACCACTGCGGTATCCTCTTTAAGTATTCCCATTACCCCACTGTGTTCCAAGTCATCCTTCATACAGCAGTATATCAGAATAATCTTTCTTATATATAGATATAATTTTATCACTCTTCTACTCAGAAATTTTAATTGCTATTCTATGTACCAAATTCAAACTTTAGCCTGATATTCAAAGTTTACTATAATTAGGCACCATGTTACTCTTTCCACACTTGTCTACACTTATCTCATGTACTCTCTTCAATGTACTCTTAATGCTATAGCTAAACTAGACTATTATGTTCCTGACGAACATTCGCTACATTCCCCCCTTGCATCATGCTCACACAGTTCCATATGCCTGGAAAGTCTTCTCCCTACTTTTTGTTTAATTCCAACACAACCTTATAGCTCAATTCAAAGGTCACTTCCTCTAGAAATCTTTCCCTTGTTTTCCTCTACCCAGTAATAATTCCTCCCCACATACCCTTTGATCTCATCTAGCATTTTGTTTAGCAGCTCTAAAGCATTTGACATGAAAGATAGTATAGTATAGTTACCAGTATTCATGTCATTCTTCCCTACCCCATACCCCTTTAGCTTATACACAAGCACTGTAGCATGGTATAAAGAGAGCTGGCCTTGGAGTTTGGAAGACCTGGTTCAAGATCCCCTCTGATACATACTGGCTGTGTGATACTAAGTGAGTCACTTAACTCAGAATTAGTGCCACAACACTCTTAAGATTATAAGTTGCAAGGGAGTTGCTGATCTGCATTGGTAGAGAGGAGGTTTCCTCATCGGAATTATCCTATACAAAATCACAGGACTGGTTAAAAAAACAAGTGGAACAAACAAACCTCCTTCTAGCTTGTGAGTTCTGAAGAGAGTAGGAATTACATCTTATTTGAACTGTTTTACCCCATATAGTTCCTGCAATGGGTGTCTGCGCACAGTTGGCATTTCAGTATTTATTGAATGAATTTATCCCAGTTGCATCTTATTGTCTTTTGTCACTCTAACAAAGTACTCTTTCACTGCCTTATGATGGCCTGGATGAAGCACTGGATTCCCAAAGGCTATGCCACCAGCAGAAGGTATGGCAGGTTTTACTAAGTACAAAGACTGTTCCAGGAGCAGTTTATCATGCAAGGGATCACCATTTGAAATTTGTTCAGTGGATGATCAATTCTTTGGTCCTGTCAACCAGTGGAACAAACAAAAAGGTGTAATGGCTTCCAGGCTTGGGCAGCTTTCTTCTGCTTAGGCTTCTGCAGTGATAGGTGAAGAGCAATCGAAAAGGAGGAAGAAAATGCTAAGAATCACACAGTGTTTATACTAGTCACAAGTTGGTCATACTCCTAAGAGCACTGAACCAAATGGTGATAGTGACATTCTCAACTCTAAATGAAGTCGAAAGCCATACTGAAGTTGCCACTAAATAGAAAATCGACTCACAGGTTCTCCTTGAATAATTGAATTTGCAAATTGATTACAGAATGCACTCCAAGCAATGAGAAAAATCATTTCATGGGATTCTTGATCCTCTCACCTTGAAGTACTTGTGATGGCACATGCAAAAAAGATCATAATGAGATAATTACAGCTTATATACCATCATCTGATGTAAAGATTGAAGAGACTGAGAAAGTCTGTGAAAAACTCTAAAGTATTCTTCAGACCACATCAAAGCATACAGCAACATTCATTGCCCTCATTGTGATGCTAGGCAAAAGGAAAGACCTCGAAAAACATAATGGAGAATATGATTTATGTTTAAGGAAGAAGTAAAAGGCTTATAGACTACTTAAGAGCCTCATGTCTTTATATCTTAAATGCTTGCACAAATAGTAGAAGGCATTGGGATTAGTGAGGATTGAACAACAATAAAAAAATGACATCGAGTGTGTTTTAATAGACAAAAGTTACTGTACCCAGGACGTCATTCAGTAAGCACTTATAAAGGACTTACTGTTTCTGAATCAGATCTTTGTACAGTGAGACCATCTACTTGCCGCCCTATACTTGTTAGAGCAAAAATTAGAATGAACAGTAAATCAGAAGAATGGAAATGAAAAGATAAGACATGCAAGTAAATGTACCTAATCTAATTTCATTAAAATACTAATGGTTAACTTGGATAGTTTATAAATGAACTGAAATCAGTAGGTACCATCATCATTTCCTCTGTACATTTAACTAATATCAATCCAAAAGGAGACTAAAAGAGCCCTAGAAGCACCTCACCTAGGAAATACTTGAGCTCTGTGTTAAATAGGAATATATGATAATTAAGGACAATACCTTTGTAGAATAAAAACACATGTAAAATCATATGTAAGGAAATATTGTGAGATTTTGCACACTATTATCTTATAAAACAGTGAAGAATAGAAGAAAGGGAAATGTTTGCAAGAAACCTCTTGTGGGACCATACTTGAGTTAGTTTATCATAAAGCAATTTATAGATAAGGCTGGAAGGAAGTAAACAAGCAAACAAAAATTGAAACCTATTATCCAGTGTTTCCTTAATGATCTATTTTCATTGTTAATGACAGTGGATTTAGTGTGTTTGGACTCATAACCTCAGTCCTACATGGACTATGCATGTGGCATGTATAAATGTCATGCAAGAAGATCCAATGAAGGAGAGCTGCTGGATCAGACAAAGTATTCACAGAAGAAAAAATAAAAAAAGATCCTTGTAGAAGGTTATACAAATTTGAAAGCATGGAAGGAGTAAATAAAAAGATACCTGAAACATGAGAAGATAAGAGACAGTAGGACTGGGATTTGAGGCAGGGGAAGATACATCTATTATTGTTGTCAGAAAAAAAAAGTAAACTGGAAGATATCAATAACTATAATTCATATGCCTATTTTCTTATCACTGTAAAATCCTTGAAAGTGATCTTTATATTTAATAAGCTTACCCTCATTGAGGATATGAAAAAGTGACCCAAAAGGTTTTTGTAAATTATTTTCTGTGGCAAACCACATCTTTAAAATCAATAGACTGGAGAATAAAGAAGATATAAGATTCTATAATGTTTGTTGCTTTTAAAAATAACTTGAGGACTCGTCCTTTAGTAAAATGCAACTTTAAAGGCTCCCCTCTGATAAAATTTCTCTCATACATATGCTAATATCTAACACAATGCCTTTATAGTTATGAGCACGGAGATAACTTTATCAGTCCTCTCAACATTAACTCTTTCAATGAGCAGAGATAAAACAAGACTGTGTTCTACGTTGAGTCCAAGTTGAAGAGGATTTTTCCTATAAAAAGAGATTGTGTCATATCTCAGCACATTATATTGCAGGGTCATCTGAATGAGCTCCTTTGAGATTGGTTGATGTACAGACAGGAAACACTATTTGGATGGAGTGCCCATTGTCCAGACTATAAAATGTAATTTGGACAGTAAATTGAGCTGGCCATGTGTGTGTGTGTGTGTCTGTCTGTCTTGGGTATACATGCAAATGAATAATGAACTGGGCTCAATATTGAAAAAGAAAACAGACTAGAATGCATTTTGGAAATAATGTAGGAAATAATGAACTCTCAGTAGTGTCAAGCATTTCCCTGCAACAAAATCTCATTTAAAAAATAAATAAATATTTTCTCATTGAAATTATATAGCTGTGAATCATGGAATACCAAGGTCTCCAAGGACTCAAATTGTGGTCATCTAAAGAGAAATGGAGAAACATACAGTGTTATGTAAGTGGGTTATAGCATAATACCAGTGGTGACTTATGCAGAAGAAATGGTGTAAAAAACCAGGAAACATGATCAGAAAAGGTGAGCCTGTCATAACAAGAGCAAGGAATACTACACAAGTGCTACAGTGGAATGGAGAGTATGTTCAAAGAGCCCAAGAAAAACTTTCATCACATTAGACAGCTCTGCGATCTACACTGATGGAATAAGCGTCTGTGTTGATAAAATCATCAACCCATGGAGACTTCTTTTTTTGAATCCTGACTTTTTTTAATCCGTTGCCTTAGCTATCCCTGTCAACTTTCTATCATCTGTAAATTTGATAAGCATTTCGTCTATGCTTTTTCCAAATTCTTTGTACCTTGCATGTTCTTTCATACCCTACTTCATATTATTATCTAATTGTGTGTCTCTCTCTCATTATATAATTTACTTGAGAGAAAGAAATGGATCTTAATCAACTAAATTCAACATTTTGTAAGCACTTGTTATGTGCAAATATAATTTATTTTATTTTATTTGTTTTATGCCTCACTTGAGATGTTCACCACTGTTATAGAAGAGATCCAGCAGAGTCCAAGTTGAAGAAGGATTCCTTGTAGATGGTGAGGTCCTCCAGATGATCCTGTTTGTGGATTCTATTTTGTTGATTTCATCAAACTCCAAAATATTGCAGAACCTCCTAAATGAGATTTATGATTACTCAAAAGAATTTGACCTAACCATTCAACAGGCATTTATTAAGCGCCTACTGTGTATTCTGGCACTGGGAAAACTGGCTGGGAAAACAAAGACAAAAACAAAACAATCCCTGCCTTCAAGGAACTTAGATTTGATTAGGGGAAACAATATGAACACCAATAAATAAATATACATGTAAAGTAATTTCCATGAGGGAGGACACTAGCAATTGAGGGGAATCATCTTAAACCTTGAGTAGAAGGTGTCATGTAAGCTGGCCCATGCACAAAAAACTAAGAGATTGAAGAAAGCCTGTTGTCCAGATTATGATACAGAGTTGGATGTCCAGGCAGTTTATAGAATTATAGAACTCATCCATCAATTCAGTAACTAAAAGTGTCCTTGATTGCCTTTAGGAAATTACAAATTTCTTTTAAGGACCTCAGCTTTTCCCCAAAACAGAAGTCCATTTTTTTTTTTTTGAACACCAATATGCTTCCAGTAATGATGTGTGGCTGGGTATCTTGGAGCACTGTAGTCCAGATGAAGTAAAGTTGAAGATCCCAAAGAATATGGAAATGTGCATGGTGGGCATAAGCAGGAGACAACAGATTGCTAACAAGAAGGTACAAAGGAGAAGCGGTGCAAAGGATTTTGTCTAAACCTGTGATTTCATTGGTTTAGGGAACTGCTGGTGAAGAAATTCCCTCAGCCAGTATGGATCAGCAGCTGTTCTCCTTAGAGAGTAATTTAGAGAGTTGTTTGAAGGCCCCAAGAGATTAAGTGACTTCCCCAGGGTCATACAGCCGATAGATAAATAAGATGGAACTTGGACCCAGGTCATCCTGACTAACAACAAGCCTCTAATCACCAACCTACAATGCTTCTCAGTATAAAGGATTTGATCAAAGAAATGTATGATTGAAAAAATAAATTTAGTAGTTATGTGGTAAAAATGAGTGACATGACAACTTCAAGTTGGTCCCTGTGATGAATTATATGAGGACATGGGTAGCCATGAATGGGTTGATTTCCCCATCTTTGGAGAGAACAACCACATCAGGGAGAGCACAGATTGATTGGAGTATAGCATGCAAGCAGCAGTGTTAGCCGCTTTGTACCTTTTTCAGGGTACAAACAGTGCTTTGCATAGAGTAGGCACTCAATAAATGTTTGATTTGAATTGGCATGCTTTACCTGGTCAATTCTATATAACCACTGGCCCAAAAAGTATAGTAGTATTACTGAACATTGAGGCTAAAACTTGCTTTATCACTTTAAGTTTGAAAGTGAAAATTCTTCTACAACTTCTCTTCAACCCAGGGACAATTTTTAGTAATTAGGGTTGTGTATATAATATAAAAAGAAAAATATATTTGCTTAAAAATGTATTTGTTGCTATTAGATTTAATTTTTTTCATAATTTTACCATCACAAAGGTTCTTTAAATCTTCATTGGAGGGATAGAAAAAGATCAGAAGAATCAAGTTCCATTTTGGTAGCCCCAGTCTATATTTCTGTTTGAAAATAGTTTCTTTTTATAATAAATATATCAGCATAATGTAAGTTTAACATATTTTTCCCCTTTAAGGAAATTTGACAAAACATATGAAGTCTAAGGCACATAGCAAGAAATGTGTGGATTTAGGAGTGTCTGTAGGTGTAATAGATGATCAAGATCCAGAAGAATCAGGTAAGATGTTTATCTCATGTTTTATTCCCATATATGATTTTTAATGTCATTGTTCATCTTTCCAAACAGTTCTGTTTTTTAAGATGAAATTAAATTCAAATTGAATTGAATTGTATAATCTGAAAGCCAGAAAGCCAATCAAGAAAAAAGATCATTAATACTATCTGATTCACCAGGACTATTAAAAAAGTATTTAGCATTAGCAAACAAGGAGCTATCAATTAACTTTTTTTTTAACTTTTTTACCCAAGGGTTTGATCATAAAACAAACAAAAAAAGATGAGGCTTCCTTATTATCATTGAGTTATCCTTATTTCTTTTGTAAAATTCTCTGAATAAAAACTGTACCTTAACTGTACTAAATGTACTTGAGTTTGTTACCTACACAATTTGCAAGAAGAAAGTGGTAAAGAAATTATTTAAAATGGGGGAAAGATTAATGCTATTTAATTACACTTGACAACCAATAATAGAAAAAGTAATTAACTGGAATTTAATTCTAAATATACTGGAACAATGACTTTCAGGTATTACAATTGATATGATTAATTATTTTAAGCCGAAGAAATATCTGTCTTTATTCTTTTTTGAAGTACAGACTAATTTCTGATTTCCTTGAAAGTGAAAGCAAAAGATAGCCGTGTAGTCAAATAACTGAATCTCAGACAATATGTAGAATTTTTTGAGTTATTGGATTTTTGGTTACTTTTTTAAAATTCCATGTAGGGCTGGGATTAGAAAAGTATGCTGGAAATAAGGAGGGATAGATCCCTTATCATATATCAGGATCTTTGGGTATTCATGGCCTAGATTTTAGGAATACCAGATCCAGGCAAGCTCCAGATGACCATACTTTAGTAATCATAATGGCACAAATACCTTATATTTGCATATGCTCCCCTGTACATTTTCAGATTTGATTCTCTCAACTGCTATGAAAAAATCCATCCAAAAAAATGGATCGAAACTCCAAGAAAAGCCTATATAAGCACAGGAAACTGTTAGTTTTTGTAAGGTACCTTCTCATCTTGGATCTTTTTTATTCTGTCATTTGGCATCTTTCCATGGATATGCTCTAATGTATAAGTCTTAAGAATTATTTTACTAAAGTTAGTAAAATTATTGAATTCTTCCTTATAAATACCTTAATGACAATGAAATAAATCTAAGGCCAATACCTTTCCTTAATGATGTTTGAAGATTTTATAAAATAAATATGAATATAATTTTGTATCTAAATAGTTAACTAGTTAAAATCAGTTTGATGAGTTGCAATTAAATTAACTTTTATGTGAAAAGGAAGTTCTTTTTAGTATTCTAGGAAATTATTTAACAGTGATATATTAGGCAAAGTGTGTAACAGATTCAGCAAGAAATGTCATTGATTTTAATAACCTGTCATCCAGAATAAAATCAAAAGGGATTTTTATCACTCTTTGTATTGGGTTTGTCATCATTGGGTATTAGTAAATCCTTTTTAGTTTTCATCCTTTGTGTCAAAAATTGCCCCTCTAGCTATTTGATTTTTGTGTCCTGATCCAAGGAATGTTTTTGTCACCAAAATGCTACTTACAGTATAAGGAATGTTAATATATTCCTTAAACTGCTGGACCTGGTGAAGCATTTAGCATGATAAAATGCAACTGGAAACATTGTTCTTCGCATATAGTTGTTACTGTGAAGACAACTTGAAAGCACAGAAAATCTTAAATTCTTTTTTTTATCATTTTAAACTTTATAACTAATTAAAACTAGTTACATGAAATAATAACAATGAGTTGATTACATGAATAGAGCTACATTCCTGAACCCAATAAAAACATGTCCTTTAAGAGTATTTCATTAAGAACATTCTTAAAAAAAACTTCAGAAAAATTATAATTTTAAATATTTTTTGTTTTCCGCTGATATAAGTAGATTAAAAAAAACAATAAAATTAAGTAGTATTACTATAGCTGAATAATTAGATACCAGTAGGACATGTTTGATAGCCTTTATATTTTAATCACAGAGGAAGCAAATATTAAGTTTTTTGTCACATTTTTCAGCAAGTTTGTTTTCTTTGTGTGTGTGTGATATACATACATACATATATACATACACATACAAGTGAATATATGTATGTGCATGTTTGTGTGTGTATATATATATATATATATATTTGGGGCACTTTGGTTGAGTGAGTTTTAAAAATATTTTATACATACGATTTTAACATATCTCAGAAAATCTCTGAACTCTTCTTAAAGAGGAGTTATGTGTGTTTAAAGATAAGGTCATATGGATATCAGGTATATTGTAAAAGAATATCTAATACCAGTCGAACATCTTTGATTGTATTTAGGTTGAGCTCCTCCCAGTAGGTGTCACTGTTAAGCAATGCTGATAAGACAAGACTGGTTTGAACTGCAATGAAAATTGTTCTTGAAGATAAACTATGGACTTTGAAAATCTCATACTGTATTATTCTGTTGAAGCACACTTTCTGTCTTTGTAAAACTATGTTGTTTAAATATGCACAATTCTGTTTCCTTCATTAAAATCCAAAGCAGCTTTCTTGCTAGATTAGTCCAGCTATTTAGTGAGTTATAGTTCTATAAATACATAAAATTTAATTGAATATTTTTGGAAAACTTTAATATAAAATTAACAGATGAAGTATTAAATATTCAGATTCATCTGAGCCTTGTAAGCTGACTTTTTCTTTCAAAATTCAGCAAGTATTGAACAACTATTATGTTTACTAGGCAGTATCATAGGCTGAATACGGGAAACAAGTTAAAAAAGAGTAAAAAACAAATACTCACCAATAATATGAGTGTGACATGAGACATGATGTGTTAAATAAGTGATACAGAAACTAAGTACTATGAATTTAAGAAGGGAGAGATCAATGTTCAAGGAAGGCTTTGTTGCCTTATTAAGATTGAACTGGACTTTGGAGGATGAGAAGTTGTGTGGTGTAGGAAAAAGAACCCTGTCTGGGTTCTAGTTCTCATTTCACAATTGGCTAACTTTCTAACCTTAGACAAGTCATGTAACTTCTAGGACTCTTAGTTGCCTCATTTACAAAATGGTCATAATTGAGAAGTAACATGATGTAGTAGAAAGACTACTGGATGTATAACCAGATGGCCTGGGTTGAAAATTCATCTCTGACTTTTGCTAGCTTTTTGGCTTTGGAAAAGTATCTCTGAGCTTCAGTTTTCTTATGTGAAAAAGGAGGACAATAAAACTTGTACTAACTACCTCACAGAATTGTTGTACAAAAAGTAATTTGTAAACGTTATAACACCACATTAATTTAAGTTATTCCTTATCTGCCTGATAGCAGAATTTTTGCCCCTGGTATCTTTGAGATCCTGTCCACTTCTAAGATGTATGATTTTATTAAAGAAAGATCACTAGAAGAACAATATTCCATGTCTAAAGGTGAAAGTGAGTAGAGATGGTAAGAGATAATAGGTAAGCTAATCTAGCTGAGTTAGAAGGTTTCTTTAAGAGTATAGGAAAAAAGTTGGGGCTGGAATAAGGAAAGCCTTAAGGCTAAGGAATTTATCACCTGTAGTTACCCTGTAGTTAGCAGGGATAAAGCCTTCTTCCCTAATTAGGACCTGGCTGCCTGGTTAAGTAGTATGGGAGTGGAAGAGGAAGCAAACCATGAGGTATGACTAGTGGGATTTAGGCCTTGTTTCATTGTTGTCCTGTCTTTGATATAATTATATATTGTCTCTATGATTTGCTTTTTTGACATACTATTCTTTATAAAAAAAATAATTTATTCTTCACAGTTGAATCCTTTCTTCAAAGGTCATTCACTGTTTATAGTTTTTATTGTATGGTAGTTAGTAAAGAAAATATTTGATAATTTTGCTTGACTTTATTTTTTACATATCTGTCAGAGGTGTAGGGTATGTCCAGGGAAGAATAGTATCTCTGGTGAGATGGTTGCTGAGCCCTTTTCAGGGATGCTTTCCACTTCTGGTGTCTACCTGTTTCACTCATCTCTTATCTGTGGCTCCAAAAAACTGTAGCAAGCACAGTGACCACACCCTGGTAAACCATTTTGGCAGACAGGCTGAACCAGGTTGAAGGTAACCAAGGAGTCTTAAACCCACTGGTGAGTTAGGAGAGTGCCTACCGCAAGCATGTGAAGACTTCCCCTGATGGGATGAGTGGATGAGAACTTGGTTAGATATTGAAGATGCCAAAGTCATCCACTGCATCCTGAACCATCACCAGTTATCTTGATTCTATCCTGCCACTGCACTGTGATGACTTTGGATTTGAAGGTGAGGTCGATGACTTTGTGTAACTCTGCCTCACTTAAATACAATTTATACATGAATCAAAAGATATCACCTATATCATTTTGCCATTGTACCTATTTCAGAGTCCTTTAGCAATATAACAAAGGACAGCAGGTACAGATACACTGGGAGCTATAGTCACAATCCTGCACACAAGTGGCCCAGGCTATAGGGTCTTTTTCTCACTGTAAGCAGCAGTGGAATTCGGCAGCCCCATGCGTGTCTAAGTAGCTTTTTAAGGATTTCACTGCTCACCACCTGGAGTGAGGAAGGGGCTAGAAAAGGTGCCCTGAAAATTGTCTGCTTACCTAACCTTGACCTGATTACTGCAGCAGGCAGGGAATCCCACTCTGCAATTGAAGCACAAAAAAGGTACAAAAACATCAGTAAAGAAGATTCCACTCACAATTGGCAACATGGAAAGTGCACACACTTATAGACAACACAAAATCCAGTAGACATGAAAGTCTACTTTCTCTTGTGGCAAGAGCACTCAGCAGATATCACATCGAAATAACACTGAATGAAATAAGGCTGGCAAATGAAGGACATCTTCAGAAGGTGGAGCTAGACATACATTTTTCTGGAGTGGCCACGGTGAAAAGGAGTGTGATGAAGATGGTGTAGGTTTTGCAATCAAAAGTAATCTAACCAACAAGCTTGTGCGCCTGCCAAAAAGAGTGAATGACAGTCTCATGACAATGCAATTGCCACTTTTAGGAAAACATCTCTCCACTGTCATCAGTGTCTGTGCTCCCACCATGACCCTGATGAAGTCAAAGAAAATTTTTATGAGGACCTGAAGATCTTTATCATCAGTGTGATGGTAAAAGACTACAGATTTATAATTCTGAGTGACTTTAATACTAGAGTAGACTTCATCTACCAGACATGGCAGTGACTCCTAGGGAAGAATGGAATTGGAAATAGCAACATCTCCGGTCAATTACTAATGAAGACTTGTGCATCTTATGACCTTCTCATCACCAACACTGTCTTCCATTTACCTAAAGACAATAAAACTTCATGTATTCACTCTTGCTGCAAACATTGGCATTTAATAAATTGTGATTCTAAGGAGAAGATCCAGCTAGGATGTGAGAATGATGAAAGCAATGTGTGGTGCAGAGTGCTGGATTGATTATAGACTTATCCTGTCCAAGTGAAATATTTTCATTCAACCAAAGCAGCGTCCCTAGGGCAAAACAACTACCAGAAGAATGCCAACAAATTAACCTCTTCTCTGAGCAGGAACAGTTTGTTGCTAACTTGGAGGGAAAGTTGAGCCAGTACACAGTTGGCAGCAGTGGAGCAGAAAAGGAGTGGGCAGCTTTCAGAAATTTGGTTTATAGCACTGCATTTGCTTATCTGAGTCAGAACAATTGCAAAGACCAAGACTGATTTGATGAAAATAATGGGGAAATTCAGAAGCTGCTAAATGAAAAAGAGAACTCCACAGGATTTACCAGCAGGATAGTTCATCCATTTCTAAGAAGGCAGCATTTAATTCCATCAAAAGTAAAGTACAAGGGTGGAGACAATATGGCAGAGTAACATCTCCGACTTTCTAGAGCTCTCCCCCCCAAACCTAGACAAATACCTGTAAAAAATGACTCTAAACAAATCCTGGAGCTGAAGAACTCACAGAATGATGGAGTGACACAAATCTCCGGTCCAAGGCAGCCTAGAAGGTTGACAGAAAGCATCTGTCACACCACTCTGGGAGCAGAGCACAATCCAACATTGGCTGCACCAGCACAGATGAGAATTGAGCAGGCTTATGGAGACTGAATCTCAGGCACCTGTGGTTTCCAGACTTCATGACCCCAAAACGCTGAGGACCAATTGGAAGGTCAGTAGAAAAAACCTGTGGGACCTGTGTGAGAGAGTAGAGTAGTCCAGCCCCAGGCCCAGAGTAGCAAAGGGGGAAGGAGCAGCTGCAGCCACTATTTTTGGAGCTCTAGGCCCACAGATTGTGGGGAGATACAGTGGCTGACAGTACACCAGCACCCCACTGGAAGCAGAGAGCTACCTTGACAAAGAATTCAAAAGTCAAGTAAAGTGGTTGGGGAAATGAGCAAAAACCAAAAAAAAGAATCAGACTACAGAATCTTACTCTGGTGACAAAGGAAGACCAAAATATGCGAACAGAACACAACAAAGTCAGAGCTCCTACATCCAAGAAAATTATGAATTGGTCTCAGGAAGAGCTCACAAAAGATTTTAAAAATCAAGTAAGAAAAGTAGAGCAAAAATTGGGAAGAAAAATGAAAGTGATGCAAGAAAATCATGAAAAATGTGTCAACAGCTTGCTAAAGGAGACCCAAAAAAATGCTGAAGAAAATAACACTTTAAAAAATAGACTAACCCAAATAAAAAAAAGAGGTCCAAAAAGCCAGTGAGGAGAAGAGTGCCCTGAAAAGCAGAATTGGCCAGATGGAAAAGGAGGTCCAAAAGCTCACCAAAGAAAATAATTCCTTTAAGATTTGAGTGGAGCAAGTAGAAGCTAATGACTTTATGAAAAATTAAGAAATTATAAAATAAAACCAAAGGAATGAAAAATAGTAGACAATGTGAAATATCTCATTGGGAAAACAACTGACCTGGAAAATAGATCCAGGAGAGATAATTTAAAAATTATTGGACTACATGAAAGTCATGATCAAAAAAAAAAGAGCTTTGATATCATTTTTCAAGAAATTAGCAAGGAAAACTGCCTTGATATTCTAGAACCAGAGGGTAAAATAAATATTGAAAGAATCCACCAATCACCTCCTGAAAAAGATCCCAAAAGGAAAACTCCTAGGAATATTTGTAGCCAAATTCCAGAGCTCCCAGGTCAAGAAGAAGATATTGCAAGTAGCCAGGAAGAAACAATTCGAGTACAGTCAGGGTAACACAAGATCAAGCAGCTTCTACCTGAAGGGATGTGAGGGCCTGGAATATGATATTCCAGAGGTCTAAGGAGCTAGGATTAAAGTCAAGAATCACCTACCCAGGAAAACTGAGTATAATACTTCAGGGGAAAAAAATGTTCATTCAGTGAAATAGAGGACGTTCAAGCATTTCTGATGAAAACTGAATAGAAAGTTTGACTTTCAAACATAAGAATCAAGAGAAGCCTGAAAAGGTAAACAGGAATGAGAAATCATGAGGGACTTACTAAAGTTGTTCAATATTTGTAACTCTTAAGACTTTCCTCAGTATTAAGGTAGCTGGAGTGATTGTATACATATAGACAGAAGGCACAGGGTGAATTGAATAGGAAGGAAAAATATCTAAAAAAACAAGGGATGATAGAGGAATATATTGGGAGGAGAAAAGGAGAAATAGAAAGGGGCAAATTATCTCTCACATAAAAGAGGCAAGAAAAAGCTTTTTCAATAGAGGGCAGATGAGAGTCAAAAAGTGAACCTTACTCTCATCACATTTGGCTTAAGGAGGAAATAACATGCTCACTCAATTTGCTAGGAAAATCTATCTTACACTATAGGAAAGTAAGGGAGAAGGGGATAAGTGGGCTGTGGGGGGGATGATAAAATGGAGGGCAAATGGAAGGAGGGGGTAATTAGAAGTAAATACTTTTGAGGAGGGATAGAATCAAAAGAGAATAGAATAAATGGGGGGCAGGATAGGAGGGAGGGAAAAATAGTTAATCTTTCACAACATGACTTTTATGGAAGTGTTTTGCATAACTACACATGTATAACGTATATTGAATTGCTTGCCTTCTCAGTGGGGATGGGTGGGAGAGAGAAAGGGAGAGCAGTTGAAACTCAAGAGTTTTAAAATTGAATGTTAAAAAATTGTTTTTACATGTAACTTGGAAATAAAATAAACAGGCAATGAGGTATAGAAATCTATCTTTCCCTATAAGAAAATAGAGGGGATGGGGATAAGGGAAGGGAGGGCAGATTGGGGAAAGGGATAATCAGAATGCCTGCTGTCTTGGGGTGGAGAGAGGGGAGAGATGGGGAGAAAATTTGGAACTCAAAATCTTGTGGAAGTGAATGCTGAAAACTAAAAATAAGTAAATTTAAAAAATAAAAGTACTGACACCATTCTCAAGACTTAATTGTTTGGGAGTTTAAGGAGCTACATTTATGTAACTTCTCAGTTGCCTAATTACAAAAGCCATTGGCTCAGGAGGGAGAGGCTTCTCAGGCTTGAAACATGCTTCATGGCAAATATCGTAGCTGGGAAGGTGTGCCCAACTGAATCATTGCTAGGATCCTTGATGTGCAACTTTTCCACATTATTGTAAAGTAAACCTCCTTTTGTTAACTTTTTAAAAAAGAGTAAAGTATAAGCAAAGCTTAGAGAGATTCAGGATTCATGGCTCTGTAAGAAGGCAGATGACATTCAGTTTTATGGTGATAGTAATCATCCAAAGCTTTTTTATGATGCCCTGAAGGCTATTTATTGGCCAAAGACCCATGGTGCATCTTAGCTACTCAGTGCTGATGAAGCCAAATTGATTAGTGATAAGGATGGGCTAGAGAGATGGACTGAACACTTCCATAGTGTTGTCAACACACCATCATCAGTCAATGCTGAGGCCATTGATCATTTACCTCATGTAAAAGTCAACTCCTCCTTAGTGGAAGCTCCAACTGAAAAAGAAGTTTTGAATGCCATTAGGGTCCTTTCATGTGTCAAAGCGCCTGGTGCTGATTGTATTCCAGCTGAGGTTTACAAGATAGGGGGCCCATTGCTCATACAAAAGCTAACTGAAATTTTTCAGCTTTATATGGCTAAAGGAGGTTATTCCCCCAGGAGTACAAGGATGCCTCCATTGCCCATCCTTATAGATGCCTCCATTGTCCAACCTTTGTAGATAAAGTAAAGGAAATAGATTGTCCTGCAACAATCACAGGGTCCTCTCTCTCAGTCACTCCTGGCAAGATTCCTGCCAGATTTCCCCTTAATAGGCTGATCCCTCACCTGGAAGATGGTTATTTATCTGAGAGCCAATGTGGCTTCGGAAAGAAACAGTTGATATTGGTGTTTGCTGCCTGACAACTCTAGGAGAAATGCCAGGAGCAGAGCAGAGGTCTGTATACAATGCTTGTAGATCTGACCCAGGTCTTTGATATTGTTAGTTGTGAGGGCTTATGGAAAATTAATGTCAAAATTTGGTTACCTAGAGAAGTTCATCAGCATTGTACGTCAGCTTCATTACAGCATGCTGTCCCAGGTTCTAGATAATGAACAATGTTCCTGTGCCTTCCCAGTCACCAATGGAGTGAAACAAGACTGTGTGCTTGCTCCCATGCTTTTTATAATGATGTTTTCAGCCACATTGTCAAATGTTGTCAGTAAGGATGAACAGGGCATCAAGGTCAACTACCACATTGCCGAAGTGGAGGGAGTGTTGGTGCATGGTTTTCTGTTTGTGGATGATTGTGCACTCAATGCACAGCTTCTAAAGATGGATCAGTTTTCTGCTGCTTGTGCTAATTTTGGCCTAATAATTTACACCAAGAAAACATGGGCTCCATCAGCCACCACTACGCTGTCTTTATGTGGAAGCATCTATTATAGCAAAGGGAAAAGTTCCGAATGCTGTGGATAAGTTCACTTACCTTGGAAGTATACTTTGTATAGTACATATTGATATACACATTGTTAATGTACACATTGATAATGAGATTGATATACGCATTGCCAGAGCTAGATCAGTGTTTGGGAGGCTCCAAAGGAAAGTATCAGAGAAAAGAGGTATTAGACTGGCTACTGTACTGAAGGTCTACAGAGCCATTGTGCTGACCTCATTGTTGTATGCCTATAAAACCTGGACAGTATACCAACATCATTCCAGTAACTGAATTGCTTCCATTTGAATTCTCTTAGGAAGATTCTGAAGATCACCTGGCAGGATAAGGTACCAGAACCTGAGGTCTTTACTCAAAATAAACTGCCAAGCATTTACACTCTGCTTCAGAGAACACAACTCCCATGGCCTGGTCATGTTCAAATGTAAAATGCTTGCCAAAAAGACTGTTTTATGGAGAAAAGGGCAAGCATTCGTATCATGGTCAGAAGAAGTGATACAGGGATACTCTCAAGGTCTTGCTTAAGAACTTTTGATTTGAGACACTGATACAGGACTTATCAGCATGGCGTGCCCACATCAGAGAAGGTGCTGTGCTCTATGAGCAAAGCAGAATTGAAACAGGATGTGCAAACAAATTATTTGTGCCCAACCTATGGTAGAGAATTCTGAACTTGTATTGGTCTGATCAGCCACAGTCAGACACATTAAAATGTGACTCTAGCACAGTGATGCCATTTTGGTCCTCTTCAAGAACAAAGGAAAGAGCCAACCAATGTATCTGTCTGGTTGTGCTGTCCATATAGCTTATATATGTACACTTACATTGTGTAAATGTGGCTCATGGAAGGCATTGATAGGCTCCTCATCTCCAGAATCAAATGCAGAATCATATGTTTGATGTTCAGAACCCTTCATCTCCCCACCACTACCATGCTGTTTCATAAAGGTTGAGGTTGACAGTTTTACTAACGGGTGCCCTAGCATTTTACAAAGGTTTTGGTGACACATCACGTACTATGATGTTCATCCTGCAGTTTGTTTGAGTGAACATGCTCAAATTCTGCTCAATTATTTACTGTCATGGAAAAAAAAAACATTTCATTTAAAATTTGTCATAATCAAAAGCATTTGGTAGTGGTAGTGAAAACAAATACCCATTTTCAAGTATCAAATGCTGATATAGAAGGAATGAAGTCTTATTTTAAATTATTCAATGACTAGTAAACCAGCTTGTGCATTACATATGCCCCATATTTTGTTATAACCCCACTCTTTCCCTTTCACTGTTTTTTAAAAAAAAATTATTCTAGTTTATAGTAGACAGACCAACCAAAGTGAAAGGTAGCTAGGCAGTACATTGGATAAAACACTAGAAGTAGAGTCAGAAACACCTGAGTTCAAATCCAGCCTCAGGTGCTGGTTGTACAAGCATTCCTTTCTATTTTGAAATCTTTTCCAGTTGCAAATTGAATGAGCTTGGAAAATCCATTATTAAACTATTTACCTTTATATTTGTTGATAACTACCAATGCAGCACATTGTTTCGTAGATTAATATGTGATGATGTTTTTGGCCATGGCAACTCCTTTGGCATGTAAGGCTTCCCTTCTGAATGAGTGGCTAAAGCACCATGTTGATGACATCACAGAACTTTGGAGATATTGAATTCTCATTTTATTCAAGAAATGAATAGGTTTGTGTCAAAGAGCACAGACTGAGAAAATAGGAATTTGAACTTCTAGTAAACATTATAAGTCCAGACTTGCTCTGTTTCAAATAAGAGATCATCCTAACTTTATTATATTTGTTATCAAAAAGCATCTACTTATTAAATATTGATTTGCATGTTTCATTATTAAAAACTAGGTACCAAATAGACCAAATTAAATGTTACCCTTTTTGACAAGGAGCTTATAAGATAAGAAAGGTAATCTGAAACAGAATTATAAGCATTACAGACAGCTAAATTTTTAAGCTTAAATAAAACTGAACAAATGTAAATATTGACATTTCAAATAAGTAATATGGAAAGGCACTTTGTTGGACTGTTGGCTATAGATGTGAAGCTGGAAGGGATCTTGGGTCATCTAGCTCAACTCTTAATTTAACATATTAGGAAACAGACCCAGAATCAATAAGTGATTTACTCAAAGTCACACAAGTATAAATGGCAGAGCTCGGTTTCAGACTGAAGTTCAGTCTTCCAAGTTTAAGACTTTTTATTTTACTGCACTGACAACTTGAAAGTTTAGTTGAAGTTGGATTTCATTTCAGGAACCACTTGAACAGTGGAAGAGAAGTGGATTAGCTAGCTGTAGCTACCAAAGTGTGTTTGTGCTTCGTTACCGAAGAAGACCATGCCATCAGAGAAATAATGACATGACTTACACTTGACTTTGTTTTGAGTGAGGGAGGGCTGTGCAGGTCACCAGCCTCACTTCTCCTCCAGAGCCATCTGAATCCAGTGACCAGATATTCATCAGGATGACTGGAAATGACCCAGGATGAGGCAATTGGGGTGAAGTAACTTGCTCAAGGTCACACAGCTAGTGAGTGTCAAGTGTCTGAGGTGAGATTTGAACTCAGGTCCTCCTGACTCCTGCACTGGTGTTCTATCCACTGTACCAGTGCAGTACAGTGGATATCCACTGCGGGTGGTGGCTAGAGCACCAAAGTATTACTTTGTAGAACCAGGAAAAAAAATGATGAAATTCATAAGAGGGAAAATTTTTTAAAAATCTGAAAGGAAATAATGAAGAAGAAGTGGGAACTAAAGGGGGCTAGTCTAGCACTGCCAGATTTCAAACTATATTACAGAACAGCAGTTCTCAAAATGATTTGATACTGTTTTAAAAAACAGATCAGAACAAATTAGGTATGCAACATATAGAAGCTAACATACTTAGTACCCTGGTTCAATACATATCAAGACCCAAGCTGTTGTGATAAGGACAGGCCAGTACTTCATGCCTTTTACTGTGATAAGTGCCAGGTGAAAAAGGTTATGTCATAAAGGAATTAGAGAAACATGGGGGAAAAAATGACTTATCAGATCTCTGGATAGGAGAAAAATTTGTGACCTAGCAAAGGATAAACAGGGAGGCTCACAGAAAAGAAAGTGTATAATTTTGATTGAATAAAATTTTTAAATTTTTGCAGAAACACAAAAATTTAATAAACCTAAGAGTAAAAGGAAAATAATTAACTGGGGAAAGAGTCTTTCTAGCATGTTTCTCTGATAAAGGT